>NW_020799095.1:73499905-73544341 GCF_003259725.1 Athene cunicularia
GGGGGGGAGGAACAAAGTAATACACCTATTTATTTATGGAGTCAAAGCATCTAAATTTTGCCTTCAGTACCACTGATGATACTAGGACCTCAGTTCTGAGAAAAGCATGTCAGTGCATCATTGTTGGGATGGTGCATTTTTTCCACGTTCAGTAAATATCTTACCCCAAAATTAATTCCATACACTCTTCAGTACAAGCCCTTTTTAAAGCCCTTCAGGTCAGATCCTCTCCCAACTCCTTGTGGTATGCGAGGGAGCTCCTCCAGTTGAACTAGTTTATATCTGCATTAGCAAGGAGTACAGCCCAGAGAGAGGAGCTCTGTGGAGCAAAACTGTTACTGCTGAGAAACCCAACATCCACAGGCCTGGGAAGTGGGTGTTAGTTTTTGAACAATGTCTAATTTCATCCCCAAACCTGAATGTTCCATAGGGGTTGTGCCTTTGGTGCTTTAGGTGTCCTGCCAGAACATATTTTTTGCTGTTTTTTGCTTTAGTTTCACCTGAGAGTAAGTGGGTTCATACACTTTGTGGTGGTTACTAAAACACGGTAAGCAGGGACTAAGGGAAGAGTTGTTTCAAAAGTAAGCTTTGGATCTGAATATGCTAATGTAGATGAACCCACCAGTCAGTGAAGAACCTCCTATCCACCTCCTCCAAATCCTGAGTTACCACCTCCCAACGTAACCTGCACCACCTAGAAGAGAGGCATCCTGTGTCCTGCTGGGTTCTCAGGAGTGGATTATCAATGGGCTGGACAAGTTGCATTTCATCATCTGCCATTTTTAGGATTACCACGCCTATGGTGATAGGCTCTTTGCTGTTCAATGCATTGCTTTGAAATGTGCAAACCAATGTGGTTAAAATGGAAATAAGCATTAACAAGATGCTTATATATAAGCACCTTCTATATGCATCTATAAAAATGCTTAAGATAAATAAGACAACAAAAAGATAGCAAGTTTAATTTCAAAGTCACACTAAAGAGCCTCCCACCATGTCTCTATCCCCACCTGACAAGCTGTTATAAAGTCTTAATTAACCCAGAAACTCCATTCTGGAGAATACAAAAAACCTTCCCAATTCATTCAGAGAACGACCTGGTTCAGTGAAACAGGCTTACAACTAAATTCTGCCCCTTCTTTGAGTTAATCTGACGTACTCCAAGGTCAAAATTTTGTCAGGTAAAACACTTTTCTGCCTGACTATGCAAGTTCTACATTTCTGTGTTCCACTTCTTTATGCAGTGATCTTCATTTTTCTTTTAAAACCCACTTTACATAAGTGTAGGTAAGAAGAGTGCACATTGCTCAATATTGGGTCTCAAGCTATACATATGTGGTCAGAACCAGTCACTTAGATCGACACTGAGCTGGGGCAAACATACACTACTCTGACTTTGAATGATATGCTGACATGAAGTTTGTGTTGATGCAAACGTATATTTGCAATTTATATAGAAAACCGGAACAAATACTTAATGTCTCCCAATTTCAAAATGCAGAAATCGTCAGCTGCTCCAGTCAGGAGTAGCTGTTCCACTATTTCACCTCTCAAACATGGAAGAATTTGAAATAAAACATGTATCAGTTTACATTATTATAGAATGTCAAGATAAGCTGATAGACATAAATTTATGGGATGAAAACATTTTCAAAATCCTCAGTTATTCACGTGGATCAAGACCAAGAGAATCTGCAGAACCCTCAAATGTAGCTCTGGTAGATCTGTGTTGTTCTAAACAGAAAATAATATACAAAGCAAAGGAATGCTTGCCTCTGGGAAAAGCTGACAATATAATCACTTTGTTGTGTAATCAAGATGACTTGCATCCAGTTGGTAGCAAACTCTATGGCAAATAATTCCCCCAAGAATGACTGTTTCCAGCATATTCACCAAAAGTGAATTAACTGTGTAAAATAACATTGTTTTTCATTATCAAATACTGGCATTTTAAAAGGGCACAACTTTCAGAAATGATTGACTTTTGAATTAACAAGAGATCCAGGATATCACCTCCAGAACTGAAGAAATAACTGGTAAGCAATAGGCTAAATAGAAGAAGGAACAGTAGCAAGAGATTTAAAGCCACAAAGTTGTGCTCTAACACTTAAGTTCAGATGCTAAAGGTTCATTAAATCAGTGTAATTTAGAATAGTCCAAATATCCTTCCTAAAAAAAATTCAGGCTTTGTAAAAAAAGCCTTTGCTGATAATCTGGGAAGATACAACCCACCAAATTACAGAACAGAGTTATACCTAGCACAAGAAGAGGCCTCTAGATTAAAAATAGAAACAAACATGCAAAACCCAATGAGAAAGCAAAACCAGTGCCAGCTCAGTTTGGGTCAGTCCAGCTCCTTCTGGACTGTCCTGTGAGATACCTCCAAGTGCCCACCCGTTGTCCCAGCTGAAGAGTTGTACGTCAAAGCAGATGATGTATCCCACGACCAGCTAAATTATCAGTAAGGGAGCAATAATAAAACAACAACAAAAAATCCTGCCAATAGAAAAGAGAACACAAACCTTCTCTGTATTAGTTAACATGTCATTGCTTACTCCATAGCAAGCTTGGTGAGCTCTTTTCAATCCTGTAGAAGAATTGCACCGAGGAGCCTTTACAAATCAGTAGAGGTGTTTAATCCTAGAATAATGCTTTTGCAGACTAGGTAGGATTCCATCAAGAGCCCTGCCTTGGTCTGTAGGATGGACACAGATTACAGAAAATCAGCAGAATTGTGCAAAGTGTAACTGAAGGCTGACCTGCAACACCTGCTCCCGATCAGCTCAGATTCATCTACACTTCAGTTTCCAAAGTTTATTTTCTTTCTCAGGAATAAGATTCCTTCAATAGCACCTGCTAGCATCCTGGCAAGCATTCTCTCGTTTTGTGGGCAAATAACACATTTCTAGGATTGCACCCCGCCTCTCCTTTGACATGTGGCCAAACTGAGAAGGTAAAGCTAGTCTCCAGGGCTTTTTGAAGGAATGATAGAAAACTTGACTTAATGCACAGTTTTACATTTCTTACAAATCCACAATGCTACCACTACACTTACAGACAAAGGAATAAATTCAGCAAAAACCTGGCCAAAGCCAGTTCTCAAAAAATTGCCTTTGGGATGCGTGTGAGAGGAACACTCTGGAAAGCATGAGAGAAAAGAAATGTAGGTCTCCAAAGAGGAAACCCAGGACACTAGAGAAATCTAACTTATCCAACACCTCTCCAACAAAGATACCTAAACTGAGTTTTTTTCATAAGACTTCATTGCTGTAACAGCCCTGGAGTGACAGACAGCAGTCCCCTCTTGTGCTACAAACACACGCAAAATTCATACAACAATGCACTGAGCAAGCACATAGTGCTTATTCAGAACAACAAGAATTAAAATTTTGTTTAGGGGAAATTTGAGAGTTAAGCTGGGAAAGAGACGTGGCCACTGGCAGCTTTCTCCTACTAGAAATGTAACTGGCTCATGCCCAAAAGCACGCAGTTACGTGGATTCCTGACCACCAGTGTGAAGCAGCCCCAGGCTGTGTCAAAACAGATGGTACTTACAACTGCAAAAGCAGTGCATTAGCCATCCTCTGAAACCCGGCCCTGCCGTCTGAGGTCCCACTTGCTGTGTCTGTGACTTGTGATGTATAAATTGCAGATTGCTATTTATATGCAATAGCATATGGTACTCTGACATTTGAGGAGTATCAGATGTACATACATGCAAGTAAATCAAGAATTCAGCACTCTGTATTTATGGCAACTTCAATAACTTCCCAGTCTACTGAATGCCATGATAAATAATTGCCTCATTGTGCATAAAATATTAACTGACTGTAATTATTCCTTCTCAGTTCATTGTGATTTCAATTTACTGAAATGAGATAAACAAAATTACTCACATTGTTTCAATATCATTTTGAATTCATTAAATCAAAATCAGTATGTGGAAAAAGAAAATGTGACGTTTACAAATATACAACCACTGAAAGAGTTACTATGCACAGCAAGATCTCTGACATTACCTAAATCCTTCAGCTTCTTATTTTTCATATTAACCTAACCTAATTATATTAAACAACATCACCGATTCCTAGCTCTATATGCAATTTCACATTTATCCTCAGTAACACCAGCTTATGGCGATATCTTGGGGAGTAGATTAAAGACAGGACAGCAACAGCATTTGGAATCACAAAATATTTAACATCTTGACAAAAGAGAAAGGCCCTTTTCTTTAAAAAGCCCAAGAAAAAAGTGAACTTGGGAGGGCAATCTCATCAATATGTATAAATACCTGATGGGAGGGTGTACAGGAAGAGGAGCCAGTCTCTTTTCAGTGGTGCCCAGTAAAAGGACAAGAGGCAGTGGGCACAAACTGAAACACAGGAGGGTCCCTCAAAATCACTTCTTACTGTGAGGGTGACCGAGCACTGGCACAGGTGTCCCAGAGGAGCTGTGGAGTCTCTGACCTTGGAGATACTCAAAAGCTGTCTGGACACTGTCCCAGTCAACCTGCTCTAGGTGGCCCTGATTGAGCGGGAGGTTGGGGCCAAATGACCTCCAGAGTTCCCTTCCAACCTCAAGCATTCTGTCATTCTGTGAATTAACTCTAATACACCTCCTGCAAAGAGCACATGGAGTTTGAGTCCCACGTTCAAACAGGCACCATACGAACCTTTGCACTATGGTTCCAGGCATCTTCAAATCTGATCTCGTATCATGGGGGTCTTGAAGAGTTTGTTTTTTTCATTACACCAACTCAAGCTTCATCTCAACAGGTGCCTGATTCTCCTGTTCAGAGACTGAGATGATAAACAATCACCCTCATTGTTTAACGTTAAAGCTCAGGCAGGCAAATATTGCCAGCTGATAACACAGCTGTTAATGAGAAATGGTTTAAGGGATACTTGCTCTGCTGCATTTGCCCCCAGTCCAGAGAATTCCCTGAATCTCAGCACTGGCTTTTGGTACCCGTAGGATGGATGGGAACTTTTTGGCTAGAATTCACTGGAAAAGTAGTCTACCTCAAAACTTCCAGTAGTACCCTCATCACATAAGACAGATAATATCAGGTTTACTTGAACATAAAGTTAATGATCTGTGTGTAAAAAAATCCTCTTAAGCTATTATATAAGCATTGTTTCCCATAATTTCCTTATAAACAAACTGGTAAAGTACAGACTAGATAAGTGGATCAGAAGCTGACCAAACTGCTGGGCTCAAAGGGCATCAAAGACACAGAGTCCAGCCAAAAGCCAGTCACCACTGGTTGCTGAGGCTAATAACATGTAACCTCTTCATTAATGACCTGGATAATGGGACAGAGTGCACCCTGAGCAAGTTTGCAGATGACACAGAGGTGGGAGGAGTGGCTGATATGCCAGACAGTCGTGCTGCCATCCAGAGGGACCTTGACAGGCTGGAGAAAAATGGACTGACTGGAACATGACAAAGTTCAACAAGGCAAAATTAAAAGTCCTGTACCTGGAGAGAATAACCCTATGTACCAGCACAGCCTGGGGGCCAATGAGCTGGAAACAGCTTGTAAGAAAAGGTTCTCATGGACACCAAGTTGAATATGAACCAGCAGTGTGTCCTCACTGTAACAAAGGGCAAGAGCATCCTAGGCTGCATTAGGAAGAATGTTGTCAGCAGGTTAAAGGAGGTGATGCTTCCCCTCTGCTCAGCACTGGTGAGGTCACACCTGGAATGCCTATACAATTCTGGGCTCCCCAGTATAAGAGAGACATGGACATACTAGAGAGAAATGTTACAGATATGATCAAGGAATTGGAGCATCTGACATATGAGAAGAGGCAGAGAGAATCGGGACTGGTTACCACGGAGAGGAGAAGACTCAGGGGGATCTTATCAATGTGTATAAATACCTGAATGGAGGGTGTAAAGAAGATGGATCCAGGTTCTTCTCAGTGGTATCTAGTAAGTGGACAAGAGATGGTAGGTTCAAATTGAAATACTGGAAATTTCTATTTAAACAAAGTTTTCCATGGTAAGAGTGGTCAAACATGGGATCAGGTTGCCCAGAGAGGTGTGGAGTCTCCATCCTTGAAGACAGTGTCCTGGGCAACATCATGTATTTGGCCCTGTTTTGAGCTGGAGGTTGGACAATCTCCAGAAGCCCCTTCTAAACTCAACTATTTTGTGATTACCAACTCAACTGAAGCCACTAGGCCTCTTCTCTTTGAGGCCTTGCACAGAAGAACAAATTATGCCTAATTAAAGTATATCAACCCCTCATGAAAAAGTCAAAATAACTGTGTTAATTCAGAAACTCTGAGTGAAGAGGTTAAGTGATCTTGACCCGTGTAGCTGAAAAGGATATGCTAATACATACCATTAGTTACAATGTATGTAGAAAAAAGACAGAGGCAATGAAAAGGCTACTGTACTTGAAAAGGTACATAAGAAGGAGCAGTTACAAAGTTTGAGACTAAGAAAAAACATGGTAGTTGAGGGTTAAAAATTATCACACAGTACACAATTAGGTCAAGGCACAGGCTGCCAAGAGGGTGAGTTGGGATTGACATCTAGAGCTTTCTAGGAAGCAGTGAGATAAACCAAAACAAAACAAAACACAACAGTAGAGGAATTCATCTATGAGGAAAATTCTGCTTTAAGCTGTTGTTTAGACAAAATGACCCAAGAATTTTCCCAGCTTTTATCAACAGCTACCCTGATTTGTCAGCCATCCTTGCTTTTTTAAAACAGAGAAGTATAACTCTTACTGAAAGAATTTGTTGGGGTGCACGAAAAATGAAAGGACATAATAACAGTGAATAATCAATAGTAATTTTCATCAGTGAAGCTGTGCCACTCTTTTCCATCTGGTTGGCAGAGATACACTGTGCTGAGAAGCAGTGCCCTTGCTACAACTTTCCCAAGGTTGTTTCAGTGCACTTGTTTACAGATTTTGTACTCCTGATTCATAATATACAGAATATTCTCCAATTTGGGAAAAAAAAAAGGATGAAGTTTACTGCAATGTACATGATCCACAGAAGCACATTAAACCCTGCTCATGTGGGCTGATAAGACTGCTGCACTTCAGTGGAAATTCCTCAGGATGCTCTCTTTTTTTGCCTATAATATAATGAATATACTGAAGATCCTTGTAACTTACAACTTGAGTTTGAAAGCATTTGCTGGCCTCAGTTCTGGGACTCCGGAGCAGCACACTCCATTGTTAGGCTTTCTTCATGCTGTAGAAAAAGCAGCATGTGTTCTTCTTCATTGCAGAGCAGAGGCTACAGTGGGATGCACTATGTTAAGCCCGTGGACAACGACCACCTGAACTACAAAACTGGCACTGAAGTCCTAGTGAATTCACACTCAGATTACACTCAGACTACCTTCAGTTCAACTGACGCTTTTCTTTCTAAGACCAGCTTCAGAAGTCAGACTAGATGACACAAAGCACGGGTGAAAGTTATGCTCTGTTAAACTGCAGAGAGAGCAAAACAGTGTCCAACTGGTGTACTAGTATTATATTTAAGCTGCAAAGTGATGATAAGGTTGTGTTTATATGATATGTGATTTAAATTAAGGTACATGTAATGAGCTTTGGGTTCTAGAAAAGGTATTTAACATCGTGCTACAGTTCCACTAGGTACTGAAGTTTTGTGTGGACAAATTATAGCAATGACTTCATCTTCTCCTTCTTAATTGCGCAAGACTTCAAGCAAAAGGCTAACACAGAAATTTATACAAATGTATTTCTAGCATTTTTCAGTATAATTTGGAAACATGGAGCACAGCCAACGAAGAGAGATCACAAAGTCACATCTTAAAACTTCTAATGAGAAGGTAAAAAGAATTTATATTAGGAAATGTTTTAGAAACCCTCAGTGACTTCACATTTTCCAGCTCACTGGATTTACAAGCAAAGAGACTGATGCTGCAGTAACTGGATACCGAGTACATCCTGGGATGTGCAGAGTAGCAGTGGCTACTGTACGTTCAGAGCAGTCAGCATCTCACAGGATCACGACTCCCCTCACCCCATGCTAAATCTGAAACACTGCCAGGTTTGTTCACTCTGTTCTATTTGTGGCAAAGAGACTTTTCTAACATCAGTAATTGCCTGGAAAGTATTCCCCTCATTTCATTATACTGAGCTACACTCCACTGAATTTGTGACTATTTATAGCACGTACCACGCATAGTAAGTAACATGACACTGAGAAAGTGTCAGTATGAAAAATGCTGAATTAAGAAGTGAGATGAGATTGCAAACATTAGGCCACCAAGGTACTATAATGCAGTTATAATGACATTTTCTTGCTACTTCATTTTAATTCCATTTACAGAACATGTGAGCCACATGCAAAGCAGTAGTATTACACACAATTCAGGAAAATACTTTTGTAGCCCTGCGGGTGATTCAAGAACTAGTACAAAATGTTGAAGCTTTCACTATTTAATATCTTATGCAGTTTGTAAGACAGTGAAAACTGTTGCCAATTCCTGATCATCCTTTTGTTTGTGGGAATAGGTGTCCGCATCACAAGCCATCCCTCTTGTTCAGTTTGGATTGACTTTTGACATGGGACATGGAAGCAAACAGAAGTGACAAACGCATTGCTCCTTCTGAAACAGGAGATTTTCAATGACAGGAGTGCACATGGCAGCTTGTGTCTTACAGAGGTCTCTCTAGTCTTAGAGGATTGAAGTCCTTCCATTTGAATCTCGGGAGTTAAATTCTCTCTCCATACCACATGAAATGGGTCTTTTGTTCACTGCCTGCTGAAATGGGATGCCTGTACATCAACATGGAAATGGAAAACAAGCTATCAATGATCTGTCTCTCCCCTGAGCCACACCACACATGGCTTTTGCAGTATTTGAATTCTGTCACTACAGCATCAGGCTGTGATTTAAATGCATAAAACCCCAGGATGAAAGTAGCTCATACTTTAGAGAAAGGCGTCTGTACCCAGGGTCCACATTAGCAGAGTGCAAGGCTGATGCACAGACTGCACAGTTCACATGGAGTGTTACCCCTTATTGAATGTTACCCCTTATTGAACAAAACCTGGTCTTGACCATCCTGCCTTTTTAAGTAAAACACCTTATAAGGCTTTTGATAAGGCTTTAAGGTTACTGAAATGATGTAGCAAACACATACCTTGCTGAAGTGATATTTGTCTCACAGGAATTTACGCCAAATGGCCTCTGTTGATTTTGAAATCTCTATTTCATAAACTCTGGAAGAAGTCTACATTCCCAAGTGATCTTCTATGTTATAAAACATCCAGAAGCCATTTGAAAACCACACAATAAGAAAAGGCTTCAGAGAGGCATGCAGTGCCTCCACCCACGAGGGCTGATCATGAGGCATGGACATCAGCTTTTCCTTCCTCCAAAACAAAGGTGGGATGCCTGCCTTGGGACTGAGCCATGGTTCCGGCACACCCAAGCCAACTGGTCACATCTCTTCATTACTTTTTATATATATACAGCACTCACCAGTGATGCTACTGAGTCTTTCTTACTGAGCATAATGAGTTTCATGCAAGTGTAGCCGTATCTGGGGAATAATTCATGCACAATAAGCTATTTTAGCTGCCATAGCCTGCTCCTTTGACAAATCGCTTACATCCTTGTAACACAACAAAGCCCCATCTGCCTGCAGCACATTGCAGCAAGCTCAGCAGCCTTTCTGCGAACAGTTGTTTGATCTTTGAAGGGAATTTAGATTTTTGTTTACAGAAAAACTCCAAAATGTCAAAAACAAAAGGCAAACTTACCACACACACTTAAAGCGCATTTAGCAGTCTTGCTGTACATAAAGGTATGGATAGAGGGTGTGCTTCTACACCCTGCACGTGCAGCATGAGATTACTGCTGATATCAAAATGAGATCTAGGAACACACAATGATGGCAACCTTGGCAAATGATCAGGGGTATCACCGCCTTTTAAGATAGAACCTGAGTGAGCAATTTGCGGTGTGCATGTGTGAAAAATGCATAAAACCAGAGGGTGCTTCCCAAAATTGATCATGTTAAAAGGGAAGAAAGTCATCACCCTCCAGTAACCTTTAAGAGGAAGAAAATCATCAGCCAGATAGAGCAGCCTCGCAGTCCATGAGCTGTCTGCCTTCAGGCAGGTCGCTGAAGGCAGAGACCCACACTTCATGGGGTGCATGTGAGCTCCTGGGTGCTGCCTCACCAGCTGCAAGAAGCAGCACAGGGCCCTTGAGGTGAGAGCACCTACATCTCCTGCAGAACATGGGCCCAGCCACAGACGAGGCAGGGGGTGATTGTAACCCACTCATGCTGGTAGAACATGTGTGTGTGTACCTGTGAGAGACAAGAACTTTTGGGGATCAGTTAAAGCTGTTTATTTGTAGGTGTTTATTAACATTTATTCAGTGTTCTGTGATGTGATTTATCTGTGACATTACTGGTACTGATCCCAAATGTGCAGTTCATTGACTAAGGATTAATTTCATATCATTCTTAAACTGCTTTTATCCTAATTTTAGTTTAAACTATGTGAACGGAATAGTACTGCACTGCAGCACATGGCTGTGATTCATCACTCACTGCTGTTTGTTTCTGTTATATTCTTAAGGATGAGAAAAGTGATTTACAGCAGGTGTCGACAAGGGTTTCAAAGTAAAGCTAGGGATTAAAGAGTGTTGTTTAACCAGCTGCAACAAGACATTGCTTAGAAAAGGTGTGGACAAACTCCAAAAGCAACCTAGATCTGACTGTGTGTTTGGGGAGCACCAGTAGCACTACATACTGGAGCAACAGGGAGATGCTGAACACCTGCACCAAGGGATCATGTTCTGCCTTGGCAAGGGCTGTAGCTGGTTCAGACTCAGGTTCTCCAGCAGGGAATCACAACCTTGGTATAATCTAATTATCTCTCCATACATACACGTGTGTTATTTCCACATATAGCTGTATTTGGCTATATCTAAAGGCAGACTACTATAATTACAGATGGCCAAAAATGAAACAGCAGCTCTGAATTTTCTTACTAAGTATGGAAAGAACTGGAAACCACAGAAGTCCTATGACTGAATGAAAAGCTTACCTTTCATTTACAAAAGTTTGTGCTAGGGAAAACGTAATAATATACAACTAAAATCATTAGGAAATCAAACTAAAGACAATTAAATAAATTATTTAAAACATTTTTCTAGAGAAAGATGTCAAATTCCTTATGAGGATACTCCAATCACTCAGTTAAAACCAGGAGGATTTTACCCTATTAACTCTCTCTCTTTTTTCATTTTTTCTTTTAAAATATATAAGATCAGGAATTGGCACACTACAATAGATGAGTTTCTTTGAAGAATTACATATATATGGAAAAAAAAAAGAAGAGGCACACTGGTAATGACTAATTTTTAAGCTGAGTTAAATCTAGCTTATTATGCTAAAATTAATTAAAAATTAATTTAGTTAAGCCACAGAATATTTTTCTGATAAACATTTGATATACCCTTACAATAAAGGGTGCTTACAAAGGTTCCATCTGCTATATTTAAAACTGAAACACTTTGTGATAGCACTGCTCAGAAAACAAATAGATATGAGCTGTAAAACTTTAAGAGATTCCAAGCTACTGAAATATTGTAACTGCAAATTTACAACACAAGGGAAACAGCTTTCAGTGTGTTTCCAGTGCATCCCTGTATCTCAGCCACCAGGCAATGGCCCTTCTTGCTTTCCTGGGAGTAATACTACTTTGAGCTGTACTAACCTATGAGAGGCACAACTACACGATAGTGTTTTCCAGGCTCCTACCCATGTTTTAACTGAATTCCTCCTTATTAAACATGTCTCCTCCTTCAGCAGAGTGGCACAAGCACAGACATGATAAACCCCATGAATGATTTTTGGTTTTATCTGTTCCTCAGGTGAGCTCCAATCCAGCCAGCAGGGTGATGAAGCCTGGGGACGCACTAATGCAAGTCCAGATCTCCCAACCATGGGAAATGTGGTGCGCAGCCTAGAGCCAGGGGCATCTGTAGCTGTGGGAGACATGCTGCAGCAATGGGACAAGTTCCCAAATTATGGTAAGCACAATGGTTTCAGAGGACACCATGTGCACCAGGATGGCATCAGTATGACAGTGTAAAAGTGCTGCCATTTCACTCATTTCCCTTTTGTGTGCCCTCTGTTAAAACTCACAATTCCACTGCACAATATGATCTCAAAAGTGTCATACAGATAATGACAAGTGGAGCCAGGGGATGAAGCCAAACGATTAGTCTTATGTTTTAACCAGTGGAAACTTGATTAGGAAATAGTTAACTGCATATTGTAAAATAAGCATTTGTAACTATTGCACTAACCTACAAGGAACTCAGATGCTGTTGGACGTCTTGGCAAGACTGATGTAAACTCATATTCTGCTTCTTTCAAAAGGCTGTATCCAAAAGAAACACTGCATCAAATGTATTGTTAAGACTTTCCCCAGCATGTGCTTTGACATCTAGGCATGTTTTATGAGTCAGGGTGGTTAAGAAGCTTAGCAACAGACCTGATGCTGCTGCATCTGACAGATTCACCACTTACAGAAAGTAAGTTGCCTGTCTTCTTTTGTATTCTGTCTTCCTCTGACAGGTTAACAGGACATCTCAGCTGCTTGGCTTCATGCTCCCCATCAGTACACTCACATCAGCATTCTCCAGCTTCAACACACAACCAGGCACAGCATGCATCAGAGCTGAGCGGCCGGCTCTGCAGCTGCCACTTACATGATCCTGGTAACAGGGAAGGAACGAAGGAGCCCTAGGGCACTTTGAGACACCCATGCTCTCAAAGCAGCTGACAGGCACCTAAATGACTTAAATCAATGGTGAGCATGCTAAAATATTAACTGCCCCCTGCATTCCCCATTGGCAGCTTACTTCTAGCACATCTAATTAGTCACCAATAATCATTTAGGAGCCTGAGAAGCAGTTCTCAGATGGCAAGCTCAGCCTGGTAGCAGAATAGGTCTGTTTCCTTGAAATTGTACCTTCTGGTACTGGAACATTAAAGGTAAGAGAGGTTCACAGAGCTGCAGAAAGATTTCTTTCCTAAAGGAATATTATAGGTTGGCATGACCACATGGTGCCACCAACCCAACTGTGTTAGATATTCCATGGAGATCATGCAAAATATGTCAAACTGGAAACCACAGTAAGCAATACACCTAATAGCTGTGCTCACCCTGCCATGCATCTTTCTCTGTGCTGAGGTCCCTCTACTACTCCGAGCATTCAAATACGGCACCTGAAATGCAATCTGTTGTTGCCCAGCACAAGTAGTAAAAATCATGGAGACAGAGCCAGGCATAACTTGTCCACCATCACAGGCAGTAGCGATGCCTGCAAGCAGTTGATGCCTGTAAGTTGAGGCTTGTAACAACTAGTAATAAGAGAAGCATTCTATTCTATCTTATGTGGTTATGTTGTACCCAGCTGTGTATAGCTGGAAGTCTCAAAGGGGGGGGCACATTAAGAAATTCTTTTACCAAACAATGTTTAACTGTATTTAACAAGGCCTGAGTGATTAAAATGCACAGATACCCTAACCTTAAGAACAGATATATGCTCAAATAAGACAGGTAAGAAAGAACAGCCTGGCCAAACAACAGAGCTGGGAAACATCCACGGAGAAGAAACTGTACTCAAACGACTCATGACTGTAAAAGGGAAAAAGGAGTAGGGAGCTAACCTCCCAAATGACCACCGATGACCACCCGAGACCCCTGTACATGCATACTGTCGTTTTGCAAGACCTGCATTATGTAAAAGTAGTAGATTGGCAGAAAGGTGGAGACTTCTTGGAAAATGTATGAATATTCATGTCTTTAAGGTATATAAAGGATGAACTTTAGTTTTTGCGTATGCATGTTAAGTGGAGTGATCCCCCATACATCCAGTGCTGCAATAAAGAATGTTTGCCTTCTAAAACTTCAAACTAAGTCTTAGCGGATTCTTTTGAGACCAAATTTACAGTAACAGTAGTTCAGCAGACAAAATCTGTTTATGCAGATACAATTTGTTCTAGTTTAAAGGAAAAAAAAAAGAAAAAGAAAAAGCAAGTAGAGTGCAGGTGCTTGGGAAATAAGCTAATGCATAATATAACACAAATTTCTCAAACACCTTAAGTTAGACATGCTAGCAGGCTTGAAATCCAACTCTGTGGACACACCACTGTACTATGCATTTTGGAATCATCAGCATATTGCAAGCAACTCTGAAAAACCTGGCAATCCGAAGGTTCATTATTTGAAATAGTTTCAGTTTTCAGTTCAAGTTTTGTTTACCCTTTATGACAGAACATATCCAAGCTGAGACATACTATGGGGATTCTGCTAGTAAATCAGTAATCACAACAAAGTCTATTCAAGAGGAAGATTGTTTAACATTCACTCATTAACTGTTTGAAATCCTATAAAGACTTGATGTCACTTAAAAAAAAAAAAAAAAAAAAGGGAAATCAAAACAGGTAAATTAACCAGCCTCCCTTAAAACATGGAGTTACCTACTATCAGAGGTCTGTGGTGAGGGTGAAGTTAAAGCTTTTACCACTGATTTCTACCATCTGTCCAATACATCACACAGTTTTCTATATACTGTACTATAAACACATACTAGATTTAAGATTTGTATATGAACCATCCACCGGCAGAACCCAAAATATCCCATTGCACACCACAACAGAGATTTGCCATCCACAGGATGGTTTGTGCCTCTCTCTGCCACAGAACCCTCCAACTCCTACAACTCTGCAGAGAAACTCCTAGAGCTTGCTTCTTTGTGCCCCTATCAGCACACACAGCACAGCACTGCTAGCAAGTAAACTTGGCGGAGGCTCACAAAATACACAATTTAACAATCAAAGGCCTTGTTGAGTTGGACCTTTTATTGAACACAATTCTGGCCCTTGTCTCCCCTCTCTGTTTATAAGGCTTACCAAGTATATAAACTATTGCTCTTAAATTATGAGGACCCACATTTATGAGAGCAATTATCCTTTGTTTGTTTAGAAAGGCTATTTGTCTTTCTCCTGTCTCCTAAATGCCTCGCTGCCTCCTTTGCCCAAAACAAAGCAAAATGTTTGGATTTTTATTTGAGGGTGGGCTCCATCTGAAGTTCACTTAACTAGAGGAAATCTCTGCTATAACCATTGGATGGGGGGAGGAGTGGGAGGAAGAGATCAAGCCTTGCTCCAGTTCAAATGAAAACTAGGCAAGGGAACTGTTTGGAGGAATAGATAAAGTTTTCTGATTTTATACCTCTATAAAATTCATTATAAATTTGTGCTGGTTTTGCTTCAGAAAAAAATTTTTTTAAATCATAGTACACATGAGTTAATAAGTACCTCACTGTCACTGTGCATTAGGGCAGGGTAAGGTTTGGACATTTGACTGGTCCTTCTGCAGCCTGTTCAGATAAGATAGAAAGTAAAAACTCACTGCTGGGAGTTTAAAAAGAGCATAGTATCCCTAAAGAATGGATTAAACTATAACTTTCAAAAGAATAAAATACATCTTTGTAACACTGCTCTATTCGGAATTAATACTGCCAACATAAAATACATTTGAGGTCTGCATGCAAGTGCACTTGGCTGGCTGACTCCGCTTCCCAGCGAGCTGTCAAGTAGCAAGCATAGATGGATTTCCTTTAACGGTTTCAGAAAAATGATCCTACATATCAGCTCTGCCATTCCTGTAACTCCAACAAGACTTTAAGACCTGAACAGCCCTGTGGCCTGTAGCCAACTGGCTATTTACCCTGAGGACTGCTGTTCTTCCTTCCTCACCAGAATTTGCATCACGCGCCCTCTGCTACACAAGGCAACACCCAGACTGAGCCTTTGAAATCATCTACTTAAAGAAAAAGAAATCTAAGTTGCCTGGAAATCCACAGCAGCGGTAGGGAAAGGAAACAGAAAGGTGATGCAGCTTCCGCTTTTTTCAGCCACACACCTCCTCACTGTCAGTAAGGACTGAAGCTGTACTTCAATATGAGATGCCCTGTGTAAGGGAAACCCTTCATCATACTTTCAAGCATGAACCTCCATAAAGGTCCTTCTGAGGGAGGAGGATGGGACAGATCTAGAGTAGATGAGCTTCATCCTGGAGAAAAAAAGAGAGATTTTTAAAACAAGTGCTGCAGAACCGTGTCAACAGAAGGGAGCAACAGGGCTGGCGGGTGCAAGGAAATCTGCTCAGTGAGCAGAGTCATTACACAACCACCAGTGCTGGAGCACAGAAGAGAAACCCAGCACAGAAAAAGTCTTCCAGAAAAGTGGCAGTTGTTTTGTTCAACAAAGCCTGATAAGAAGACACTTCAGAAGTGCAATGCATTCTCTAAATTAGGGGAATCTTAATTATATGACTGGGGAAACTCATGCCTTTAAGTTCAGTGGTTGTTTTGCTCTCCATGTAGCAGTCATCCATCAGCCTAGGCAACTTTTATTCACTGAAATCCAGTGTTTCAGTGCAGAAAGAGGAAAGCACCAGTCACTTGCAGGCTGAAAGTACATTTTGCTATTTATAAGCAACTGACACACCCTAATACAGTTTCCATATCCAAATATTATTAGCAGAGATCTTGTAATGGGACTTCATGACACCAAGTTATATTAAAGGAGCTTATCTTTCACGATGCAGGATGCTTTACACCCTCAGCAAGGCACCTCTGAAATAAAAGCACAAGTTCCCCTTCTTGTAGAACCTGCTTTCAAGGTCATCTTCTGGTAGAAATATGAAGTATTAATCATGAAAAGCATGAAGATGAGATCATACAAGAGCTAATGCCATTCTACTTTCCAGAAGCAGTCTTTTTATTCCCCAATCCTCATTTTTTAATTTTTAATTTTTTTTTTAAACCATCAACAATTGTTTTTATGAAGTAACTTTACGCCATGTCCTAAATATGTATTTTATAGAAAGCTTTTGCTGTAAAAGAGTTGTCTGGTTTGATTAATAGTCATCTTGAACAGGAAATACTTGCATAATGTGAATACATCTTGGACACAGATCTGGCTCACAGTAGGTCTTTTGTGCTGCAGAGACTAACCTGGAACTGTTCCCACTGATACTGCTTTAAACAATCCTGCTGGATTGCAGGGTGCGGACACCAGCATCTCCTTCTGCAGGTTTTAAGCAATCCCCCTGAACAGGGGAATTTATCCAAGTTCCACCAGCTATGGACAAAGAAGAGAAACTGCTTGATTCCTGAGCTGTATAACCTGGCCTTTCTGTCACAAAGCTTTTCACATCTATCGCACAGCTCAGCATCGAGCACTTAGAGACCTGAAAATACAGACAACGAAAATACAGAAAATCTAGGGCTACTTGTAAACTGCCAAACAAAATCTTTGCGGGCAGCAGCCTCAACCAAAAAAAGAGTACTAAAAGGACAGAAAAGGATCTGGTGAATATAGTCCACTTGAGTTTTCAGAAGATGCTCGATTAATGTCTACCTGGAAGGTCCTGAGAGACTGGGCAACTGAAAGGAGACGTGGGAAGATCTCAAAGATGAATATTTATTTATGAGAACAGGAAACAAAGTAAGAGTTATCAATTGCTTCTTGACATTAAAGGAAGTAGCTAGACAGTTCAATATGCTCATAAGTAATCTAGAAAATGTGGTTAATAGGAAAACAATGAATATGATTGTTGCTACATTAAACTGTTCAAGGAGGTAAAGATGAGGGCTTACTCTGAAGAACTGCAGAAATGTCTAATCATACTCTGTTATTGGACATTGTCAAATAATTTAATGTAGATATGAAACTCATTTGTATAAACTTTCAGGCATACACACATAAATATACAATTTTCCATACAAAGTGAAGGAGTTTGAGCTGACCATTACTAATGAAGAGTAAGATCTTGGGATTGCAACAGACCGTTACACACTGTAGTTCCAAGTGTCACTAAAAAGCTATAGCACACTTAGTCTCTTGCACTAGAGAACAGAGGAGATACCATTGACAGGCTCAAAACAAATGGATGTGAGACAGTAATGATCTCTAGCTGGAGGATGGCGGCATTTGCAGAACAAGACTTATCACCTCTCCTCCTATCCTATCAATAATGCTTATACTTCTTGTTCAGCTCCACCACGGTTTTCAATCTCATTCCTTCCTCTCCCACATGTTTTTTCAAATCCTGTAAGAATGCCATATAAGCACTTACAATAAATATAGGGCTGAAAACACATTATACTGCAAAGTGTTAAGAGCTGCTGTCTCTTCTATATAGAGTACTGCAAACATGATTAAAACTGATGAGTGTTCTCAAGCCCTAAGGGTGACTGGAAGGTGCAATTAAATGTCTCTTTTTATAAGAACAGCTGGAGCCAAATGGTGGTGAAAACCTGGTGAAGGTCATAAGTCAAGAAAGTAAGCTGTGAACTGGGTCCAGGCAATCTGGCATTTAGGACTAAAAAAATTAATGTGCAGCCAATTGCTTAAGTGGGTAAATATTAGGCTTCCTAATAAACATGTCTAAAGGTAAGGGAAAGGAAAAAACACAGCAGGAGAGGTGCATTTTCTGACAGCAGCACAAAGGTAAGGTAGACCTAGGTAACACACACAAGAACTAGTAATCTAACTCAGATGATTGATGTGTGTAGAGCATAAGGGAACTTCTCTGTTTGCTAGTGCCAGAACTGTGTCAGGGCCTTCCTGACGTTCAGAAAACGGGAAGACTAATTCTTAGACTAATTTTTGGAAACAGCCTTCCCAGTACTTCCAAGCTTCCTTGGGCCAATGGCTCAAGCTAGCATTACTCCAAATGAATTTTGAGTTCTGCAACGTTGACAGAGTTTTCTTATCAGATTTTTAAAATTTCAGCCAGACACCATCTGTAAAAATCATACAGTAGAGTCGTGATCCATGTCTGACCACCTGCAGTGTTATACAAGAACTCTGGTGGAAACAAGGGAAATTTTATTTCCCCAGAAGGTCCTGCAAGGCAAAAACATTCAGAAAATGGTTGGTATTTGACACTACTTTTATTAAAATCTAGTCAAGGAGGAAAGTAGAATATTTTCTGAGCTATCCAAGTCTCAAGATGAGTAAACAGAACTGTACCAGGTATATGGCAAGGAAAGACAAGGTTTAATATTAACGGGATCTAAAAGTTATTGCTTGATATAGTCAGAGGGAAAAAAAAAAAAAAAAAAAGTAATAACGAAGAAACAGCTCCCCTCTTCAGGGCATGAGAGGCAACAGAAGCTGAGGAACAGGCTCACACAAACAGCTCACATTTAGAAGCCTCCTCCCTCAGAAATGCCTGATGTGGAAAAATCAATTCATTTCCAGTGACTGAAGAAGCAAAAGCTGCTGTTGTCACCTGAGGAAAGGGAAAAGGTCACTGGCATGGGAAGGAAGAATGATCCTCTAGTTAAAGTTACCACATCTGCTCTGGGACTGCACGGTTATCAGGCTGCCTAAGCCACAACAGTTGTGGTGTTTCTGCACAGTTTACAGAGTAACTGTGCAGTGGCATTTTCCCAGAGTGTATTTTTCCCCCTTCAGCATCTCTCCACTCAGCACACTCCTGAGCTTCTGCAATAGAGACACACCACTAGGGCCCAGTATACTATAAAAAGGCTCCCAGGCAGTACCAAGGCTTGCAGTCATCTGTATTGCATATACCAAATACTGCCCAGCCAAAGCATGATTCATTTTCCTTGAGCATACTTGCGTTAGGTTGTCCTCTTAGTCACATGTAGTTAAAACATCAAGCAACCCTAAGCAGTGCTCAAGTGCAGCATCAGGGAGCTTTTGCTGCCTTACAGCTGTGAGCGCTCCTTTGGAGCGGAGCTGGATTGCTGCTAAAACAGCACAGCAGAGGCCGAGAGCCAGGGGAGCTAATCCCAGGAAGGGAGAAGTCAACTTGAAGTGAAGCTGCTTCAGTGAATTTTTCATGCTGACCTTCAAGACTGCCCTAATTTTACCAGTGCAGAAAGGTCACTTTTGCAATAATGAGCACTCTATCAAAAACATTATTTTAACAGTAGTGCTGAGATCACAGTGGGTCTGTAATTGATAAAACAAGGAAACTCCACCAAGGTGTTTTTAAAGGGTTTGGTTAGAGGAAAAAGGTTAGAAAGCAACTTAATGAAAAAGCAGCAAAACAAAACACATAATGCACAGAGTTCACTGGAGTTCAGTTTTCATATATTTTAAACTTTTTTTTTTCCACACTATTACTGTTTCTGAAATAGTCTGCTGTACTCTAGGAACAATGAAAAGCCACACAAATAAATAAATGAATAAGCTAGGTTAATTGAAAAGGAACAGGTACCACCTGACAACTTTATTACAGCTTTTAAAGTATACTAAACACCTGTAGGGAACAGTGAGAACATTAAAAAAAAAAAAAAAAAAAAAAAGGGAAGTGAACCAAGCAGAAACAAAGACATTCATAACAGCATCAGAAAAGGAATTACAAATAATGTTCGGATGCTCAGTCTGCATCACTAGAAATACAGTACCTGTGGTAAGGAGGCACATTGCCATAACATGAAAAAAACCCACTCCCTTCAATGATTTATATGATACATTATCAGTGAGGTAAATCATCCTGGTTGGGCTGACAACTGAAGTGTTATCAATGCACAAAAACCAGCTGTAAATTGAGAGAAAACCTATACTGCTCTCCAGAAAGGTATACTGAGCATCAAAATATTACTAATTGACTTTTCTACAGCAAAAATAAAGGTAGATTTATTGAATCCTCATCTTTTGTCATGCAAACCTTCAGAAGAAAAGACTCACCACCATCTTTTTAGGAGCTGTGGTGGCCAGCCACCAAAAGCATTCCGCTGCCTCGTAGAACTGCCAGAACCTAGCCAGTCCCATCCTGGAGCTTAACCCTGCTCACTTGACAAGGGTAGCTATAACCCATGCAGTCCCACGTGTGATAGCTGAGATCACTGCCAGCGCACCAAAAGTATAAGCACAAAGGCACATAGCAGAGAAGAACTTCACAAGTCTACCTGCCATTACAGGGGAAAAAAAAAATAAAAATCAATACTGCTAAGTTCCCTCTCACCTCTGAGTCAACGCTTGCCTTGAGCCTCCTCCCTGCCATTTGAGGCAATGGTCATCTTTATTCTGCGCAGTTATTTTAAAAACAGTTTACTATTTGGTGTGTTTATCTCAGCCTGCTTAATTTGACTAGCTTCATCTTCTGAGTTCCATGCTACCTCTTCTGGCACTTCTTTCTGAAAGACTGCTGTCATATTGTTTAGTGTCTGCTTGACCATCCAGCTTAAATGTTTATGCAAGTGACTATTCTACTGGTATTCTTACTAATAAAACTCTGCTCAACACCACTGTTTGATTTCCATACCCTCTTCTCTATGACCAGTATATATTTTGAAAGATCGCACCTTAAGAAATTCTTGCCTATTGCCATAATCTTCTGCAGGGCTTTTCACAATATTCCTCATTTTTCATAGCACCACCCAAGACCTCTGCTTCAAAATAAGTACATGGACATGCTTATCATACCTTTAGTTCTCTATTGCAAATGGATCATGGAATAGACAACAACACTGCCTAATCCCTTAAATTACAGACACTAAATAGAGTTACAGACACTAAATACCATTGCTACTGCACTAGTCTCATCACTGATGCATCTCTGATTCTTTCCAAGTGAACCTCTTCAATCAGGAATGTGACTTTTCCTGGGACAGGATCCTACCATTTGACCTTCTAGCCCAAGACTTAGTTTACACATCGCAGGACAGCCTCCATGATCCTCCGCAGACCCAAATGGCCTTGGAGTATAGTTAACAGCCAGTGACCTCCTCACACACTCTGCCTCCCCCTGCCCCCCTTCATGTCTTCAAATAGCATGTCACCCAGAACAAGGGATTAAAAAGCTGGATGTGTGTCACCTCATTCTGTGTTCCCTAAAGCCCACGGCCCTTTTGCAGTTGCTCTCCATCCCAGCTGAACTTCTAGCATGAAAAAGCAGCCCTGTCTCACTCAGGGACTCTGTCGTTTTGCTTGTGCAGCAGGTAGGTCATCAAGCTTCTCTCATGCGCTCCCTCAGTAGTTTCTCCTAGCTCATGGAAAATCCAGTCCTTTTTTCAACATTTATAATTTTAATATTTCTCTGAACCCAGGTGTAGTTCATAGACTAACCAATGGGCAGATTAAGGGAAACTTGTTACTCTCTATCTTAGAAACCGCTCAGGTAACAAAGCTCCAAAGGAGATCTGTATCACTGTTTTATATTCCCACTTCTTTACACTCTAATAGGCTTTTTATAGCCTCCATCACCTTTGCACATTCAGGAAGGAAACAGTACAGAACTGATTGGAGAAACAAAATTACTAATGAAAAAAGGAGACACTGTCCCAGTTTCTGCAGTAAACATTGTTAACAGCTCCACAAACCCTGAAACAGAGTATGTCAAATTATGAACCAGTGTAAAAAAAAAAAAAAAAAAAAAGGGGGGGGGGCAAAAAAAGCCCCCCTAAAACACCCTCAGCCTGGAAAACTTTTTCCTTGTCAGAAACAGAGAAGGAAAACAAAGCCAAAAGGTGTGTGGTCCAAAATGCTGGATTCAAAGTCAAATAGCTGTATCTAACCAAAACACTCCACACAATGCCATGCGAGCTGTTGGAGTTTGACTCTCCCATGTGCCTCTTAGCAGGAAGAGATGGTGTTGTACATCAGTTTTAGTCAGCACCCTCTTTATTAAAATACATCTTTAAAGACACATGCTTAGAGTTTTAGTTTTAGCATCAAAAGTTTCAGTTTGCCTACTGAAGTTAAGCATTCATTGCACACAAGCCTCTTCTGTGTAGCTGGAGGGAATGTGCACAAGTGAAACAAAATGCATTTGATCCTGTCTATAGGAAAATAAAAAATGTTTTATTTAACAACTTATGTTAAAAGCTGTAAATAGAAAAGAATCAAGGGTTTGATGCAGAGGAGAGCAAAGAATTTAAAATTGAATTTGTTCCTTTTTTAAAGTACAAAAATCGGGGACTTAAAAAAAAGAAGCTCACAAGCTTATCAATAGCTCAAAATTTAGACATTATTGTGTTGGTTCATGAGATTTATTTTCAAAGAATTCAGACTCATTCTTTATGTGATAGGCTAGAACTACTTAGAAATATTTAATAAGTGGGTCTTATTTTATATATTTGCACAAGACTCACTCAATGCCAATGTAAAACATGTTTTAATCTGGATCTCAGTATTTATACTTGCAACTTCTTCCAAATTTCTGAAGTTTACATTTATACTGCAGAGCGTTCTGAAAGCATTGCTTGTATTATAGAGCGGCAAAACTATTCCATTTTCACTCTGATTTGATGTGACTGCAAAGTTTTCTTGAATGTAGGCCTTCAATACAGAAACTTTGATCTTTATAAAAATGTAATGAGGAAAGGAAAGGACCTTAACATACAACTGCCTTAACCTAGCCAGACCAGTATTTAACTTTTTATGTATTTTACTTAAACAAAATGTAAGTGACTCTAGGGAAAGCAACGTTAATAAACATGATCATATAAACTTTATGGTGAAAATTCAATTTTACCTTTAATAGCATCGCTCAAACAGTAAACTTTATTATAAGACCAATAACTTTTAATCAGATCCTAGCACCAAAATCAGGTGTTTCATTTTCAATTTTTAATCAGTTTGTCCAATTGCTTCTTGGAATATTTCATGCCCTAAATAAGATAAAAAATGCCAATGAAAATGTCAGATTCTGCTGGAAACTGGACTAATGCCTTCACCTTCCTTGGTTCCAGGAAAATTTTTCTTGACCAAGAAAAACATTCCTCTTTGGTTACTTCAAGGTTCCGTATCTGAGAAGCAGAGATGCTAACATAAGAGGAGAAAGACTAGAATTTATCCAGAAAGCCATTCTGAGAGTTGGGTTTAGTAACACTTTCAGAGTCACATTACTCTCAGATAATTTGGCTCAAATTCTGTCTAATGACAACAAGAAAATAATTGGGATACAAGATGATCATAGGTCTTTATATTTGTTCAGTTTAAGTCTCCATAATGCCCTACACTGTACTCCTACGCACTATCATCCTCTGCACTTATTGCTAATCTTTCCATTTGAAGTTTCCAGATATGCTCTAGGCCATTTTCACTCTGCCCTCATCACAGCATCTGCAGCACACAAATGTGCATAGCCTGGATTTTCCCATAAGTCTACTTTCTGGTTTAAGACACTATTGTTCTTTACATGCAAACATATAATTTGCCAGACACTAATTTATTTCTCAAGCCATAATGTCTTTAGCATACTTAAAGGCAACTTCACAAACTTTATATGCTAGGTTAGCGCATCATTAACTTATTCAGGGATGATATTTACATCTCTTTCTCAAGAACACATGGAAGAGCTCTTGCCCTTTTGGAAATTCTGTGTGGAGCCAAGTTTTCCATGCTTAGTGCAAGCACTCAGGTTCTTGGGAGCTGTCAGATCTGAATGCTCAGTTTGACTATGCCCAGACTTGCCATAACAGTTGCTTGAGCTTCTGCACTGGGGGATAGGAAAGAGAATGAAGATGCAAGATGCAAGCATAATCTGCTCTACCAGTGTAACATTTCCACCCGCCCATGAAAAAAAAATAATCTTGGCTTTCAACTGCAACTTTGTGAGGCTGAAGACTGTAAATCAAAACAGCAATCTGTGATCCACAAGTATAGTTTGAAGTCAACTTTTCTGTACAAGAGGAAAGAACAATCCTGCCTCTACAGAGTTGAGGTTGAACATAAGCACTGCACATGCAGCACAAGAAAAGAGATGCTTGGGTTCTGCATGGTTAGGATTTTGCCAAAATACAGAAAATATTTGAAGGGAAATAAAAGCTGTCATATTCAACTCATGAAATAATGAAGGGCAAGAAACTTCCTGGAAACCTTACTTTGTTATTACTGAATCTTGTGCACTTTTGTCTTGCCGCCAGTTCTGATAATGTTGAAAAAGAGTCCTACAGACTGTTGTTGGTGTAACTGCACCCAAGAGCCTGCCCTAAATTTAGTACCTATCCTATGAAAATTCTAATTTAATTTATATGCAAAGATGTATGGTGGCTATAAAACATGTACATTTTTGTAATGTCTTAAAATTATCCTTTCAAGTACATTTCAGCCAGCTAAAGCAGCTATTGAAAATTTTTTAATTATTCATAATGAATACTGTACCTCTAAAGGGAAAAAAATGCAAACCAACTGCATCCTCCTTCTCTAAAGCTACTGTAATTTTAAAACCAGACAAAACTTGTGCACAAAGTAGCATATTGATGGGCTTATCTCTGAAGTATACTACACCATTCATGGGTACAAACCAATCCTTTCATGCTCTCTGGAAAGAAATACATGACCAGTTCTTGAGAAATTCCTCCACTCAATTACCTGAGATTTTGGACGACTCGGATGTATGTTTCCAGTGCTTCCAATAATTTAACAGGCTCACAGGTTTCCGCATTCTCTTAAGATTACTCAGACTAGAGAAATTATATGCCAAGATGAAGGAGTTACAACGGCATTACTTTGGCACACATGGTGACAGAAAGGCTCTCTAAAATCAGGAGCATTAAGGAACAGAAAGCAATTATTCTTACAGAACACAACCCTGCAGAATTTAACGCAAGCTGAAAGGGACAGACAAGGTGAAATGTTCCAGGGGATTTCTCACTATTAGTAGAACACTTTCTTAGTTTAAGGATCAAAATAGCAGCTGCCCTTGATTAATAGCTTGTTTCTGCTCTTCTGGATACTGCAAACCTGTCACACTACAGGACAGTTACAAGATGTATTTTCTTCAGTGCCAGGCCAGGCTCAGGAGGTTACACCCTGTCAAATGGGTTGATGCAACTCCACGTGGAGCCACATCATTCACTGGATTGCCGAAATGCTGTAGTTGCAGGAGCATCCTATTGTGTCACAGCACTGCATGACTCGCACAGCTGAGTCCCACCGCTCAGAAGTTTGGCTCTAGCTCACATTTTGGGAAGGCAGCACCACAGTCTCTTCTCTCAACATGCCAGAAGAAATGGATCAATGAACCCCAGGTGGGATGTGCTGTGCTGCAGCCAAAAAGAGGCCAGTTTTAAGAGGCCAAAAGCAGCCCTTTGAAGTGTCAATAGATGTAATGCTCCGCATCATCTCACATACCGGGGAGTTTTCTGCCAGGGGTCACAATGAAACCCAAGGTTTGCTGCACAGAGACATGATCTGTAACTCTGCTGTCATGAGCTCAAGCAAGGTATGACAACCACTGTGCCTTCATTACCAGTGAGGCATGTTGCCGTTGGAATATATGCAGCAAGAACAAAAAATGATACAAGACCAGACCCACAAATCAACTAATTGAAGAGACCTGTGGAAAGCTAACTTCATGACAATGAAACTGTAACATGACGGTACTTATAGACATCTGGCAAAGGATTTCCAGTGCTTAACCTTTGCTTTCAAAAACAGAATATCCAGACATTGGGAAAGAGATGAAGGTATAGGTTCTGAACCACTCTCAGCCTCTGCAGGCTTGTAAGATATATGAAATAATATACTTTTGTTCCCAAGCAAATGTCTTTTAAATGAATAGTATAGAGCCATTGCAAACTATCCACAGGGAGAAATGCCTAAGTACTCATGCTGTTGCCATATAACTACTCCAAACACAATTCTTGATACTCACAGATTAATTCAATTGTTTAGTTAGTTTAGATGACTGTTAGAATCAACCATTTCTCCTGGGTTTTTTTAAATCTTTATAAAGTCTTCTCCCCTTGTGCCTCCTTCTCATTTTAGTACAAAATATGCTCCCATGTTGACTGTGACTTTAAAGAAAATTACATGGTTTACAACATAATTCAAATTATATGAATAATTTTAAAATTCTGTTTCCCGAAACATGGTATATAAAATCCCAGTTGCTTCAGCAGAATTAAAAGAGCAAACGTGCATAAAAAGCTAAGCATAAAATGCTTAAATCCAGTCTTATTTAGCAAGCACATGTTCTACACTGCTGGATAGATTCTAGAATGAAGCTTCACATTATTTCCAAATAATCTTTACAGCCCTATAAATGGGTCCATTGTATGAACTTTTTGGATTGGACACATAAGCAGATAACAGATTTATTCAATGCTATAACTGAAAACAGGCATATATTCAGTACAAAACTTACCCCAAGATCAAGGTTTGCCAAGCGCCTTGGTCAATATAGTAAGACAATGGGGCAAAATGTTGGGAGTTCCCCCCAGGAAACTAGGCTCCCAACCCCCAAGGCACAGGGGGGGTTTACATCTTGTCACAAGCTCTTCCAACTCTGAGAGGGGCTTTAAGATATCAAGTCACATTTTATCCTTCTGCTGACTGAGCACCCCAACAGCTTTTATTAAAGATGCTGTAGAATAAAGCAGCACTCATTGTAAGCAGTTACACCTTCTTGTTTGATGTTGTGAAGAAGGCTCTGTTGCACCTGTTCTCCTTGCAAGATTTCTCTTGTTCAATACAACCAACTGATTTGAAGCACAGCATAATCAGGTCAAAAAGAAGGAGGCAAAAAGTGGATGTGCCACCCCGAACTCCATCAAACAAGTGAACGACTCCCGTGCAAATCTGGGGTCTACAATCCTGCATTCAAGTGCTCTTATACTCTCCTGCCTAGAGTACAGTGCAAGGTACAACCCACCTGGGTTATATTAGCTCATAGAGGTAAGTCAGATGCATGATCACTGTTGCAGGATATCTGAAATGGTACTTCATAAAACAAAGGTCCTAGCTTTGGGGTGGACCACAAATAGTGATAATTCACCTTCCTGTTCTCCAGAAGAAGGAAGAAAAGGGACTATGTAGCACTTTTCTTCATTGCCTACTTGGCCTAGTTTGGGGGCTCTGGTCTGTGCCTCATCACACTTGTACTAGTTACAGAATGACTGTAAGTACCTTATTGAGCAACACTCATTTCTTGTATCATCTTTCCAAACACTTAAACCCAAAAATTTTTTAATAAGTTGATTCATATTTATTTCTTTTTGACAGAGAAATATCTGGAGTGCAACCTCTACAGTGGTTCTGTGGCAATAGGAAACGCTCAAGTAATGGTCGCTGTTTCCCCATGGAAAGTCAGGGTGCAGCCATTTACACAGCATTACCCAAGGGTACCACATAACTCTCACACCATTAACTTCTGCTCCTTGTGCATTTACATTCATGCTTCTGTAGTCACTGGATGAAATGGCAATCAACTGCTAGATGAGTAAAAGCTATCATAGCAGCAAGCTCCTCAGCTGGCAGTGGCTAGATGAAGTCCCTCCACAACTTGCCTACAGAGAACTGAATGGAATACAGGAGAAAACGGAATTTGCTAAATGATATAATAACAATAATACAATTTATAATATAATAATATTCTGTCTATAGCACAGAAGTGGGATTGATACCTTTGTTTTTCAGCTCCATAGTATGATATTATTGTATCAGTCAAGTTAGTTCAGAAGACATCCATTTACATCTTAAGAAAATGAAGACTTAACAAACAAAGAAAACTGGAAAACTAAAAAAAAAAAAAAAAGTAACACAGGGACAAGTTTCTGGTCATATTCACATGATGTAACATGAGACAATAAGAATAGAGTTTAAACATTTTGCTCACCAAAGTACAGGTACAGTCCCTGCACCGTCTACTGGATAACTCAAAGGAGGTGATAGCTGAGAAGGAGCAGATTGAACATTTCACCCCTGACTGGCAAAGTGGTGATGTACTGCCAGTTTGCTTCAGCTAAGTTGAACTTCAACCACAATCATACTGGCCTTAAAGAAAGGTTTCCTTAGAAACCTTCCTGCACCTCTAATTACACTTTTAACCAAGCCTTCAATGCTAAATTCAGAATTCAATTTGCTAATATCAGAAATGTATAAATGCTTTTACAGTATATGTGCCAAAAGGAACTAAACCATGCTTGGGCTAACATGTTTTTTCCAATACATTTCCACAACCGTGGCAGTAAATCCCCCTCACAACACAATCAGCAACATGACAGGAGCAGAGGCTTGTGCCTCCCAGTAAGTAATACATGTCATCTGGTGGACAAAATGCCCTCAGGGAAACTGTGTGGCTAAGAAACTGCCGCCAGTAGATGCCTGAATGAACTCATAATTGATAAAGGCCAGAAATATCCAGTTACCAGAGGAAAACAGAAAACCAACCCTGTATTTTCTCAGTCTGGATCCTTTAAAGAAATGTGTAAGATCCCTTTGGAAGAGAATCTGGAAGCAAAAATTCACATAGGTTCTACTGGACACTAAAACATAAAATAAACAAAATTAGACTCAAGAGCAATACTGGTCTTAATGTATTTCCAACTCCTCTGTCTCCTCCCAGACAGCTTCTCCACAATCCACAGGCAGTATAAGTTTCAGGTCATGCTGTTTTCCATAAAAGCCAAGCATTTGTCCACCTTTCCTCCTGCTTTATAGTCACCTATCACGTCTGCTGTCAGGTGGCTGGACCAACACAGTCTATCTACACTCCTAACAGTTGTTAAACTGTTAACGAGCTGTGAAGATTGCTGCAGCTATTTTGGACCTACAGAACAGCTTGTGTGTCCAAAACTTTGTATTCCCGCCACTCATTAGCATTATGTTATTCGGTCCAAAAAATAAATTACCTCTCCTCAGAAATCCCGCCTGTGAAACTTGAAGCACACTGCCCACGGCAAAGTAGGGTGCTGCCAAAGCTGCCTCAAGAAGACGCAGCTCAGTGTTGCCCTCCAAGCCAGAAGCATCCTTACTTCATCTGCAAACAGCCATTTCTAATTGTTTTCCATCCCTAACTACTTAATGCTGCCAGGCAGGCCCTCCTCAACTCCCTGTGATTTACTTAAGCAGTGCCCATGATTCATCCTGCACAAGATCTTTAAGGAATGTGGGCTATTTTCTGTGCTCGTATTTACACTAAAAACTTCTCTATTTATATTTCCTTTCACAGCCACCAGACTGTTTATTAAGGCATCAAATATCAACAATGTCCTCCAGACTGGTGCTCTTGGTTAACCATCCTGATCAAACCATGGCCAAACTGTGACTGAACTGGCAAATAAGTCTGTGGTAAGAAAGATTTTAGATCCCTTAGGGAAACACGGCTTATCCAAAAAATGAAATAAATATTTTTTTAATATTTATTTTTTAAAAATTTATTATGTGGTTGCTTCGTTTCATTTAATCTTTTCTTAAAAAAACCCCAATTTGCTGGTTTAAAGAAAGAAATATTGACATATTCTGCCAATTCTTTCTCCCTCATTCATTTATTTCCTTGTTCTATTGTGCTCCAAGTGTCTACTTTCACTTGTTAACATTTCTACATTTTTAGATGCCTGTGTACTGAGGTAGTATCCACATACCGCAGGAGAGAGTGGATTGTACTGTGCCAGCAATAGAGGCAGTTCCCACCTGGCAAAGTCAATAAAACCCATTCTCTGGTGCTGCAGGTCCTTCTGAGCCCAAGTGAGATATTGCCAAGGTGCTGCCACTGATCCAGCTCAAGCACCTTTGCTCTGCTGTTAAGTTTACCTCTGTTCTGGAATCCTTGCAGTACAGGCAGAAGTGAGTACCAAGGCCATCTGATCCAATTAATGAAACTCAACGTCTCTAAAAGGCATAAGGGAAATCAAGTGCTGTCTGCAGATGTTCAGGTGGGAAATGGAAGCATGACACATACCAGCATACCCTCTGACATGCAAGACAGGATGCAATCAATTTACTTTGTCATTATTGTGGGGGTTTGAGAGTGCAGGGGTAGGGAGTGTTGTTTGTTTTTTTTTTAAACCCTCTACATTTCCCTGCCCCCCATCTCCACAGAGAACATCCACAGCTCATTTCAGAGCCCCTCCCCTCAGTGGAGGAAAAATACTGATTTTAATTCTGAAAGTTTCCAGTCTCTGTCATCAGACAGGGTAGCAGCTGTTGCAAGTGGTCCTCATAAGGAGCTACATTGCCTCTCATAGATCCTAATAACCTTCCTGCCCATGGAACACAACCTGGTAAGGAAGCCCTACAAATAACCTTACATGATACATAAGAGATAAGCATCTTTTACAGACTCCAATTCAGGGGATTTGCCATTCAGCCAGAAGTCAATTGAAAAGGTACTGGATTTTTATCCCCCTATTCTGTGGAAAAAGTATATAATCCAATTTTATCATCTTCCATGAGTAACTACAACAGAGCTGTGGTTTGGTATGCGGATAAGGAAATACCAAGCAGGAAGAGAACCCTGCCTCTGTTGGCACTAATGTAACCTCTGCTAGCATACCACACTGCTCTGCTGTCCACAACACAAACATGGAAAAACAGGAGTGAGATCAATAAGAGCCACAAGAATGACTAAAACATATTTCATCAGACTAATAAAATCAAGCAGCTCAAGATATTTATCTTACAGAGAAGATCCAGGAAAACTGCAAGTAGGAAAAGGCAGATTTGATAGACGACCACTCAACTTTGGATCTAAAACATGTAATTATGTATAACACTTGGAAACTGCAATAGACATACTTATTGGAAATAAGATTTTTTATTTTTTTTTTCCTTTGAAGCATCAAGTCCAACGAAGCTCTGGAACAGCTTATGAGATAGGTTCCCTCTCCCCATTTTTCAGCTGATTTTTAGAGTTCTACAAAAAGATACTGTCATATAAGGAAGGAAAGGTCTGTGGCTCCTGTCCATGCAGGAGGTAAAATGCATTCATGACAGTCCCTTCTGGTGTGAGAAATTACTAAATTCATAGAAACTTCAAAGTTATTTTACAACATCTTCAAAGAGATTATTCTTCTTTCAGAATCACCACCAGTTAGGTCTGGAATGGTAATTACACTGGAATTTGGTTTCGATTTTTTAAGAAAAATTATTTTGCCACCATCTTTGCAACCACTTAAGCAATATCCCTGAATAACTACAAAGAATGAAAGAGGAATGATGGAGAGGAAAACGAAAGCTTTATTCAACTGCCTAATGCAAGAGCTAATATACAAGGAGGGCATCTCCCATATCATTAAATCATTTAATTTGCTAATTTTTCCAAAAAAAGGAATGAGTACCATTAAATTCACATTATAATTCAGTAATATCTGGAGCCTTTGGTTCCAGGAACCAAAACATCCCCAACACAGATGCTGCGCAGTTGTTGTGCATTCTCTCATCTGCTCTTGTAGAGTGCTGCCTTCCCCTCCTGTGAGTGCAGAGTTGCTGCTCTGGAGTATCTGAAGAGCTTTGGTTGCTCATGTACCCTGTACTCACCCAGTGCCATGCAACATGATGACTAACCCACAGAAAAGGAGTCTGCTCTTCTGGTTTGATCTCCTTCAACTGCACTGAAGCCTGCCAACAGGCCTCCCTCCTTCACGGCCTGATATGCCATGAGATGTGTGCAGCACATGAGTCACTTTACCATGGCCTCTGGCGGGGAGAGCAACCACGCTGCTGCTAAAGTTGTGCCTAGTGACTGGCCAGCTGTGAGCCAGTGGCTCCTGAGAGGCAGCCCGCTGCCACAGCCATGGTGCTGGCCTCCCTCAGCCCCTTAGCACAGCAAAAGCACTCCCTGCTTCAAATATGTCCTCACTGGAGGGGAAAATGCTGAGCTTTATACTCACAGGTATAATAGATGGCTCAGAGGAACTATCAATAGCTGAAGCTTGTTTCAAGTTCTGTGGGAAAATAAATCTCAGAGTAAATGCAGAAACTCCTGCCTCTATGGTTAGCACCTGCTGAAATGAAGCTGTTGTCATACAATACACCTCATCAGTCTCTCATTAGATCTTAACAGAATACACTGGCAAAAATCAGAGAGGTCACCAACACACTGGAGAGCTGTCCGTGTTCACAGAGCAGAGCGAAAGGAGGACTTTATACCTGACCAAGCTCTTCAAAGCTCCACAGCATCTAATCAGTGGACTTCCTTTACACCAACAAATTTATTAATAACAGTACCCAAGACATCAAGCTAACCCAGTGAAGGTTTTGAAACCTATTTATAACAGAAAGGAATACAGGGAAGAAACATGAAGATGACAAGCAGATGCTCTGCTTTGCTGCATGCACCTTCTCAGGCAGGCTGCAGGCTCATGCCACCTTCCCCTGAGACTCGATGTCCACCCAGGGCAGGAACCTCACCAGTGAGCCACCCAGATATAGCTGTTATCTGCATTCTTCCCAACACATGGAGAAAGTACCCAGCTTGGCACCCCTTTCCAATCTGGGGAGCTTCTTCGCTCAAGTATGAGAAAGGATACCATCACTTGGCAAGGCCTGGCTCTCTTTGAAGACATGCATTGTTATAAAAGATAAAAGGAGACTCCACCAACATCATGCAAAGCCAGAAGGAGCCCTGTGAAGCCAGCTCCCTGCCAGCACAACGTGGAGCACAGCCCGATGCCACCAACAGAGCAAAGCAGGAGGAGTCTGGAAGAGACCAGAACATACTGCTGGGTAGTTACTGACGTATAGCTTCATTTGTTAATTAACTTGTAAGAATCCAGAAGGAAAAAGCAGGCCTATGTATGAAGGCATCAGCCGTCTGTATGTGGAAATTACTTCACCTATTCAGAATCCAATGGACAGTCTGAAGAATACAAACTAAAAAAAACCAAAAAAACACCAAAAAAACAAAACCAAAACAAAACAAAAACAAAACAAACAAACAAAAAAAAACCCAAACAAACAAAAAAAAACAACAAAAAAACCCAAACCACCACCCAACCAAAACCTATGAAATAATCTGGCAACTTTCTGCTCAGGAAAGAGCTGGGGGAAAACATATCCCTGCTGATTATGTGTCTAATAGCTCTAAAAGCTGTGTTCTGTATCAAACAAATCTGTACAGCACAAGGCTGTTTGCAAAAGGGAGAGCAGTTCTTTAATTGACCACTTTCAGAATGATGTAAGAGTTTTACAAAGGAGAAAGAAAAAAGAAAAAACAACACAGCCTGATTTGTGAAATTAAAACATATGCGTTGCAGCTCATAATATAAAAATATACATGCTGTTAAAACCTAGACTGTTCCTTTACCACAGCACTTACACGTGCCAAAGTGTGAGACAGTATGTGATACTGTTGAGCCATGTGAGAAAAAAAACATTGTGCCACGAAAGCCAAAAATATGGAAAGCACAATAGATGTTTCCCTGTTATTGCCCAACAGACCGCTACATTAAGAACATACTGACATAAGAAAATTATTAACCAAGGTCAAAGGCTTCAGAATTTACTTTCATGGTATAATCAGCAAAAAAACAGAAACATTCATTCTAATCCCAGATCTGACAAAACCCACTTTGTAACTTGGCTTGGCATTTAAATGGCTTGTCTAGCATTAGGCTATCAAAAGCCTGGGTGATGAGTCAGAGCTGACTTTGTATATATCTAGATTTTCCTTAAAAAACAGGCATAAACACCTATCCTTTGAAGATATAATGATGCTAATTTTTAAATCCCAATGACTTTTAAAATACTGTAAAATATAGAAACTCCATGTCTCTGAAAAATATGTGGTAAACAAAAGAAAAGTTTTTAAGAGTTTAACTTCAGTTTTGTTTCATATTTTAATAAAATGTAAAAATATTCTGTAAAGAAAGATGTCTGAAGAGGTTTTATATAGCCTTAATTCTGATTTTGATAATGTAGTAGAGCATAGAAAAACAAAAGCCGTAAAGATATTTCAAAACAAAAACTATTTTGCGGGTGCCAAATATGATTAAAAGTACATTCTCCAGTGTTGTTAGAAACTAATTTTAATTAGCTTCAAAAATCAAAGTGAGAGGTGGAGGAGCATCAGCATCTCGTGCTGCACCTTGATTTCGAAGGGAGCAGCATTCTCTGACAGAGAACGGGTCTATCAGAAGGAGCAGCACTTTGGAGGAACACATGGGTTTGCTCCGTGCCTGGATAAGGAGACCTCACGGCTCATTAAGCAGCAGCAGTAAGTACCGCTACTCATCTCAGTGCCTCTAATCACACTTACACCGTGTGTGTCTGTGCATTATCAGAAGCTGAAACATGTCTGACTATGGGTTTTAGAGGTCAAACAACTGAGCCTTTAGCAAATAAATGCACATCCAAAATCCTCTAAAGTCATTAAGCAGTTGTCTCCTACAGCCTCTAGAGAATCAACAGTTTCTGAAATCAGTCAATCGACAGACCTGCGGTTCTGCTCCAGGTGGATGCCGGCCAGCTTGAATGAGATGGAAGATTTTCAGCTGCATCTCTTAATTCAACTGACAGGGAGGCAAAACCCAAAGCACTGAAGCAACTGAGGTGATGTTCTTTCCTTGGTGCTACTACTGAGTTGTGGAAAAAATCAAAGTAAAAGCTGATTAAAAGCTTTTACTGCATTTGGGTGCCCTGCTGCCTAAGCCATGCAGTTTTTGATGTTGGTGTCTACAGACGTGTCCCAGGGGCTATTCAAGCCATGTAGTGGCATGGTGCATTTGATACGGAACAGCAGTATACCTAATGTGTGACAGGATAAAATGTCTGCTCCTAGCTTCCCTCTCCTCTGTAGCTCCCACAGTTTTGGATGTGTTTCAGGAAACCAACTGTTTCAGATTTCAGAACCAGACAGATTACTAGCAATCACCAACTGGATCAAATGTAACCAGCAACCTGCCTGCAGTGCTTAAGAGAAGAGGCACTCCAATGGAACGGAACAAAGGAACTTCAGCAGGCAGGCTCTAGACCAAAACTAAAATAATGGGTGGCCCTAAGATCTGTACTTCTGTTGATCACCACATCTTAGATGAATGAGGACCAATATCTCCACGTTTTCAATTAAATATTTCCATGATCAAGCCTGCAGTTAAATTATGCAAAATGCAGTGACTCCAGTTAAGAGTTCTACTAAATATTTTATGTTCTCTGTATTTTAAACAAGACCCAAAGACAACAGGAGAAAACCTGTTCTTTTCATACTTAACACTAAATACATCTTAACTGGTATACAGAAAAAAGTTAAAAGCCCTGTAACAATTAATGTAACTTTTCATCTAAAAACTTTCTTTAAGCATACAAGTTCTTCAGTCATGGGGACAACTGTTTCTAAAACCAGATGAACAAAGTGGGTTTAATCCTTCATTTTAAGAACAAAGGCAGTGTAATCTATTCATTAAATATCTGATGATGTAGTTTAATGACATGTGAAAAAAATGCCTTGGAACAGCCTGGGGAACATGTGCTAGCAAGAGCAAAGATTCTCATGTTGCTGTGATGGAATAAAACGCATGCCAGGCCACTAAATGACACTTGCAAAAATTAAGCCTTTAAAAACAGATATCAGATGGCAGAATATCCTAAATTACAGAATCTACATTAGCAAGAAAAATATTTTGTGTAAATTACTGAAGAGAAAAAAAGAAAAAAATAATCAAAGAGACATCATAAATGCACAGTAAACTCACAGATGTTTCCCTCCAATTTACTGTTAACTGAAGTGAATGAAAATGAGGGATATAGGGAAAAAAAAAAAGTTACTGCTAGCCTCATTCACAGAGTGGTACCTACAGGCTCTATTCCACATTATGTATCACTTAATATATCTTATATATCTGCATTATATAACACTTCAAATGCTAATATTTGGATAGTAAAAAAAGTGAGCAAGAAAACAAGTAAAGTAGGTATTGGCCACTGAACCATAGGTGAACATGCTATTTCATTAGAAAAATCTGAAGGAATTCTTCTAATTGCTGACCATGCAATTATACTTTCTACTGCTGCTGCAGCTTCATCAGTTGAATCATTGTGGAAGTGCAAATTTTGGTGATGTACTAAAAACACAATCAGAAATGTAACCTCATGCAATACATGTCCACACATATGTTTTTTTATATATGGCAAATGTGAAAACACTGAAATGCAGAAATATTTAGATGATAGAGCAGGGGTAGTATTTGCCATATATAAAAATGTAAAGAGCCAGCACTCCCCAGAAGACTAATTCCTTGCACCGAAACCTGCCTAAGCACAAATGATCCCCTGTACCTGAAATAAACTGTTTCCACTTAACTGCAGCCTTTTATTATGTTTTGCTTCCCCTCTGTCTTAAACACTTAAAGGACATCCAGGAGAAGCATTTAGAAAGGTTTTAGATTCAGAAAAATCACTGTCTCTAACAGGCATTAAAACCTGCACAATAAAAGTACCCCAATACTAGAACTAACACTGATATAATTTACTTTTTTTTTTTTTTTAATTAGCCACAAGAGGGAGCCAATAGTACTTGAATGCCGACACCACCCCCCTCCCCCATCAAAAACAAGACACGGAGTGAAAAACAGCAGCTTAAATAAAACACATTTTTTTTTTTTTTTTTTTTTTTAATATGCATTTCAGGAAAATAAGGATCACTAGCTAAAGTGTAAATGGAAAGCTTCAGTTTCTTAATATTTGATTTCATATCGACTTCTTCATATGTGAATTTGATGGTGAAAAGCATGTTTATGTAAGATAATGATCCAGACAGCACAAGAACTTGCAGCAAAGTTTCATTCCATTCAGGGCACCGTCCCACACTCACAGCCTTCAGCAGTGGTGCTACCAGTCTGATGTTCATGCTGAATTACACAACACAGCCTCTTCCAGTGACTCAAGACCCATGCACACAACAGCCAGTCCCCTGTCCTGTGCAACACTGTACCGGGCACAGAAATAATGCACTTTTGCTCAGTCCCCGGTAATGTAAAAGCTGTCTGCATCCTTGATGGGATATGACCAGGACCAGGCAAGCAGGCAGGCCCCAAGCACCCAGAGATCAGCAGGCACACTTACCAGTCTCCTCTGGCACTAGAGGAAATTCTGCTTTTTAGCTTGCATGAAGAGCCAGGGACCTCAGTAAGAGGCCAGCTGGGACACCTCAGAACACTTTACAGTCCACTCTCCGTCCACACCTTCACAGCCTGAACAACCTGGGGGCTGACTACAAGCTATAGATCCGGCATCCATCTCTATGCAACAGCAATCTCTTAGAAGAAATTAAAATCAAATTAATTGAAGGGTCTGAATGAAAATCAGCTTTGTTCCTCTTTCTGAAGGTAAGGTCAGGACAGGAGTACTTGGCTATTTAGCCTCTTTACCACCTCTTGTATTTTTGCCTTATACATCAATACTAATCAGATGTAAAAGGCCTTGTTAAAATAATTTTAATCCTCACTAAGCAGAAAGGAATTTTGTGGATAGCTTCTTTAAGTTGGAAATAGTACTCAAGCAAAGCAGATGTAGTATCTTCTTCTCTTCCTAATTTGCCTACAGAAACAAATTTTTCCTCTGTCCATTTCTACAGTTACACAGGAGCTCCTAAAATACTGAGAACCAGATCAGAAATATATCCTCTGTTTCAATGACTTCATTTGTTTCACTTTGCTTTTCTAATACTATCTCTCCCACACTATATTTGTGAGAAAGGTAAAACCATCATTCCCATTATGAAGAATATTTATATTCATCTGATAAAACAAACTACTTTCTCAGGATGTCTTTCAATCACACTTCATTTTCACGTTCTACATTTCTATCCAGATGTTCATTTTGCCCTACAAATCTGCAAACAACCACTACTGACACAAGCACTGAAGATGAGTTTGCGTCAAATGTACTAAAACCCCCCAAACAAACAAAGAAACCAAACACCCCCTGACAAACACAAAAAACAAAAACTGTTGAGAGTTTCTGCTGGCTGAGGCAATAGAGCAATTTTAGCACTAATAATGTCACAGCACCCAAAATAATTCTGGACATAATTGGTACTTTGAATTGTCTACTAGCCTGGTGATTTATGATATGGGATGGTTTTAAGTCCAGATCCCACTGAAAGACTGCTTTCATAACCATGATTTTTGTTGTGAAACTTCCCAAGTTCCCCCAGCTACAGCAAAGCTACAATAGAAGCTATTAAAAAGTAAATATTTATCAGTTGTTATTAAGAAGTTGACACAAAAGATCGTCTCTGTGAATAGAAGGCCACACGACATAGCCCACAATGTGTCTAGGAGGCCAGTGAAGAGAACCATTGGGTACCCATATAGGAGCATCCATTGCATTTAGAATTCTGTGACATCCTGTTCACACAGAAGAGGACCAAATGAGGCAAGACCCTTTACACATATATTTTCCACACTAGGCTTGTTTCTCCTTTGATTAGCCTTTGAACCAGCAATACGCTGTCAGCACTAAAGGGGCCCTGTATCACTGCAGTTTAGTCCTTCTGGGAATGAACTTACCTACCCATTAATGCATTCCTAACACTTAAAGATGAAGACTACAAGAAACACTACCAAATCTTATGCTTGATGACATCAAATGTTCCACTACCTCAGCTAGGAACAGCCTTTTCCCCAGATTACAGCTAAGCATACATACTGGGCACATTTTTCCCCTCCTCCTCAGACCCACCAGAAATATGCCAAGGCTGGGGATAAACGAGCACTCTGTGCTGAAGACAGAAAATCCTTTTTCTTGTGTACATTGCTAGTATGCTGTGCTTATATGGTCAGAATTATGGTTCCAAGTGTTCCCCTCTCATGGCCTGTGATGCTGGAGGACACATACTGCAACAGACAGCACTGCCAGTGGGAGGGTCAACCCATTGTCCTCTCCTGGAACATCTGCCCTTAGTTCTCTCTCCTGCTTGCCCTGTGCACTAAAAAAAAATGCCCCAAATGGCCAAATAAAGACTACAATTAAGATGTCTTCTGTGCTACATAGGATGTTAGTGATGAGCATCATCCTCTTTTTCACAGACCCAATGCAAGGCACCGGAACCTGAACCAATTCAAGCAAGGGAACAACTCAGGCAAGGGGGGAAGACCATGTAGGCACAATGTAGGAAGCAGGCCACTCATTTTAGCTGTACTGCTCATTTGGAGCTTAACGCAACTTTGAATTTTTGCCTGGCTAAAAAGCTGAAACCACGTAAAACCGTCAAGTTTTACATGTTTCCATCCACAAAGAATAAACTGACCTAGATTCTCTCATTCTTAGATTTCCTCACGGTTCTGGCCAGGTTTTCAGAGGGTTGCTAACCTTGGCTGAGTTAAGGGTTTATAATGAAACACTAAAAACCAAGTACGTTTGAGCTGGTTTGGATTTTATTATGAATGTTTTGGATGGCTGTAATGTTAGAGTCAATTCAGACATTCTGGGTACTTTTCATCCAAAAAAATTGCTGCTTGGAAAAAAAATCCCATGTTTACAATAAATTAAAATCAATCATTATTTTGGGCCTGATTCTCCACTGCACCATTCCAGCACGGCATCTGGTTTAAGACTAAACTCCTGCAGTTGCAGTGAATGTACCTTATTTTTATATCCTCTTACTCACTACTGTAATGAAAATAAAACATTTGTAGAAATATTAACTTGCAACTTCAAAAGAATCAAATGTACAAAGCGACAGACATAAGTGTGATGAGTAAAGAAATAAAATACTCAGAGAAAAGTCAGACAAAAACAATGCTGGAAATTCAACAGATATCAAGAGTAGTGAAACAAGAGTCTACAGCTTAAAAGACAGCATCTTCAAGCTCATGAGACAACTCACCACCTTGAGACACATATGAAGAGACGCCATTAAGGTAAGGCTCAGGGTAATGGATTCTCATTTAACTGAGAGCTTCATCCTCAAAAAGTTTAAGCAGCTACATACCTCAATTGCCAATCTACAGCTCTGGAAGATGCTGAAAGAAACTTATGTGAGGTACTAGGAAAGCAAAGCAACACTTTCAACATGCTGTTAAAGCAAAAAGGGCCCAGCTCAGAGAAACTAGTCATTGAGAATATGAAGGCAAATGAAAACTACTGTGAAGACACCATGCCACAGGCTAAATAATTAAACAAGTATTTTCCATGCCTCAAGTTTTTTCATACTTTTCTTGATAGGCTCTCAGATTCTGTCAGCATGTAGTGTAGGTTGATTTTTGCCCTTTGGTCAGAACAGTGATTTCAGGTAAGGATAGAGTAGGACAGAGGGAGAAAAAAGAAAAAAAGGGTGGATGATGCTGACAGAACACTCTTAACTTTGGAGTTCTTCAGACATCCAACCATGCATATGCTACCTTCAAAGTCTTTTTGCACTTACTGTAATTTTTATTTCTAAAGCAAAATTCTTTCTCCTAAAGAAAAACCTAAAGCTACTCTTCCATGTTCAACTCCCCGAAAATGAGGTTGAAAAAAGTAGTTCCAGAGCAGGAACAAAATATTCTATACTAAGCTAATACTGTGCATACCTTAACAATAGACAGAGCATTCAGAGATGCCTGTTTTCACTTACAAACGGGGGATAGAGTAATTCTTGGTTAATTTTGTCTGCACTTTATTGAAATACTTATGAAAGGAGGAAGAAAAAGCATGCTTCAAACTTTGCCAATATCCAAACAAAACAAACAGCAGCAGGGTTTTGTTTTCACTTAAGTTTCATTATACTTCATATATAGAGAATTAGTGCAACTTAAAACTGTTTTGTATTTAAACCCATGTGTATGACAAGAGTAGCCAACATGGTCATTTGTGAGTGGAAAAGTCTTATTCCTGCCATTATTTCCTAGCGTAATGTGTTTTCATATGTTCTGGGAATCTTTTTCCTAAAACAAAAGTAGACCTTAACAAATTAGCAGACCTGAACCAAAAGCCCAGTCAAGAAATCTGAACTTTAGGGAGTTTGCAACTGGCTTTACGATTCTGTGGTGAATGTTTCTCTACTACGATAACTGAACTTGGATAACGGTGGCAAGAGCACGCCAGTCACACCGTGTTGGTCTGGAACTGAGCAAGCCAAACAACCTTGGCAAAGCTTTTGCAACACTCTGAAAACCAAAGAGATAGTCAGGTGCAAGCTGTATTTTCCTCAAGTCTGTAGAGGTTACTCAAACAAAAGCTCTTTCTATTCCTTCAGGCTGCTTGTGCAGTTTGTCAGCTGAGTCATGTCCTCTTAATTTGTGTTATGGCCCACTGCAGGCAACTGATGTATACAACCTTAACGACAATTAGCAAGGGAAGATATTTAAAAAATCTCCCAGCCAAAACATGACTGGTGCATTGCATAATCACAGAATCATCTAGGTTGGAAAGGACCCTGGAGATCATCTAGTCCAACCGTTCGCCTAGCACAGTTCCCACCTAGAGCATGTCCTTAAGCTCTAAATCGACACTACTCTTGAACACCTCCAGGGATGGGGACTCCACCACCTCCCTGGGCAGCCCATTCCAACGCCTAACAACCCCTTCTGTAAAGAAATGCTTCCTAGTATCTAGTCTAAACTTTCCCTGGAGCAACAATGCATCTGTGAAGGCTTGGAAGTTATCTAGAAAACATACACACAGGACGAGGGATTAATTTTGCAAATGTTAGTCCCAAAGTGGGAATTCAAGATGTCAAATCATTTATGGGTGATGTTCAGCAATTCAAATAAGCAAGCTTAGAAAGAATTATCATTACATGAAGCAACTAATTAATGCACATTAAAATTCAGACAATTCATGACAGAAAATGCATGTTCAAACACTGGTTTACTTGTTACCTGCTCTAGTTGCATGAGTATTCCAGTCTTATCCAGAGGAAGATGCTAAGGAGTAAGGCGAATGAAAGGACAATTAGGTTTCCAACTATCAGAGGGAGTGACAGGATTTCTTACTGAAGTGGAAAATACAGGAGAGCTTTCCTGAGTCAGCTTTCTATACCGTGTATGTTAACAATTATTCAAGAACTTTTAAGAAGGAATCAGTCAAGAAGCCTCTGTAAAGCAACCGTGACCTCAGGCGATCTGACTTAGCAAGGAGTCAGAGGACAGTTTACAACAGTTTAACTTGAAATTCCTCAGTGGTATTTCTGCCATAAATTCATTGTTGAATCACCCAACAAATATTAGATCTCTGTTCCCATAGTTTTCATGCCAATTTGCCAAGCAAGCAAAATATTCCTCAACTTTTCTCCGCACTCTGGCCATCTTTCCACCAGAAATCAGACAGCAGAGAGCGTAGCCAATGAACATGGTAGGCAACACATGTGACACTAGTCATCACCCTCTGGTTTAGCTGCTCACATTCACTTCTGTTAACGCAAAGGCAAAAGGCTCCATGTTTCACGGACACTCCTACAGCACCTGCTGCCTGCCTGCCTGATTAAAAAGAGCAGCAGCAGCAAACTGGGAAGGATCTTCCACAGGCAAAGTGACCATGAAATTTCCATCACACACATGCTTCAGAATGATGCCTCCCTCCCCTAGCTAAAAGTAAAATCTTAAGAGTATAACTTAAACCAGAAAATTACCCTCCTCTCCCCCCCAGCTCATATGGTGGGAACTCCAGAAAGTTTGGGAGGACCAATAACAAAAGACACCTTCCAGTTGTGAAGCAACAGATATGCTACAAAGTGGATGGATACTAGAACAGACATGAAAGGGGAAAAATGTTAAGACAGAAGAATCAATCACAAAAATGAATTCAAAACTGCCAGATGGGAATAAAATTGTGAGAATGAAGAATAAAAAAAAAATAAAATTAGAAAGGGTCTTACAAGAGTACTGGAAGCAGAATGCTGTTGAAAAATACTGCTTATAGCCCTGGCACTTAAAATAAAACATTCAAAACAATAACAAAACCATCACTTTCAAGATACTAATAAACCCTTAGGAGAAACTAAACTTCAACTAAAGAAATGTGCAGGTGATGTTCTCTAGATGACAGCATGCACTATTACAGTCTATAAACATTCGGAAAAAGCAATTTGGTCTCATTTGTTTCAGTTCATTTAATGTCTAAACAGAGAATCTTATCTTCTCAAGCCAAGACTGATGAAGAAAGAATGTCTTCAGCCTAATAAGTCAAATGTAAACAGGTTTAAAATTAAACCATTTCCAATACATTAGAAATGACCCTACCCACACGATTGTTCACAGTTATTATCTTCCTCAGCTGGAAGACAAAGTCCAGACCTGACTCCAAGTCTCCTACTCTGAGTTTTGTTCCTACCCAAAGCAATTACTGTTTAACTGAGTACATGAAATCAATTTATTTGGCAGATTTAATAACACTCAGTGGTAACACTGTGACTGAAAAAGAAGTTGATAGTTGTGTGTTGCTTGAAGAGCCTGAGATACCAAGATTCTCCTTCTCAGGAACTGAATGATGACTCTGCTATTAATACTGTTTCCAGCCCTACTCCTGCTGCTCCCTTACCATTTGATTCTTCTCAATTCTGCAGTTTTAACAACAGTTGGGTAAAATCTGTCTCACTTGAAGGTCCTCCAAATATTTATGTTTAGATGCTGTTTCTTCCCCCAAAAGAGTCCTTCACTCTGTTTTTTCCTTGCATAACTATACAAGAGTAGCACATTGCTAGGACAGGAGCTAGAATGAATGTTCTGAAATAAAACCTACACACACACAACCCCCTGTCTCTTATACAC
>NW_020799095.1:73544391-73571425 GCF_003259725.1 Athene cunicularia
GCTCCATGTTTTAAATGAATACTGAATCACAATCAAAGAGCATAAGATCTCAGTGACAGGAACTCTGCCAAAAATTCAGAATGAATCCCAATTAGAGAAAAAAAAAAAAAAAACAAGTCAGTGATTATGATAGGTATTTCACAAGGAAATTTACAGATTTGAATGACAGTAGAGATGAGATATTTTTGGATTAAATTTTAGCCAGAACCTTTCTCTATATATTTTCTAATTTTGAAGAGCCTGATATACATTTATATATCATACTATTGCTACCAGAGGTTCACAGCCTGCAATTTTCATGGCCACTGAGCTCACTGAACAGCACAAGCAATGAGGTGCCAAATCCTCTCTGAGAAATAATGAAGGATATCAGATTTTTCCTGAATAGTCTCTCTGTACATGCAGTGTATTGCTGGATAAGGCCTTCTATTTCCCCTTCATTAACAAAATGGTATCATTTTGTGTCTCAGCAAATCTGCTGGCTTTAGCATGCTTAGCTACAAAAATGCAAGCTGTATGCAAATAGCCTAATTACTTACATCTATACATTAAATCTAGTCTAACCTGAATAAGGACTATCAATTATAGCTTATTTCACTGTTTTCAGAGGACTTCTGTTTCCAATCAAGTTTTTACATTAGAGCTATCCTTGCATGCCCCAAATACACTAGTGTAATAGATTTTTTTCACTGAAGTTCAGAAAGTTAAAAGCTTTCTAGCATCTATCTAGACCATCAATCGAATCTGCAAAATCCCATTTGAATAGCATGACAATATCAGAAGGTGCTATATAGCTGCTATTTTTATGACTATGTCACTGAACATACCTTTTGGTACAGCTCAAAATACTTCTGGGGTAGTCAGTACTACAGAAGTATTAGAAATAGTGATGGGAAGTTGGGCACAGTAGGATTTAACTTCTGCTCAGGAAACAACGGCAGAGCCAAGCGTTCTCATCTGACAGCCAGTGTGACAACACAAGTTGAGGTTACCCCACATTACTTAGCATGGCCAGAAGAGTCTGGCTCCATCTTGTCTTTACTCTTCCATTAAGTAGTTGTAGGCAGCAATAAGATCTCCCCAAAATTGTCTGTTAAATTCAGACACTGCAAGCAAAACAAGCCTTGTTCCTGCAGCCTTTGCTTACAGCTAAGTGCTGCAGCCCTTGACAATCTTTGATGGTGCTTCACTTGACTGACTCCATTAGGCCAATGTCTTTCCTGGAGTGGGGAGCTCAAGCCAAACACAGTGTATAGCAGGTGTGGCTTCACAGGTGCCAAATTGTCATGGTTTGAGACCAGAGGACAACTGAGCACCATGCAGTTGCTCGCTCACCCCTTCCCCCTCAGGAATGGGAAGGAGAAATAAAGCAAAAGGCTCGGAATCAAGATAATGACAGTGAGGGATGACTCACCCACTATGGTCAGGGCAAAAGACAGACTCCTTAGGGGAAGAAAAAGAACATCAATTTAATTCAAACACTAACAACAGCACTTAACAAAACAGAGTAAGACAGTGAGAAGAATTGCTGCATCTTAAAAACACCTTTCCCCCACCCCTCCCTTCTTCCCTGGCTCAGTTTTGCTCCCAATTTCTCTACCTCCTTCAGTGCTGTGGCTCAGGGGGATGGGGGGCTGCAGTCAGTCCCACTGCTGCTTCCTCCTCAAGGCAGGGGAAGTCCTTGCACTCTTCCCCTGCTGCAGTGTGGGATCCCTCTCATGAGACACAGTTCTCCATGAACCTTCTCCAATATGAGTCCTTCCCACGGGCTGCAGCTCTTTCTGAGCTGCAACAGTGTGGATCCCTCCTGTGTGTTGCAATCCTCCTAGCATCAAACTACAACAGTGGCAGCTTCCCTCCGAGTCCCGGCCTCCTTTGGGTGCAGCCACCTGCTCCGGTGTGGGGTCCTCCACGGGCTGCAGGTGGGCATCTGCTCCACCGGTGACCTCCATGGGCTGCAGGGGCACAGCCTGACCTCTCACCGCGGGCTGCAGGGAGGTCTCTGCTCCGGTGCACCTCCTCCTTCACAACTCCTCCTCACAGGTATCCCTTCTTAATTACGTTATCGAGGAGATGCGGCCAGCATGGCTAATTGGGTAGGCCTTGGTGCAGAGACAGGTCCAGCTGGGAGCTGGGGGAGCTTCAAGAAGCTTCTCACAGGGGACCACTGCTGTAGCCCCCTCCCCTACTACCAAAACCCCCCACCACACACAAATGAGAAGAAAGAACTACTTCCCTCAGCTTGTAGGCCCCCCTTCTGCTAATGCAGCCCAAGATGCTGTTGGGTTTCTTCAGGGCAAGGGCACATTGATGCCTCATGTTCAACGTGGTGTCTACCAGGTCCCCTCTGGCATTTTTCTGCAAAGCTGCTTTTTAGTCAGTTGAGCTCTAGCCTGTAGTGTTGCACAGGGTTATTCCTTCCCAGGTGCAGGACTCAACTAAACGTTGTGAGGTCCTGCTCAGGCCATTTTTCCAGCTGGCTGATGTTTCCCCTGCCCTCAAGTGTATCAGTCACTCTGCTTAGCTTGGTATTGACCACAAACTTGCCGAGAATACACTCTATACCATCATCTAGGTTATTAACTTGGATATTAAACAGTGTTGGCACCAGTATCAATCCCCAAGGGATACCACTGGAAACTGGCTGCTAGTTGAACTTTCTGCAGCTGATCACCTGCTGATTCATATTGTAATCACTAACCTTACTGCTGAAATGCATTTTATAGTGTGAAAAAATAATTTTTAAAAGAGTTCATTAAAAACCTTCTTTATGAAAAAACCTCCTAGTGCCTATCCTAACAGAGGCTTGTTTTCCTGAACTACAAGTCCATGTGGCACAAGTTCAGGACTTTGTGTTGCTGTAAATTAACCGGGAAGCACCACATATCTCACTGTTGACACAGTTCAGGAAGCGATTTACACCGAGAGCTGCTTAGAGTTGCTTTGTCAGAAGTGCAAGCTCTAGGACAGTCTGTCAAGATTACCACAGAAAGATGAACAGCTTCACAGTCATCCCCCAAAATCATAGCATTTGCGTATGTACGACAGGGATCCTGACTGTCCAGACCCTTAACTGAAGCTTGCTTTTTTCTCCACAAGCAGGATGCTGCATGTGCAGAACTTCAGCTCTGTTCCAAACAACCCTACTTACACTCAGTTCCTTCTGCACTGAACATTGCTTGGGACACCTGTATTTGATGTCAAGTATGAGAGGTTCTTACTGAGAAGAAACTCTTTTAAATAATGATTAAGTTTTTAATCTTCAAAAATTGACAGACCGTGCCTGCAGGGGGTAGGGGGAGCTTATGAATTACCTGGTTAGAAGGCAAAGCCTTCACTTCAGCATTTAATTAAATTTTCTAATCCAGTCCCTCATATACTTATCCTTGAGAGCTTCTTGATGGAATGAATAGCTATTAACTTTGATTATTACCTGTAGTGGATGTTTCTATAGAAATACACTTCTACCATGTACAAACAACATTAGTTTAGAACCCATGCTATTAGCAAACACTGCTTCGAACTGCAAAGGAAGACATCAGAGGTCTGTGACTCCAGCAGCAGCAGCAGCACATGAAAGGTGTCTGTCAGTTTGTCTTCGTGTGAGCTATGAAGCAGCAGAAGGAAGCTACAAGGAAGACAGCTTTTCCTGGAGAGTCTGTCACCTTTGAGCAGTTGGCAACCACTCTTTTGATCTGTGAAATGGGTATAGGCATCTCCACAGCTCATGGAAGTACTGAAACAGTTCACGGCTAAGCTTTACTGTGCAGTGCTGTACCTCCTGGGCACCACAGAGACTAGTGGCTCAGCTCCACTGCAGCTACACATCTGCAACCTTGCTGAAAACACATGTCAATCACATCTCGCATGTCACACACACACAAACATGCGTCTGCTGAGGCATTTAGTGGTGTCTGTTTTCCTACAAGGTGCTCTTTCCACACTGGATACTGAGTAATCACAACAAACTATTTATTCAATAGAATATCATTCTACTTCACACTAGGATAAAAACATGTCTCTTCAAAGATGCTTTCCTGAAAACTGGGATTTGATTTACTCAAGGAGAGATTGGATTTGGGTGCATGTCTCCCATGTCTCAGACAAATACCCTTAGTAACTGAACTTCTGGCCATTTTAAAAACAGATGGTACCTCTGCTTTCCCAGATATGTGTGTTCCTATTAAAAAGTTTTGATTCCAATAAGTCAGCATTTTTCCAAAGGAAAAAAAGTCTCTTATCAGAAACATTCTCAGTGTCAACAGACAGAATAGTCCCCTTGACATTCATCTCTGAAAATGTTACGCTACTTAAGTGCTTTATGTTCCCTTACTAAATTTCAAGTGATTAAAGGAAATGGAAAAACAAGAGCCTGGTCCAGCAACACACAGACACACTGTCTTTGAATTGAGATGCTTGTCTTTATCTGCGGCCATGCCTTTGAGTTAAGCCCTAGGATCAAGTACCATAACTTAGCATCCAAATCTTGTATTGTTAAGTCCATCCAGAAGGCAAGAGGCATTTCAGTGTGAACCATCTGCTCTCTTCCATCTCCAGTCCCACAATATATTACTGACAAAGTCAGTATGAATTTTGATAGCATAGGCAATTAAACATACACAACGTGTATGCATATAGTTTTTATTTTCAATATACATAAATGTATACACACAGCTTATAAATCTTTTGCAAAACCAGGAAGAGGGGAAATTAAAATACACAGTGTTCTTAAAGGTTATGGATTCAAGCAGTGTGAAACTGGATTATACAGAAGACTTTAAATTCATTAGTTGTGTCAGTCTGTGCTGCAGCAGATGTGAAGAGGACAGTGGAAACACTATTTGCAAGCAGCTTCATTCACTGCCTACCATAAACAGATGATCTGTGGCAATCACCTGACTTCCATGAAAGTACCAATGGACAGAGACCTTTACTTGCTCAGAACTTATAAAAAAATAAAATAAAAGTTAAAAATAAAAAAGCCCCACCTTTGCAGAGTTGTAGGATAATGTAGCTGGGCTGAGCATAAACACCAGCCCAAAATTCCCAGAGAACTTAAGTCTTAAGCACAGTGGAGACCTCCAGACTTAGGAGCAGATGTATTACACAATTTGTGAAGCCTGAGAGATGGCTGAGCAATCCCTGCAGACCTCACCATCACTGCCCAAAATGCTGGGAAAGGAGCTAAACATGAAGAGATCAGTTTTAGATCTAGCCCTACTTTCTCTGGTGGCTATCTTAAAGGCAAATGTTCTCACACTCACCTAACACTACATAAAGTTCATATCCTTTACCACAAACACATTCTACTTTTTCATTTATTTCCATCCTACCTGCTGGCAGCTGCCACTTAAAATATACTAAGTTGATAAACTCATGTACTGTACACTTAGCTAACAGAAGTTAGCAAGCTCTTTGTACAGCTCAGAAAGAGATATGACCATATTTCTGCACTCACAGGAAAGCACAAGATCTGTAATAAGTCTCCCAACTGCTTCTGTGGCCTCAGCTGTCACTTTTATGATCTGGGAGATTTAACTACCAGGCCTCTATAGTAAGTTATGCTAACAGAGTAACTTCTGCTACTTAACAGAAGAACCCTTTTCTTCCCTCCCTCACATATCAGATTTCTAATTAAGGAGAGATTAATCCGTCTCCTGCTTTGGTTAAAATATGCATTTAACATGCAACAATCATGTCAACATTGTTAACTGACTTAATAAAACACACCAGCGTCTCCTTCCCTTATCTACTAGGATCCTTAACGCTTCCTGCAAGCAAGCAACACCTGCTTGTAACTCCCCAGGAGGTCCATAGCAATTCACAGCATCAGGCCTTTTAAAGAGCTTAACAAGTCTGCATATATAATGGAGTTAGTGAAGAATGCTCTTTCCACGGAGAAAACAAAGTTATTCCTCATCTGAAAACTGCTCAGTGCTGTTAATTACTGTTTTCTTGCCTCTAAGGGTCATCTCATATTCATTCACATGGTGAGATAAGTAGCTGCAGCAGTGCTGAATGCCAAGGAAGGAAGACAAGGTAGTGTCTCCAGAGGTGATTCCATCTCAGGGAATGCAGCACTGGAACAGAGCACCACACCCGCACAATTATGAGATGTGGCAGGCTAGGGGTCAGGGTGTTTTGGGTTTACTTTGGTTTGGGTTGTTGGGGGGGGGGTTTTGAGGAACGATTGACAGAAGTTGCAGAAGGGAAGCAGGATCCTCTAACAGACTTTGGGGAAGATTAGAGGGAAAGAACAATAGCTCAGGGAGAACAGAAGAACCGTTTTGTCTGATGCTCTGCCAAGCTTGTGTTAAATAACAAAACAGTTCCTAAAAGAATTTGTTAATATGGCAACAAGTCTCTCCTAGACTGATGAAAGATAAGGCTATGTAAAGCATTGCTAATCTATTTGAGCACCAGTTTCTGCTACACAAGTTAAAGCTATAGATGTTAGCTGTTGGAAGCTTGGTCATTTGTCAGGGTCTCCCTCTCCAGTGTCAGCAAGCCTGCAGCTGTAAATTCAGCCAAGCAATGCTCAAATCTTTTGAGGACCAACTCTTTCTAAAGTCACAAATGATTATCTGCAGCAGTTTCAGCCTCCCAAATAAAAAAATGAGTAGCTAAGTAGAGAAATTAAGATATACCTTGTTAAGATCACACATTTTTTTCAGAATAGTTCTTTCATGCCACTAAAACAAAGCAAGCAATTAAAAACATTCATGTACTGAAAATTTGCTTTGTCCTGTGAACTATCCATCCATACCTACCCTCCTGATACAGTTATTTATGTTATTTTACAGCACCTCTTTTTAGTGCAGTAGATATACACAGAAAACATAGTCTCTGGCCCAGCAAATTTATCCTCTTATTTTAGCCAAGACACAATGAAGTGAGAGGAGGAATAACTGGGAATGTGACAATGAAGCTATATGGTTATAAAATGGTGTAAGGTGAACACAGGGGAAGACTGGCAAAGAATTTGTTGAAGGATGCTGCTTTACACAACATACTGTGATACTACAGATTGAAAAGATGAACATAGACAGTTTGGGTATGCCGTGGATGAAAAATAGGCAATTTAACATAGCTGGATTAGGATTATTTGACTTTATGGATCAAAACAAAGGCAAAATCCTACCCTGAGCACAGCTGTGCAGCTAAATCAGTGCCATGCAAAGCTGCATCCTCAGTTTCCATGAACTATCAAGAAAATGGATTAAATATAACTTCAGAGCAGTGCCTAAGGAAGGGTTTTTACATGCAATTGCTTTCCATGATCATCAACATATGGTTATTGAAAATCATGTTGTTTTGCTCCCTTCCTATAACACAGGTTTCTGATTATGTTTGTCTTCCTTTCTGTTCTAGAGCTGAACTTTTAATGCAAAAAGTCGTGAAAAAAGCATCTCTCAACTACAGAGTGTTACATGCCCAAAGCAGCAACTCCCTCCTCTCCTATGAGCATCCCAGGACAGCTTGGACTTATCTTGATCACCAATGTACATATGCAGCTCAAATCAAGGCTGTGAGGAACTTGGCAGCATTTATCTTCACAGGCTTGCCACTCCCAAAATTTTGTTGCTTTCTGACCTGTGTTACAACACAGAAGAAGCAGCCAGAAATGCCTAGTTTTATTTGACTTAAGGGTCACAAAGATGTGAAAACACACAAGCTTATATGGTTAAGGTGGAAACCAAACTAGTCACCTAATTTCTCAGAGCTTGACTGAGGCCCAGATCCCATAAAATCATTTTGGAGAAATGGGGATTTTCTGTTCCTAGGCCAAGTTTCAGGTTAGGATTGGAGACCAGACTGATGTTTGTGTTCAATCCCCTCTATGCAGTTCCTTTCAAGTGCAAGGAGAGACAAAAAACCCCCAAAAACTGAACTACCACATTTAAGTAAGTTTAGCAGAATTTGGGGTTTTGGTGTTTATAGCTTACGAAATGAATCTACAAATTTAAAAAGCCTATTTTCTTAAAAACAAAACAAAAAACCGAACAGATTTTATTTTCTACCATCTTCGGACAAAGATAATGATAGGATTTCAGTTTTAACACTCATAAACTTTCAGTGATGTTGCATGACCTTCAAGATTCCAACAACCTTAGGTTAAAGAAAAAAAAAACCTGTGGTTAGCATTTTACAGAACCACTGCTATCACAGGTCACTAATGGCTCTTAAAACCTCTCAGAAAAACAGAGATGCTGGGAAAACATTTAAAAATAACAAACCTGGCCTCAAAATAAAAACAACAGTACTTGATTAAGACTAAACTGAAGCAGAGATTTCAGTGTCTGTTATCTGCGCACAGAAGGCCAGGGAATTATAAACTGAGCTAGGAAGGGAATATGACAGGACAAAAAGAAGCATAAACCAAAGAGTTCGTATCCTAAACTGTCCCTCTATGGAAACAGAGAAAGTGCTTTAAGGCAGAAATGTGTATGTGAATTCTGGCTGCATCTACTGCTGTGTGCTTCAGCATACAGACACTTGGGGATCTGCCATCACAAATAAAATGAGAAGTTTGCCAACAACATACCAAACATTAGTGGTCTCTAACATAACTACAGGTTTTGCTCATGATAGCGTTGCCAAATGACAGAAGGGTTTTTGTTCAACTGCTTGCTTCACTTTCTCACTGTGAAACTGCCTGCCTAGCTATTGCAAACTATATACTGATAAATATGTTTGTTATATGCATACAGAAAACCCACAAGGTTTCAGACATTAGTATTCAACTCCAGGGCTTTTAATCACACAATCATTTATCAAAACAGTTACTGTGTGAACAGTAGAAAAAAAATGCTATGGTTTCTCGCAACATAATACTAACCAACCCAAAACTGAAGAAGGGATTTCCACAGCAATGCTCAATGCATGTTAAAAAGGAAGTTTAAAATCTAGCAGCTCTATGAATTCATTGTCTTGCTTTGATTATTATTTTACAAGCCATGAACTCTGGGTTTAAGTATGGTCTTTTTGTTTCGCTGTGGTCAACCCGTACAGAATCAGTTAAAAATAGACAAAGGCAATGAAAGGTAAAAATGACTGGAGTTACTGTTAGCTTAAGGAGAACAGAATACCACCCCACACCTTTCCATGACTATATCAAAGTTCAAGTGAAAGCAGATGAAGTTTTCTATTAAGACATACAAAGCAGAAAGGCAGGTGCCTTCTTTAGTCAGCTAATCCATGTTAAAACCTTGTTAAAGCCCTACTGGAGTAAGAGCACAATATGGGCAAACTATCTTTTAGGGGCAGAAAAGCAGAAGAGCAGCATCTGTGTGCAGTCTGTTCTGTCACAAACTCTAAGTAGTGTCCTGAAAACCACTATCAAAGGTAACTAAAGACCAGTTCAGCATCACTGCAGACAAAGTCCACATCCAAATTGAAAGACCTAGGCAGGACCATATATTAGCATCTTGTCTTTGTCAGTTCTAACAGAGTTGGAAGTAAAATCTTCGCTGTAAAGCAGCGTGAAATAATCCAAGCAGGTCTTCTTTCCAGCTACACTGCTCAGACTAGTCAGTTGTCAAAAAACACATAAACCAAACCAAAACAATAAACCCCAATAACAAAGCCCCTCCCATGAAACTCAGCTGTAAGAGATATTCTTTCAAAATTATTAGAAAGTCTTTGCTTGTATTATAACAACGTCTTTCTTTTCCCCAAACAAGAATACAACTGCCTGTCACATCCGTGTTTTAGTAGATGAGCTAACTTCTGCTGATACACCAAACTTTGCTGTCCTTGAAATGAAACTTAACAGTCGCTGGAACAGTAAAGGATCAAAAAGTGAAAATTGATAGAAAAAACTTTGAGGACTTGAAAACAAGTAGCAGGAAAGGAAGTGAATGTCGCTTCACTGCTCTAAGACTGACTAGGTTGGGCTTTTTGACTGTCTATCCTGTGGGCCATTCACTTCTCCCTTTGTGCATCTCTTTCAGACATCTAAATATCTCACTAAAATGACAATGCTTGTCTGCACTGGATTTGTATTCATGTGTGCCTATGACAGCCCTGTCAAGCCTGACACAGTCATTTCTCACTCTAATCAAAACAGCAGCCACTTATGTACCGCTGCTATGTGCATTTTTTCCTACCAACCAACTCAGGAGGACGTGAACATGCTGCATGACTGGCCTCATGTTCCCACTGCATAGTCCTGCCCACTCCAAAGATGTTTGAGGACCAGATTAAACATTCACATTTGAAAACTTCCAAAGGCTACAGCAAAAAATACAAAAACGATCCATTAAGTTGGCATAACCAGCTCATTCTCCTAGCAGTGTTAATAATCAGCACACTCAAAAATCAAATAGAAAACCTCCTTAAACAGCGAGACAAGGCCCAAACCTCTTACCTTTTTCTTTCATGAAAAATATTTCTGTGCAAAACCACCACAGTTGTTTTTCAAAACCCAACAGGCAATGTTAATGCAGCACTTATTGTGATGATACAACTCTAATGCCAAGTCAAAAACATTCACTTCCACACATCATACCGGTGGGAGTTGGATGCTATGTCAAATAACTAAAGTGCATCACATAAATTGACATGATGTTTGAAAGGCGACAGCAGTGTGCAAGGAACTGCAGAAACATGGAAAGATCATGAGTCCTGCCTGAAACACTTCTATAGTCTAAACCAAGTCCTGCCAGCTTAATTTAGAAAAATACAGATAATTTCATCCTGGTCCTCCAATATGCTGTATTAACTATTCCACTTTGCTCAGTCAAGCTATATAATACAAAGTAAAAGGAACAAGTAAAACAAGTGATTTAATTAATAATTGGAACATACTACTAGCATTTAATTCCAACATGAAATTGCTAGCATTATCTATAGCATTATCTAATCTCTTTGCTTGCTAAACCTGATGCTTCCTTTGGCCTTTTCTTTTCCAGATAGCCCAGTATAAACCCCTACAACAGCATTAGGGTCACAATCCACTGCACTGAGATACACCACATTTCAATCAAAATACTTTATCTCAGTAACCCAGTGTGACAAAGGAAAGTTAGCTCAATTCTTACCTTTCCTTCTTTCAAAAGGAAGTGGAACTCAACCATCAGGCATCAAAAGTAGCATCTCGCTTCTTACATGTTTTGCTGATTTCCACCATTTAATTTTGAACAAAATTTCAGAACTCCTGGGTTAACTCCATGCATATAGAACCATTTAAATTCTCTACATTGCCACTGTTCTCAAAAATGTCGCCTTTAACAGTATTTCTTAACAGTCAAGAATCACTAAATTAGGTACATTCTGCACCATCCCATATTACATCCGCTTCTTTGAAAGCATTTGACACTGTCCTGCACAACATCATTCGTTCTGAAATGGAGAGACATGGATTTGAGGGATGGACCACTTGGTGGATAAGGAATTGGCTGGATGGCCACACTCAAAGAGTTGTGGTCAATGCCCAAGTGGAGAGCAGTGATGAGTGGTGTTCCTCAGGGGCTGGTATTGGAACCAATGATGTTTAATATCTCTGTTGGGGACATGGACGGTGGGACTGATTGCACCCTCAGCAAGTTTGCTAATGACACCAAGCTGAGTGGTGTGGTTGATACTCTAGAGGGAAGGGATGCCATCCAGAGGGACCTTGACAGGTTGGACAGATGAGCCCATATGAACCTCATGGAGTTCAGAAGGCCAAGTGCAAGGTCCTGCAGATGGGTCAAGGCAATCACCAGCACAAATACAGGCTGGGCAATGAATGGATTGAGAGCAGCCCTGCAGAGAAGGACGTGGGGGTAGTAGTGGATGGAAAACTGACTGTGAGCCAGCAATGTGCGCTTGCAGCCCAGAAAGCTGACTGCATCCTGGTCTGCATCAAGAGAAGTGTGGCCAGCAGATCGAGGGGGGTGATTCTTCCCCTCTACTTTACTCTCATGAGATGCCCCCCTAGGGTACTGTATTCAGGTCTGGGGCCCCCAACATAAGGAGGACATGGACATGTGTTGTACGGGGCTTTGAGTAATCTGATCCAGTGGAAGGTGTCCCTGCCCATGGCAGGGGGGCTGGTACTAGATCTTTAAGGTCCCTTCCAATCCAACCATTCTATAATTCTTTGGATGATACATCATGTCCCAGTTCGTGCTGCTGTCCCTTTACCAGTCTGATACATTCAGTGGCTGTCAAAAACAAGAAAAATAGGGAGATACAATTTCTCAATGAGACGAGGTGAATAAGCAGACATTCCAGTGTTTTGCTGTCCACATGCAACAGTACTTATCTCTATTTCAAACAAGAGTTCAACACTGCTGAAAGTTTGCCCAGTCTTACACCACAGTAACAGAGCAGGAGAAAGGGAAAGCCGTTCTGTTGTGTCCCTTGGTTCACAGGGGAACTTGCCAGAACTTCTATCCATAAATGAACTCTGCCTCTTCTGAAGCATCAGCAAGGGCCAATGGCATGGACCAGTCACTCTGCAGGTAAGGGTGAAAGTGACACCAGAACTCAGTATTCATCTGCATAAACTGCTCCAGCAGTCCGATGAAGCAACAGCAGCCATATGAAGATATCCAACAACTTGGCCTCCTGCTTATAAGGGAATTAAATCAATATCTCATGATTTCGACTTCCAGAAAACAGCACTGACAGGTATCTATCATCACTTGGCTTATTACATCCCAAGAGGGACAGACTAGGACTCTCTGGCAGCCCGGCCAGTATGTTGCAGTAAGCCAACCACAGCAACCTCCATTTGTCTGTAGAGTGCTTGTTGCTCTCCAGTTAGGCTTGAAATGACATTTCAGGAAGCTGAGAAGCAATCTTAGTTCCTTCCAGAAGAAAAACCCTACTTGTCCTTCTGATGCACTTTCTATTTCAGAAGACCTTTCCTTTTCCCATTTCACTATCTCATTGGTAGATTTGTGAATATCTACCTTAAATTCCTTTTGCTGATGGTTTTCAGGCTAATTCCTAGAATGGGTCTGACTTTTCTCTTTATAAGTTTACAGTGTTTGAATATAAATTTCAGTATAAACTTTCTCCCTGTTTTGGCTACTTTGTTTCCTTCTTCTGGAGCGTGCCACCAATTACCTAAAAAACCCCAGCTCTACTGCATTTGGCAGGAATATTTAGATAAAGCAGTATGTAGAGATTAGGGAGTCTGAACCCACTCCTCCAAAACCTAGGAAGAACTTCATTACCTAAATTGATATGGGGGAAAGAGAGAAAAAGGAAGCTGGGGGGAATTGAAACATTGGAAAAACTGCTCTGAAAGATTTTACATTTTAAAAAGATACATATTTAGTGCAGTGGGTATTTCAAATAACATGACTCTATTTCAAGGCATAACGTTGATCAGCTGCAGCTCCTATAAAACAGTGCTGCCAAAGGGCAGTCTGTAGGTAATGTTTAAATAGCCAAAGGCATTCTCCCTTCACACTGTCAGGAACTGTTTGCAATACTTGAACAAAGTGTGTTGGTAAAACTTTGTTATTTACAATAGGCTAAGTTACAGATGGTCTTAATGAAGTGCTTCTAATGAAGTATTATCACCACCATCATTATGTATAATGGGACACATTAATTTTCCACACTTTCCTCTAGGAATTCAAATTTCTTCATTATTGTGCCATTATAACATTGACTCAATCTAAGTAGCATTTCTGAGTCTTGTGGATATAACACTCATTTGCCCAGCATCAAAATGAATATTTTCTATTTTTCTGTTGGAGATGTCAAGAAGGGAAAATAACCTAACATGTTTCTAGCTTACTTGGTAACGCAAGACCATTTACAATATTCAGTATGGTTGACAGCTTTTTAAAAAAAAAAAAAGAACCACCAAAGTCACCCTTATATCTTAAACATAACAAGTAATATTTTCTATCTAATTAGCAAAAATTCCTAATTTTTCTCACTCTAGGAGTAGTGAAGTTCAGTTTCACTAAGAAATTACTGGTGACTGCAGACTCCCCATAAAGTTGCTATTACTCTCCATGAAGTAGTATTTTTCTTATGCTTTCAGTACAATAGTACATCTCTAAAAAAAAAGTGCCATATTAGTGCAAGCCATTCAAAAAAATTTAGTTTGTGCTAGGAGGCAGACTGTTAACAGCTGTTAAATGTAAACACGTCTGAAGATCATACTACCTGTTGGGCAGGTGATTAAATCCACAAGTCACCTCATCTAGAAAAGGAAGTGTCTACAAGCAAACATACAAGTGTTTAGACAAGAAATTATAGAATAATTGTTTCATTTTTTGTATCATATTTTATATATGTGTGTGTATCTATCTATCTATCTATCTATCCATCCATCCATCCATTAACAGTAACATAGATTTACATTTTGCTAATACAAGCACTGGGTCAACACCAGACAATGCTACTGACAACAGAATAAAACGTAGTAAGAGTCCAAACTGGCAAGGGCAGGAGGCCAGATCTAACAATGTAATTTCTGTATCTGCTTTCTCTAACATGTGGATCAATAGTGAAGTCTCAGTCCCACTGCCTGGAGGTGACCCTAGAAGTTACCACACCACAAATTATATCTCTCCACATGTGGCACTACTCAAGCCTGCCACATAGCCCCTTTGAACTGAGATGGGGGTGAGAGAGAGTATGTTAAGTCTGACATTAAATGGAAAAAAAAAAAAAAAAATGGAGTCTAGCTACACTTTTCAGAGTTGTGCTGACCCATAAAAATTAGATTTGACTTTTGATGTAATTTGTTCCATCAATACCTTTCAGGAGTGGATCTTCATAGAAAAGACTTCATTTCCTAATTTACTTCAGTAGAACCTGCCTCCCAGAAAGGACTAATATGTACTATTTACTCTACTTTGGCAAGTCCTCAAGTATCTTCTTATTGATGTATGCTGCTCCTAACAAGTGTCTACAGCCCCTTCTATTTGACAGGGGAATGCAAAGGCATAGTTGCTCCTTCACTAGGATTTAACATTTCTAAAAACTGAACGGTAACACAGCTTGAAAACCCCTCTGCTTCCAGTGCTAGACTACTCATATCATCAGCTCACATTTAGAAATCTACCCTACCTGATTTTGCAGTTCTGTTAAGTATCTTCTTCGGCCATCAGTAAAACAAGATGAAATGAAAATGCAAACTGGAAAGCCATTTCCAGCAAATAAATTCCTTGCTAGCTCTCCCGCCTGTTGCTAAGTCAGCCTTCTATCTAGAGGAAAGACCTTTGTGATTTTTTTCCTGCTTTATTATTAGGCTGGAAACAATAGCCTTTTTGTTCTATGGCAAGAATACAGGAGCCGAAGCTCCATGCACAATTGTGTGATCATCGCACAGCTCTGTGTCCCAACCTTTCTGAAACACAGCAGGCACAAAGCTATCCAGCTGACTAGTGAGAAGATAAAGGAAGGTCCAAGGGAAACAATGAACAAAATTGTCACTTCCAACAATGCAGAAGGCCACTTCAGTATTCCCACAATCTCTTGCCAATTTTTCTTTCTTTGCATGATTTCCTCCATCAAATAGCTGCTGTCAGGTTTGACTGCTTAAATGATTAATTATTCTGACTGTAAATATTTTTAGGAGAAATGAGAACACTGACCTAGAGCTGGAACATTTATCTGTAGTAATAATAATAATAATAATAATAATAATAATAATAATAATAATAATAATAATAACTTTAGGTCCCTGAACATGAAGGAGGAGCTGAGACACTGATCAGTTTACTCCCTAAGCTCCAAAACCCAGATGCCCTGCTCATTATCACTGAGGTAGGTCCAGCCTACAAGGGCCAAGCTCCCAGATCACATAGTCCCTGTTGAGGACACACACATAACAAAACTACTCTACAAACCAGGGCAGAAACATAATTTCAGAAATCAAGACACTTTTCTAGAAGTATTATTGGCTGGTTACAATATAACTAGAGCCTTCTAGGTATGCAGCAGCAGTAGTTGCTGTGCAGTTTTTCAGCTGGTTTATAGCTGTGCCTGTTCTCTGTAGCATAAAAGGATTTTAGTTAGCTGCTTCACTCAGCCACTAGCAGATATAATGACAATATGCTGTGTTTTGTGTTTTCAGTGGGTCAGAGTCCCACAGGCAAATAAGAAATTTTGGTGGCGTTCATTCATAAGAGCAAATTGTCCCACTTTGGAAAAAATAAAGGGACAACTAGATGATGCCCACCTTAGGCAACTTTTGGCTAAGGGCTCCTAGAAGACCTATTCCTTCACTTTAACAAAGTAAACTACACACCAATCTTAGTGGTGAAACTCTTCACCACAGTTATAAGCCTTTGCTGAAAAGTACATCTGTCACTTCTAGATGAGGAGATGATCATTTTAGGCATGATCTGTTTTGCACACAGTGACCAATCACACTAAACACTGTATATTCCATTCAGCAAAGCCAAACAGATTAGCTGACCAGCAAGAAACCTCAATATACTATAAAAACGAGGCTTGCTTCAGCTCACACTGCTCTAATTTGACAGCTCAGGTGCCTGTAATCCAAAGTAGTCTCTGACTCACATACTGGAGAAGAGAGATTCATCCTAAATTCAGTACAGTTCTAAGATAGATATCACTCAACCTCAGTCTGACTCTCCTTCTTTGAACTCCACACTGTATTAATTTTATTTGTGAGGGGATGAGGGTAGGGTGGTATGTCTCCCCTCCCCTTTAAAAAAAAAAAAAAAAAAGGAAGATGAACAGGCTAATATTTTCTTCATGTCTCACTTCTTTCCATTGTAGTACTCCTGCTGTACAAGACACTAGTGGAACATTTACCTCTTCTGTAGTTGATGTTCAGCTATTAAACTATATTTCATATAAAATGTGCTACTGATCTAGTGCACAAAACATGTACCAGAAGTGTATGTAAAGCAGTCCTAACACACCTCTGTTCTTAAGACAAAAATCTCCCTCTAAGCACTGAGGTAAAAATAAACAGTTGATATTTGGGAGGAGCACCTCAATTTGCTTCAAAGCATGATCAAATTATAGAAGTTGCCTTGCTATGCATTTAATCAATTAAATATAGACGACCTGCCTGGCAAAACTAACAGCAGAAAAAACCTCCAAATGTTGTTAAAACTAAAAGTAGAAATAAGACACTCAAAAAAACCCCAGGACTGAACACGTCCCAGGTTTTTAGACTGCATGTTTCACATGGAAACCTGTCTGCTTCAGCATCCCCATGCTATCACATGCAAATCCATCCACGATCTGGCAAATAAAGGCAGGAAGCAAAAGGAGTTGTTAAAAGGAAATCGCCAACCAGATGACAGGATCTTTACAGAAGCTGTGCTAATCATTAAGAAAACTATATGCAATGGAAGTTTAACTGTGGGTATTTTAGTTTCCCTGACTCAGCTTTACCTTTCCCATGTGAATGATAAACTGTTTGGGGAAACACTCTCATTTGTATTACATAGCATTTACCACAATAGGGACGCAAGTATGTTTACCAATTTCTGACCCTATGACACTAGGTGCCACAGTAAGAAATGAGTGAGTGAAAGCATTGCCTTTAGAGAACTGAAAGCTAACCTGGCAATGCTTTCATACACAGTGTGTTCCCTGCAATGACATGGGACATCAGTTATTAACTAGAGCGATTGTTAGAGGGATCTTATTTATCTCACCAGAAAATGAATTCAAAACACTGGAACATCCTTATTCTCAAATACTATTAAAGTGCCTTTTTCCTTTGAGTGATGACTTTTTAATGCAATCCTTATTCTCAAATAAGGAAAACATTTTTATTCTCAAATACAATTAAAGTACCTTTTTCCTTAGAGTGATGACTTTTGTAATGTGATCCTTGGCACAAAAAGGAACCGGAGAGCAAACAGCATCTCTACCAATACTAGATGTGGTAGATAATCTAGGAAACATCTACATAACTCTCACTGTCAGCCCACTCTGAATGAATTAATATTGCAATTGTAATTTACAAACCTTAATTTTATGAAGTTCAGTTATAAGTAAGTACACCTGAATGCTTGGTGCAACACAAAAGTCGTTGTCATAAATTCAAAGGATTTATGACCAAATGCACGTTGGTTCTCAGCCTCTCAACTGTTTGCTGTCATAAAACTTATGACAGACACTGAATGAGAGACTTTTTATTGCAAGATCATCCTACTAGAAGTCCAGAGTGCACAAATATGCTAGAAACACTCCCTCTAGTTTCATTTTAAATTCCTTCAATAGTTATATTTCTACAGTTTGCCTAAGCAACTGTTTTACCAATAGCTCCCAAGATTCAGCAGCTGCCTCTTGAACTCAGCATTTTCTTGGTTCAGTTTTGCATGGGCATTGTCTCACTATAGTTTGGCTGTACTAACTCCACAGTGAAGTAAAAAAAAAAAAAAAAAAAAAAAAAAAATTCCTTAAAAGACAGTAGATGTTTAAGAAAGAGTTGACCTCAGGGGATGATACACTGCACAGTGCTAAGACACACTGTTCATAACTTCCACTTAAGTTGTGGCAGAACAGCATGCTGAATTTTGTCCAGTTCTGTCTAGTAATCATTACCCCACATGGCACAGCACACGGACATTGTGAAAACAGACAAAAGGGATCATGAGGACAGAAGCTGCATATAGGAAAAAAAAAATCATATTTACAGACCAGTGCATTTTTCCTATTCACAGAGAGAAGGCAGAGAACGGGTTAGTTTGGACTAAAGTCCTAGTTAGACTGGCACAGGGAAATCTACAGGGAAATAAGCATGCTAGCTGTAACAACCTATATATTACAACAGTTGAGTCGAGAGGATGACTTCATTACCTAGGAAAAATAAGCACATTGTCATTCACTCCTTGGCAGTAAAACTAGAGTTATCAGTACTATGCTCACATGGACCATGGACACTAGTGACAGTCAAAAAAGTTAAAAAAAAAAAAATCATCTTTTTCTTCACCCTGTTACTCGCTACTAAATTTAAACACTACTATAGTGTAGCCTGATCCTCATCATCAAACTAACTACGCAGGTGAGCACAAGCTAGTGGAAACTGCTGCAGACACAGCTAAGGCACAGCACATCACAGGAAGATCTACAGGTTCAATGGTGAAACTGGGAATAATATTCAACGAAGTATGTATGTCAAAGATACACTGCAAGCCAGTGCAAAACTAAGCAAAGGTTTTACATTGCTCTTCTAGAGATCACAGAATCATAGCATAGTTTGGGTTGGAAGGGACAACTAGTACAAACCTCCTGTCATGAGCAGTGATATGTTCAACTAGATCAGGTTGCTCAGAGCCCTGTCCAATCTGACCCTGAATGTTTCCAGGGATGGGTCATCTACCACCTCTCTGGGTAACCTGTTCCAGTGTTTTATCAGCCTCATTGTAAAAAATTTCTTCCTTTTATCTAGGCTCAATCTATCCTCATTTAGTTTAAGAACATTAACCCTTGTCCTATCTCTACAGGCCCTACTAAAAAGTCTGTCCCCATCAGAGAGATGTAGGTCTGTACATGTCAGGAAGCAGCAGGAGGCCGTATAAACTGAATCCTAAGTATACCAGTTTTCGGAGTCCCTCACCACACAGATGTCAGACATACTTATTTAATGTCAGTATTTTAATGAAGTATAAACACACCACATAACTATAAAAGCTGACAATAGAAGCTGCAGTCTCTTTCGTACAAGGATTAAATGAATTTATCTGCTGCCTCCTACAGAAAAAAAAAAAAAATCCTAAAAGTTTGCTAACTTCCTAAATCCTACTTTGTAGTCAAATGTCAGCCAGTCAAGAGAGTGAAGAACACTTCCCAATTTCACTAAAACTTCATGTTCCACACTCACTTGGCAAGGACAATGAGAAGTTTTACTAAAAACCAAAAGTTGAAGGCTAAGAGAGGCAACAGATGAAATAACTGGAGTATATTAAACACTTGATCTTTCACTTCAGGGTCTTCTCCCCATCTGACAACCTCTGGGTTAGAAACAGTAGTTGTTTTACTAGGCTGTGGCTCCTAGAGATGTTAGTGTAAGTTATTTGCAGCACTTGTGATGTTAGCCTGTGCTGATACCAGGGGATACGCAGTGATCCTCAAAATAACATAAAGTAATTCTGACAATTCATGACATATAGTTAATTGTACTATCAAATTGCAAAAGGGTTTCTCCCAGGCTCATCAGCCTGAAATATAGTGGTCTGACTGTTCTGCATTGGATCCCTCAGCACACCAGCTGTAGCACTTACCACTGCAGCCTAATAGACAAAGCAATAGAAGAGAGTTGGCAGGCAAAAACAAAAATGTGATTTTATGGGCTAGCATATACCCACAAAAACAGTGGTGGACCACAAGCCCAATCAATATAGGACCATGGGGACCCCTGTTTATGTAACGTGAAGCCAGAACACATTAAACTCTCAAGTTCTTTCCAGTGTTAGAGGTTTGCAGCATGCGTTGTACAGACCTTGGAACGATATCTGATTTACTTTGCCAGCAAAAACATTACAGATGGAACTGTCAAGTCTTCTTGTTTAGTGGCGCCTGCTTTTCTAACACGTGACTTTTTCAAATAACAACCGTCACTCATCGGATAAACTCAATGTCTTTTCCAGCACCTGCAAAAAATGCTTTGAGGACAAAGAGTAGACTTCAAGAACTAACAATCTACAATCTTCCCTTCAAAAAGCCATTCTAGGCTGTTTTAAACTTCATGCTTTTCACTATTATAATTCTGGTTTATTGTTAGTGTGTAGGACTGTATCTGCCAATTATTTACAACACATTTCACTATTTCTTCGTTTTTCCACAATAAGCAAACAGCAGGCACGTGCTAGAGAAGATTATCCTAGAGATAAAGTGTATGTGTACACAGTGTAAAAATGGCTGCAAGAAGCTTAAGACTCCTGTCCTACAAGTCTTGTTCATAATGTATTTTGTCATACCACTCAGAATTCAGGGGAGGCTTAAGGGTATTCTGTCTTGTCAGTGGCAATAGAGGAAAACCAGCACAAGGTGTACTCAAAATGCAGCCTTGGAAGCAGGGCATAGTGAAATTTCACTGCAATCAAATCCTAAAACCAGATGCTGAAAAGTAGTTCAAAGTTAGAACTCAGTCTGGCTCATGCTGCTTTCCTCACTTGTCCTCAGAAGTGAAAACTAAAAAATCATTGCTACAGTGTATTACATAAAGCGGTCTTTTGTTTAAATACAATGTTATTACAAAAAGAAACAACCCAAACAAGCTATTTCATAACAAAGAAGACTTTAGTATTTCGTAACACAGAACCCATAAAAGAATGCTGCAGCCATACAAGCAGAGAAAGAGTTAATGAATATAGCACAATAAAGTTTTTTTGGGGCCTCCCAAAATTGTGTGGGAAGTTTGCAGAAAAATCACTACTACCAAATAAACTCATCCAACAATTAATTTTAGACCATAAATTTTCTATTAAGAAAACATCAGTAATAAATGCTGTGAAAAAAAACCAGCAGAGCTGTAGTTAATCAGAATACCAGGAAGGGAAAAAGCAAACTTGGAAGAGTGGCACTGGCAGAACCCTTGCTGATAAAAAGGAAGGACCAGGAAGCAGACAGCTTGTGCGATATGGCTTAAGCCATATGTATACAAAGACTTAAAAGATCTACAAGCAGAAAAATTCATACTTGGTATCAAGAATATACATCACACAAACAGAACAGCAGCATTTATAGAAAGGTCTGGTCATAACAGGTACTTTGCTATTTACTATTTAATTGGTTGTTTCTGTGGAAGACGTGTGTTTTTGCAAATTTTGGCTGGTTGAGCTACAAGAAACTATTTCACAGTTCCCACTTCACTACAGGTGTGGTATCAAGATCGGAAACTACATTTTTCTTGTAAACTTACAAGTACTTAAGGAGTACCACAAAAAAGGTGAATATAACAAGGTAATTCCTTTAAAAAGCTTTTCTAATTCTACATCGCTTGTCCATACTAAGTGTAGGTATATTAAAAAGAAACTTTGTGAAAGGTGAAGTTACTTGCTCAGACTGGTAGAACTTGTCTCTCCATATCCAGTCTAGACTTTGATGCATTAGGAAAATCATAACCATTTGGCAAAACTACAAGTGGCATTAGCTATAGCTGTTACTAAAAGCAACTAGACCAAACTTTATACCATCAGCTTCTCTCAAAACAGGTAGCATATAGCAAAGCACACCTGAAACTTACTCAACAAATAAGAGTTTTAATGCATATACTCTAACTCTAGCACTGAAAGAAAACTGCAGCAACATGTCTCTGTAATAGAGATAACCATTTAATAGGAAGCAACTGTTGACAGTGGTCCATTAGATGCTTACATCTAATTAACTACACACACTAGTCAACACTTCGTTCAAGCGTTCAATATTAATCAGAGCTGCTGGCTAATAAGGGCCTATATGCATACATATCCATATTTATATAAACATGTGGTGTTAAACATGATACTGTCAGTCTCCTTTAAGAGAAGATTTTAAGTTTGTCAGTTCACTCCATGTTTCTTGCAGATGTTTTTGAATGAATGTTTTTTATCATTTCTTTGTTTTAGGGGGGTTTGGGTTTGTTCCTTAGGGAACAGTAATTTGCTTCACTTTTTAAGACTGTTCATTCCACCAAGATAACGTTGAGAAATGCTGTTCTGTGGAAAATTTGCATGACAACGTAAACAGAAAAAGACTGATCTGTCTTTCCTACAGAAAAAAAGCAGCAACACCTTAATCACAAACCACCTGTTACTCAACCTGAATGATGGTTTTCTAATCTAATCTTTATTCAGCAGCACAAAGTATTTGCTTTCTTGCAATACAACACTGCATAAGTTCATAGAGCATCCTTGCTTCCCCTGAGGTGCAATGTAACATGTACTTAGCTGGCAAAATGTAATCACAGGAGATTACTATAAGATCTCCATTCCAATAAACTGAATTTCAAATGTTAAACTATATTGCCACTACTTTCCATAATGAAAGTGGCTGTAAATTTTAGTAACCCATGAAGCATTTCCTGAAGGCCCAAAAACCCACCACAGCTTTATCAGTTATGAGGTATCTATCAGATCTAAAATATTCACAAACATGGCAGTTTGACAGTGTGGCAAAGTGAGTGATGACATGTCTGAGAAGGCAACTGCAGCAGTTGCTCTGCTAAGTCCCGAGTCCTAGGTACACCTCATGATGCCATGGGAGGGTGATGCTCTTAGGCAGCCTAGTGCCCATTTTACTGTAAGGACACAAACACAGGGCAAGGTCACTTTTCTGCCGCGGCTTCTGCATTCTTTTCTGCACTCCATTTTAACCCAGGAACCATCCTGATTTCCCACCAGCTGAACAAAACAAATTACAAACAATTCATCTTTAACATGCACTAACCTAACATTTAACAACAGTGTTAAGAACAGCCTTAAAAACACTTTCTTTTTCCCCAGGGCCTTTCTACCTCATGAGCCTCAGGAATTCCCCAGGCAGTAGGAAGCAACTTTTTAAAGTTTTTATGGTTTTAAAAATACTGTCCAAATTACCTTGGTTTCATGAAGGTTTAGAGGTAGGATTTAGGAAGCATCTAAGTGCTCAGCTTGGTTGAGACATTCCAACATACAGGTCATGAAGCTCTTGCTCTCCTCCTTATGCATCTAAGGGGGCTGTGATTAACTGACTCCAACCTGCATGCTTCAAGTGCAGCCCCTCCCTGAGCAGGTACCCAGACAGCACAGAGGAAATGCAGACCAGACCCTTCCAACCTGACCATACAATGCTTCGTTAAAGGTTGCCAGCAACTTATGAAATCAGTTGGTGACATCTACGCTGGCTCTTTGGGCTGGGATTCCCATGTCAGGTTCCTCCATATCCATTTCCTCAGAAGCAGTGATATATCAATCACTGTGCAAACTTTTGACAAACAGCTATACACAGCTTGCTAGACACAACCAGAAGAGGAAGGAAAGCTACTAGACAACACTGATCTAATCACCCAGATGCACAAAGGGCCGCAAAGGCAGAGCAAATGGGAATATACCTGAAGCCACTGAAGACTCCAGAGGAGGCTGGAAGTCTGCCAGCCAAAAGGCTTGGTGTGTCCACCCTGGTTATCTTGCTGAAGACCTGAGTAGGAATCAACCATGAATAATATTAGCTCACTTCTGCAATTGCCTTCCCTGAAGAGGGCCAGATTTCTAACACATTCCGATGCCAAAGCATTTCTGATGAAAGTGGGGTTTTGAGGGGTGAACTTTATATGGGTTTTTACTTGTTTGTTGGTTTTTTTTGTTTGTTTTTTTTTGTTTTTGTTTGTTTGTTTGTTTGTTTTGGGGGGGGGACGACGACGACGACACAAGACTTTATGTTTGTTAGTTTTGGGTTTATTCAGTTGGCTTGTGGTTTTTTGCTGTGAGTCTTGGAAGGCAGACTAGTCAGAAAGAAAATCAAGGAGCCCTCTGGTCAGTCTAGATGATACTTAATCAAAAAAAATACTGAAGAAGCCCCATCACTGTATGAGAAAAATTAAATTGGTGTGTACAAGCTATGATCACAGTAAGGTACAGATTTCTGTGTGTATGAGCAGGATCTAACATCCCATCACAGATTTAAATTTTCACTCTCTTTCCTATATGAAAGGCAGTAGCAAAGTTGCAGTTTTGAATATAGACATGATTCTTGGGGCAGGGGTACATTTTTATATATGCAAACAACAGATTCTGCACCTATGGGAAAAAGATGCACCTGATACTCTATTTTTACTTCATTCATATTTTTTCCCATTCTCCTCTTCTACTAAGATTCAATTCCTGATGGCCTCCAGCTGGCCAAAGGAAGACAGGCAGATCACCTAGTGACTCAGTGGAACATGTTTGGGTTTTTTTCCCTTTATAAATGATTTGAGATCCATTGAATCACAGGTACCTGGGTTAGCATGTTGTCTGTCAAAGCAAGGACAGAAAAATGTCTTTTTCAACATGTGTATGCATGATGTGAGGCATTGGCAAGAGGGAGATGCCTCTATTCTTCTCCCCTCCCCTTTTGATCTCAATGCCTTGGCCACTGCCTGATAAAAAACATATGAAAGAAGCAATGCAACAACAAAAAATTCTCACATTCCAAGCATTAACATCACATATGCTGAGCACCAGACTCAATTATACTTTTAAAATGCATTACAGATGTAGCTCAAACTAAATGGGTGCAAGATGTACAGTCAGATAGGAGTTTACAGATGAGTGTTAGGAAATAGCTGGCAGAAGACAGGCAATGTTGTTTGCATTTTGCGAGCCCAAATCTTCTCCCATTTTCCCTGACCCCCCTTCTTTCTCTTTAGGAGTTTTGGCAGCTGTGTCTCAATCTCTTCAAATTACTCTTCTAATTGTGTGTTTCTATGGAAACAGACTAGAAGACACAGTACCTCTCCCTTAAAGAACTATAAAAACAAGAGGTGCACCATGAGAAAACAAAAAGGATGAAGAATAATAATATAATGGAAAAAGTTCTTTACTAACAATGAGAAACTGTATGGCCTTTAACAGTTTAACAGCACAGGGCAAACCAGGACTGTACTGATGCTGCCAAGTTACCACGTAACTGTGACTCTGCAGGGATGGCCTTTGAATGAAACCGTGAGTACTGTTCTGTTTTTCACAGGAAATATCTGCAGGTCCCAAGTACCTGCATTGGTGGCCTTATGTAGTCTGTGTCTGATCATATTCTCTGTGATACAAGGTAAGATTCTCTTGCGACTCTTCTCTCTGCAAGCATTTACTTTGACAGCCAGTGCATTTAGCATCATCTCAGAAGGGAGATCTCCTGGCATGATGTAGCATTCAGAGTGAAGGAGCAGAGAATGCCAGTGCACCCAGACTGTACACCATTCCTTAAAAAAAATGCAGAGAGATTAGCTCTTTGATCAGTATATGTTTTGTATACCTAAGTGGGTTTTGCAAAATTGTCAGGAAAGCTTAATACATTCAACCTCCAGCAGATCGCTGGTTGCCTATGCTCTAGCGACAGCCACCGAGAAGCTGCAGCAAGACACTGAGAAAACACAAGGTGCTGACACCCCAACAAGGGAGTACAAGATAGTGTACATATGCTTCACACAATGCCTGGTGTCTTGCAGGGGAAAACTTTAATTTTGTCCAATCTGTTAAGGAGTTATCACTGGACAGAAGTTAATACTTAGTTTAGGTATGTCCAGTCACTGAAAAAACCTTTAAATCTATTAATTAGAAAAAACCTACATTCCAACAACGCCAGATCTGTGGGTCTTAGCACCCAGCCCACCACTTTAGCCCATGATGAATGAGGGAAACAGCAACAGAATTTCCATTACTTCAGATCTTGAGTCTATTGTGAATCAATTAAAAGGCACTGCCTAGTAGTGAAGGAATGTCACAGCAGCTTCAGCTGAAAAGAAAGTGCATTCAAGACTTAATTACATTAAATTACCACATTCCTTTACCACACAACCCATACAGGAAGAGAGACCACATGGGTGGGGGAAAAAAAAAAAATAAATAAAAATAATAAAAAAATCAGTTCTTGAAGCATAAAGTGAAGTTAAAAATTAGAGGCGGGGGGGGACACGGGACACGACACACGACTTAATACTTCATTACTCAAGATGTCTATTTAGCTGAATTATTTTAGGGTGAGGCTAGGAGTACTCAACGGCTTTGCTAATGCGAGCTTACTGCAAGACTGGAGTCATAACAGCAGCATCAGGGCTCTAACAGGCCTTTAACATTTTCAAGCCCTCTCACAGAATCCGTTAATGATTTTTATTTGTTTTTAAAACTAGTTCTCAAACATTCCTGTCTGCTTTTAGTGGTACTGAAGACACTAATACTTGGTGAAAATTTCTCCCAAACACTAAAACGCAGTTCTCATTAATACACATCTCTTATAACTAAGGTTACTAACTTCTTCCCTCCAGGATCTTGACTAACTTTTCCAAAATGTACTGTGAAAAGAAGTGCTGCTGGAAATCCAGGGAATTTCTGTCTTTAAACAGTGCCAGCCCTGCTCTCAGCTGTGTCAAGGCAATGGAACCCTATCATTGCACTAGAGTAATGAAGCAGAATTTGTCAATATATTTGGG
>NW_020799095.1:73571475-73675803 GCF_003259725.1 Athene cunicularia
GTATAAGAGACAGGTGTGGGTCTGTGTTAATGAAGAAATATTACACATATATTACGTGCAAGATAGCAATTTATGGTAAAATGAGTAATCTCTACACCATATCTTTTTAAAAAGGAAACATACCAGTTTCCAGCAATCAATGGGATAAAGACAGAATTTATGAAACCCTTGACATTAACAAGTGGTGTTTAGGAGAAATCAGTTATTTTGAACCTTGAATTATAAATCTGAAATCCACTGAAAGTTTTATGCTATTGTAGCGGTGCAGAGTGAAACAACGAAGTGGGTTTTTGTTCAAGACCACTTGTCAGGTTGGGTTTTGGTTCAAAATCTTCTCAGAAAGCTACACTGAAGACTACTGTATTTATCAGTCCAGTGATTTTTAAACAATATAGTAGTTCAAACTGATCTGATCTCACTGTTGCCAGGGCCTAAAAGCTCAAACCAAGGTCAAGGCAGACAACAATAGGTCATGAAGGAAATAAAACATTAAAGTGGCCAGCCGCCAACTGTTGCCTTGGCATCAGCTTATTCTTCACCCACATACTACTCCACCTTTCCCAAATACATCTGTTAAAGAGGAAAGTGAAATCTGACACATGATCAGAGTTGATAAGCCACCCCAGAAGTACAATGCTTCTGGGACACATTTTCCTCTAAAGTATAACTGATACCTCCTCTCACCCCAATGAAGTTTCTACATTCAGAAATACAGCGACAAAGGTATTTTGTAGTTTTCCAATGAACCTTCTACTTAAATGAGCACCTCCCTGAAGTGACAGTTATTCCTGCCTGCCTAAGAGGTGCAAAAGTCTGTAACAATTGCCCTGGCAGCAGAAAGCAGTATACTCTAGGTACCTCTTCCTGGCTAGCAGAAAATTTGTACGAAAGGAATATTGCAAATGCTTCCACTAACTTGGTAGCAAATCCTTTACTCACAACTTTTGCGTTCTTCTGCTGCCCTGGGAGCATAGGGAAAACCAACAACAACAAAAAAAATTCAAAATATTCACCCTTTAGAGCACATATGAGCACAAACCCACGCATAAACAAAGGTATTTTTAAGAACACTGTAATCTGCTATCTCAGCCCTTCAGACAGTCTCGATTTGAGAGAGGCTTACTCTTATGGTCTTTTGATGAAGAAATGCAGAAAGTGGTTGGGGGGAACAAGAATAATTTAAATGAACTTCTATAGAGGCCTGCATGCTCATCTCATGTTACAAAAAAAGATTCACCGAATTTCAAGACAGAGATGACTTTCAAAATTAGGAAAGGTTTCTTTTATTTGCCAACTAAATACATTATGTGTGACCGGACAAGAGTTCGTCTTTTATGACAGTGCTACAAAGAGCCCTTATTTTCATCAGTTTCTTGGTCACTCATCCTAATTTCCCCAGTGTACTGGGAACTCAAGTTCTTAACATCTGGAGTTCTTGTCTTCATACTGCAAGCTATTTTGTAAGAAAAAAGCTGAAAATAAAACCCCAAATAAGAGATCTAATTATTCATTTTTAAACCCTATTATAATATTCCTCTAATTCTGAAACTATTCTCCTTCATTGCTCAGGAAAAATCAGTAGCAAATAAATGTTTCCGAAGGACACGCTTCCTAGCTCTCTTTAACATGAGGAAAACCACCTGGAATTTCAATAGAGTTAAGAAAAGTATCCATTTCCTTTAAAAAGATATGAAAAGTGCCTGATACTTGCAAAACAATAGACTAATGTAGACTGATTCCTTACTTGAAATTACTTTTAGCAGCCTGTAAGCTTGCTTCTGAGCAAGGCAACATGATTTCATGAGCTCTGTGCAGCCTCACACAGGTGAGGGAACTAACAGGAACTGGTACTGCTCAGCACACACACACAAACTGAAGCATTCCAGGGCTCTCACTCAGGCAGTGGGCCAAAGCCATACCTAGATACAACCTGGAGTAGGCTACCGATTTACTATGAAGTCAGCTGGGTTCACTGTCTAGAAAAATGAGTGTTTGCGTGCACATTCCAGATAATTCAAGTTATTTCCGATGTAGAAAACAGTTCCCATATAACCCAAGTCCCATTTACACACAACATAAGTAATTCTTGCTGCCACTGTGCTAGACAGCTGTGGTATGTCTTTGCCATTTTCCATCTCAACCCTAGACAGAAAACAGAAATATTTTTGGTGCACGCTCTGCTACAATTATTTTAAGAAGGAGAGAAAAGGAAATTACCTACTTAAAAAATTAATGCTGCACATTACTCAGCAGCTCACTGGAAAAAAAGGAGAGGAAATTGAAGAATCGTGTTCCTTCCAACATCAACGCAATATGCGACCTCACATAATATCTTATTCCCTCTGTGTGCACCTTCTGCTGTACCTGCCCAAAACACTGAGCAAAGTAGGCAGTTTTCAATTCTAGCATTTTGAAGGAGAGATGTGTAATCACATACCAACTGATCCTATTTCCCTGCTTGCATGATCTGCAGTTGTGCACTTTACATTTTCTCTGCGCATCTCCCTGCTTCCTTTGAAAAAAGTAATGGGGAGCAAGCAACAGAGAGGAACAAGTTCAGTTTGTCCAAATATGGATGATGCTAGTTCTGGAGTAGGATTTGAGACTATTTGGCACATCTTCACAATCTTCCCAGACGGGTCAGTAATTCTGATCTATTGTACAGTTAATATTCTTAAACATCTTGAATCAGGTAAAAGAGAAGTTTTTATCAAATATTTAATAAACAAGTTAATAGAGAAATCAAATCAATACATGCAGATTTTAAACCTTAAAGCTTTACAGTTTATTGCAGGTTGTTTCTGATGGATTGGGTCTACCAAATAATGAGGGCTGCTTTTAAACTGCCATGAAGTTTGACAGCCCATGCCTTTCTAAGTGCTAGACGTCATTTGCTTCCAACTGTAGTGCATTGAGATGTATTACATTTATACAACAGAATTAAAGCTTACTGGAAGAGTGCTACATATTATGTTTATTTGTTTCTAAAATGCATCGCTGAGACACTACATGCATTCCAAGCCCTATACAATTATTCAGAGCCTAACAAAAATCAGGACCATTCAGGCTTTCTAAGAAACCACAGCTGTTGTTGAGGCATGAATTATCAACTCAAATTTCATTTCATATACTTACCATTGCATTTCTCGTACACCAACTGATGTAATTATACAACCATCTAAACTGCAAGTAAGCTTTTTTTTAATCATATGGAATTGTGACTGAGGTGTATGAAAAAAAAATCTCACAGCAATTGTCCCGCAGGTACATCATGTCTGCAAGCACTGTGGACATACCAAACCAGACTGAGAGCAGCTTGAACAGAAGCGTTTCTGTCAGTATGAGTGCAGACATTTCCCCACTGAGATATGGCTGCCTACCTGCCACACACTTTACACTCCACAAATTACTGTCTTGAACCACACACCTTACCAACCTTGAATACATGCAAGAAAAATCTACCTGCAGTTCTACTCAGAATTTAGTATTTCCCTCTGGATAAAAGAAATCTGTGCTCCACATAACTGTACACAAATTAGCTTTCACAGTTTGATAGTCTCAGAGCAGAATGTTAAAAATCCAAGATACTGGTAGAGAAAAAGTCATTATTAGGTACCTACATCTGCAGGACCCTCTGTCAATTTCTTTGCTTTTCATTATTTCCTTGCATTTCTGCCATTTTCACTCATTTTTGACAGTTTAAGCATCCCATACACTTATCCTAATCTTCTACTGAAGTAAAAAGACAAATTAGTATTTGTTCACCACAGCAGGGAAAACAGAACAAAACAAAAAGCCTGGTACATAAGCAGGCTGAGGAAAATTTATCACTTAAAAATTAACTCTCAGTTTCAAATACTTTTACCTTGGGGGCAAAACTTACCCACAAGCGTGGGTGAACAGTTGGGTGATTATTCCCAATTATTCCCTCTTGGGCTCCTGAAGGCATGACTAGTTGTGCTGGTGATGCTATAAAGTTTACTCAGCATGCGGTACAAATACTGATTTGCTTTAAAAAAAGGAAAACAAAGCAAATCACCTGGAGGCAACATGCCATAGCCTCAGATAGGCCACAAACAATCACTGAACTCCTCTAGTTTACCTCAAATCACAGCAGCATTGCCTAGGTTTCACTAGGGTTTTTGCAGGAAGGATTGTTCATATAGGCAGAATTAGCACTGAGGTCTAAGCCTGTAGAGGACTAAACCAGCAGCATCTCTAGAGCAAAAGTTGTGAAGACAGTCACAGCTCCATTTCTGTCCAAAGGTAAATATCAAGATTGAATCTTGTATAAATAATTCATGGAAATGGGTGGAGAGATTTTCTATTAGAGAATTTTAGAGAACAAGAGTAGCTTACTTGCTTAAAACAATTGCATTTTAAAAGCCTGCATTTTTTTTTCTTTGTGCAGACCAGTGCCATTTCAACCCTCTAAGCAACTTTGAACAACTCAGCCTGGCATCTTAGGCAACAAGTTGTTGCCTAACATTTGAAAGGACTGTATGTGTGTGTGGGTCTGTGTTTTTTCCAAGAGAAAGAAAAATGGCTGGGCAGGGTGGGGATGAACAGTTTCTTTCATTTCCACAGAAGGCATCAAAGAGTGAAGAACAACCTCAAGCACATGGTGCCCTATCAAATCCATTTTTATACTTTCCTAGTAAGCTACAAGGAAACATCACAGTTCATCTGATGGAACAGCAAATATAAACCAGCACCTGCCACAGTTTAAGTGATTCCTCTAAGCTTTGCATAGGTAGGAAATACCTTTTGTTCACTCCTTATAAACACTTATTGCTGCACTGTCACTAAAAATAATGATAAATTTTTGGCAACCAGCTGGCTCTGATTGATGGCATCACATAGGTTAATCACTTAGTTTATATTAATCTTATGCTTCACCTGTACTTACATGCAGCATATTGATTCCTCATCTTGAACCAGCTAAATAATTTAAGATCAAAAATCTCAAGGGTCAATACCAAGATTAATACTGTTCAACATCTTCACTAGGGACCTGGATGATGGGACTTTCAGCAAGTCTCTAGATAGTACCAGTTCAGGGCAAGTAGTCAATGTGCTGGGTGTAGTACTGGTATGCAGAAGGATCTTGACAGACTGAAAAAAGTGGACCAATGAAAATCTCATCAAGTGCGAACACCAGGTCCTGCCCCACAGATGATACCACACATGGCCAGAGACACAGCTTTGCAGAAGATCTAGGCAGCCCAATGCACGACGAGTTCAATACTAGTCAGAGGTGCACCCTTGCAGCAAAGGTGGTTACCCACAGATCACACTGTATGAGCCACTGTAGAGTTGGGACAGTGGGGAAAACCACTTTTCCCCTCTGGCCAGCTCTTGTCAGAGCCCACTGGGAGGGCTAAGTCCACTCAGGAGCTTCCCATAACAAGGACATGACCAAGCTGCAACAAGAACCCAAAAGAAATGCCCAGGTGAGCAGAGGGATGGAGCACAGGACCTACAAAAGGTGGCTGATGTGGGTGGCAGATGCAAATGGATTGTCTTCAAAGGTGCACAGTGATAGGAAGAGATGCGATAGGCACAAGTAGCAAAATATGAAATTTCACATAAAAACAGAAGTATTTTTCACCATGAGGGTGGTCAGACATTGGACTGGCTGTGAAATCTTTATCTTTGAAGTAAGATGATCTAGTTGAATTTACTTTGAACAGGATGGAGGACTGCTTGATCTGCATATCACTTGCAACTGAAGTTATTGCCTGACTTCTGCCAAAATGGCACCTTCTGTCAAAAAAAGGACATAAATATATTCCACCACCACCCCCCCCCAAAAAAAAAAACCCAACAACAACAAAAAAAAAACACACAACAAAAGAAAACCACAAAAAACCACCCACCAATCATATGATCACTGTCTTCAGCAGTTTGAACAACCTGCTTCTCTGAAACACATCCCTTGTTTTTCATATCAGAGGACACTAAGATAACTAATTGACATTAGAGTAGCCTTTACAGAATGGATAAAACTGGAAAGGTACAAATCCACAAACACTGTATCAGAAAACCATTGATTACATTTTAAGATTAGAAGAGGATCGCTAATCTGATCATAGAAATAATTTTTAAAGAATGCAAGGGGTGTCACTGACATCTGAATTATCAATTAGAGGCAGTGCATCTGAGTACTTGTTCCAACAATCAACAGATACAGGCAGAAAATAAACCAGATATTATTTACTCACACTCAGATCATAGAGTCACAGGGTGATTAAGGTTGGAAGGAACTTCTGTAGATCATCTCGTCCAAGCTCAAAACATGGCTTTTCAATAAGGTATCTTTAATAGGATTAACCTAATGTTTTTTAGCAGTACCCTAATGGTTAAGAGTTAGAGTGGTAATATTGTAAGCCCGACACCACAATATCCACAAAAACTACCAGGAAAAAGCATTCTTAGTTTGGCAAATATAAAACTGAAAAAGAAAGGCCTTTTCAGATGAACTCAAAGTTAGATACTGCTCTTTAAAAGACAAGCAACAGACCTGGGTGAGTCCAAAGTAGTTAAAAGCTGCCATCTTTATACTTACAATACACATCATTCTGTCACAACTTTCTTGAGACACCTGAAAGGGTAAGACTAGGCTTGAACTCCAGTGTTGAAGACTCAAAACTTGCAGCTGGAAATGCAATAAATCAAGAAGGAACTTCACAACACCAGTTAGTTGGCTAGTTGGTTTTGGGATTTTTTCTGATTAATTCAATCAGATGAGCATTTGTTGAGCTCTAAGTGTCTTGTTTGAAACATCTGATGTCCTCAAATTTATGCCCAGTCTGTGGTAGGACAGTCCTGAAAATCCCAGCAAATCTGCACCAGTTCCCAAACTTCTCTGACAGTATAGGTCACTGGGAAAGTGATACTCCCTCTACACTAGAGCCAACAAGTTCCTATAGCCACCCAGGAAAAGGTGACATGCCGTGAGTCGATCTGGAAGGAGAGTGCTCAGTTTGAAAAGGTACAAACAATGACACAATAAGAGAGTGACTTAAAGACAGCTAACAGCAGAGTAGGGCTGGCTCAAATTCAGAAGTGCTTGAACTCAGGAAGTTATCCCACATGGAGTGCCCTGGAGGGAAGGAAGTCTATAAGAAGGGACCACTGATTTCCTTGAAAGATGACATCTAGGCATCTGTCTAGAATACTGTTTAGGGAATAAGAAAACACCAAAGGAAGCACTGATCACAGTCAAGAAACACAGAGACAAGGCAGGAACTTCCAAAAAAAATCAATTTTAATTAGACCTTGAAAGATTAGAATGTCTACAGTAATTTCTTCAGTCATATTAAGAAAAAAAAAAGGAAAAAAAGCTAAGTAGAGGACCTGCTATCTGAAAAAGAATTGCAGATGAAGATAATTTAGGAGCAGCCTGATAACTAAGATACAACAGTAAGAGAAGAGCTGTTTTAACTAAAGGGTGTTGCTTAAGAACAAATAGGCATTTTAGCCCTGAACAATTTTAGGCTTTGAATGAAAGAAGTGTTCTGGATCCTCAGAGACATAAAGCTTTGAAATAATCTCCCACAGAAATGAAGGGGAGGGGACAAAGTGCTTTCAAGAAGGACTCAACAAGTTAATGAGAAAAATTACATGAGGCAGCTGCTCCCAACAGCAGATCAGTTGGTCCTAGTGTCCTAAGACATCCTTTCAAATTTTCTGTTCTCCTGCGGAAAAAGCCAGTAAAATCCTTTCCCACTTTTATTACAATTGTCAGCATGACATTCACACACCGTAATGTTTTGTAAACCTTTTTTAACCTTATGTTATTTCATCACTATGTGCAAAACCAAAATCCAGCTGAAGAAATAATGAGCGTTAGTGTTAAAGAACAAAAGCCTTGAAGCATTGTGCTACATAGCCTTTTCTCCTCCACATATAGTTAATCCTTCTACAAAAATGGATTGATCTTTATGGGATTGAATCAAGGCTGCTAAAATCCCAAATTACTCTAGTACTGAAGAGACACTGAAAAGCATTTCCTCCATCCCTAATGATATTGGTCTCAATTCCGAGACAAGCTTAGGGCACAGATTATTAACATGTCAATGTTAACTCAGTTTTACAGAAAAATGCCAGGAAAAGTTTCTGTGAAACTACTTTGTTGAGATTTTCCTCTCTTGAAATGAGTTTCTTTCAGAGGACTAGTATAAAGGCCAATCATTTGCCCAATTTTAGGAAGAAGTCAGCACAATATTTGAAGATTTTCAGTAATAAATGTCACTTTTTTCATTGTGAAATTAATGCCTTCTCTTGCATCAAGTATTAGGAAAACAATATTAAAGTCAAAATAGAGATAAAGTTTAAATTGGCAAGAAAGAACTGAAAATTCTGACAATCAAATGCAAAATTTCTATTGTTTGGAGTAGTCTTATACTGTAAACTATCTTTACAGCAAATTCTGACTTCTGTCTCACTCTTTTACCTATATACCCAGCCTGTATAAACTCCCAATTTTTCTAAACTTGTACTAACTTTTTACAAAGTGATAAGGGATAAGACAGACATTTGCTTTTATAAAAGTTTACTAGATGTGTTAGAATGACAATACGAATTGAACAGAGAAAAACCTCTCCCCCCACAGCAGACTTGACTCTCTCAGTCAATTAAATACAGACTTAAATTAGTCAGCTGAATACAGAATTTAGAAGAAAAGCATAAATGGAGTAAGTCTTCGGGAGTGTACTACTATTTCTATTGCAGCAAAAATGGTACAAGGCATATGTAGTTATGATTCAAGTTCAGAGGCAGGAAGAGCTTGGTCTAGGGATTTGCAGCATGTATGTAAAGGGCTTCTTTTCAGCCGCTGGGTGTCAAGTGAAAAACAGAACAATGTAACTGAAGCCTCCATAAATTATATACTACTCTAAACTGCAACTAAGTTGTTCGCTGCTACCATTTTAATAGTCCCTGCTTGGTTTCATCTTCAGCTTTCTGTGGCTTACATTCCTTGTCGGGATACGTCAATCTGTATAAACCACAGCAAAAATTGTTAATACTGTAGTGCCTAGGCAGCTGCGTACACCCAGCCAACAGCAATCAAAAGCATTAAAAAAAATTAAGTCTTCTCTTGCTTGTATTTTAAAAAAACAAAAAAAAACAAAAAAAAAAAAACCAAAACAAACAAAAAAACACAAAACAACAGACTTTACAGGGCCTGTAGAGGAGACAAATTAAGTAAATCATTCATCTCTGCTGGAAATATTAAGTCCCACTTTGGGCACACAAGCACCATGGTGAAAACTGGCATCAGCCTTGGAGTCCCGATTGACAGAGCAGATGGGGAAGAGGCTGGGAAGCCAGTGCAGGCTTTGGGGGCATCGGCTTTGTGGGACAGCCTTGCTTGGAGGGCTGCCAGGTGCCACAGCTGAATGGGGATGACACCCCCACTAGGGCACACAGCTGATGCACAGGCCACAGGGGAGAGGGGCTGTGAGGAAGGAGATTCTGAGCAGCCAAAAACCTATTGTTTCCAGGACCTTGTGCTGCATTTAAAACGCAAGGATACCAACAGAGGAGGAGGGTGAATACTGCCCCTTTCTAGTGCTGCTGGAACAAAGCCACAGGGGAGCATTGAGAGAGGTCTTGGCAGAAGCTGCAGTGAGCCTGGATGCCTTTGCAGGAAAGCAGCCTCCACACAAGCAAGCGGTGGGGCTAGACCCAGAAGGGGTGAACAAAGCTGACAAAGCCAAATACTGACTATAAGCAACTGTGACTGCTGAGGAAATTCTTCATGCCCCCTGAAAGGCAGTAAGAAGAGCTCTGCCAGATATTTAACACGGAAACCACCAGCAAATTCAATAGTTGTTTTGAAAGTTCATCAAAAGATAGTTTCTTGCACTGCACAAAGCATCTTCCAATGTGACATTCCACTGAACGCTTCGGTCAGCCTAGGGTCTGGTATTGGAGTGATGCTTTGTGTCAAAACAATTTGCCTGCTCAGTATTCAGTCCTACTGTGATGTTAATCTGTACTAGCTACAGGAAGCAGGAAAACTCATGGAGTTTTCAGCTCTGTCGATGCATATGAAAATCTCTACACAGTGAAGTCCCTGGCATGAGAAACCACAGCAGAATAATAGTCCTGCAAATAACAACTTCTTGAACTGGGTGCATCCAAATCCTATTAAAGTTACCTCTCCCATCTGAGAAGTGACCCAAATTTCAGAGTTCAAGTGGACCCCCTCTTAGAACCCATCTTTGGGCACACATAAGAAAGTGATTGGAAACAGTCAGCACAGCTTTACCAAGAGGAAATCATCACACCCACCTGACCGCCTTTATGTTTTTTTAAGCTTTTTAATGCTATCTTCTTCAATGTTGTAACCAAACTGGTACATCAAGATCTGGATGGCTGAACAACCAGATGGGAAAAAAAAATGGTTGAATGATTGGTGCCAGAGGGTAGTAATTACTTGGTTGTACTCTACCCAGGCTAGTCACCTGGGGTCAATCCTGGGACCTCTTCTGTTTAACATCTTCATCAATGATCTGGAGGAGATGACAGAGTGCAGGGCTCACCAGATTTGCTGATCACACCAAACTGGTGAGAACTATCAGTGCACTTGATGGCAGGGCTGACCTTATCCTTAGGGACCTAGATAGATTGGATGAATGGGCCAGTAGGAACCTCACAACATTAATCAAGGACAAATGCAAAGTCCTGCACTGAGCAGGATTAACACCGCAAAATGGTACAAGGCTGGAGACTGCCCAGTTAAGAACTTTCTACCCAGCATTCATGAAACCATATCTCCAATACATCTGGTTTTGGACTCCCCGATACCAGAGAGACATTGAAAAACTAGAGCAAGTCCAGCAGAAGGGCCCCCCCCACCACCACCCTTATGTACTGGAGCACTCACCTTGTGAGGATAAGGACATGGGCTTCAGCCTGGAGAAGAGACAGCTGGGGGAAGTGGTGGGGGGAGAGGGCTAACAGCAGTTTTCTATTCCTACAATAAGGTTATCAAGAAGATAGAGCCAGGCACTTCCCAGTGGTGCATAATGCAAGGACAAGAGGCAATGAGTGTAAGTTGAAACAAGGGAATTCAGATGCTATAAAAGGGAAAGTCTTTTCTACCCAGAGGAAAATCAAGCAGTGGAACTGGATGGTCAGAGCTTGTGCAGCCACTGTCCTTGGAGGTTTACAAAACCCAGTTGTATAAAGACCAGGGAGCCTGGTGTGACACAGCTGACCCTGCTCTGAGCAAGCAGTTGGACTTGTCCACTGAAGTTGTCTTCCAACCTGAATTATTGTATAATTTTGGAAAATACTATTTGATTTTTATAGGAAAACATCGCTACAGGATGATATACTCAAAGATACGACATAATTGCTAGCACAGACCTACATTTGCTGTATGTACACAAACTTTTCCAAAGCAGCACTTCCCAACATAGACAACCAATTTAATGAAAAAAATAACACCTAAATTTCCCAGAAGGATCTAGAACTAAAACTCAAGAGTGCCTCATGGCATTAAATCATTCATACTATTGCCCCAAATAAAAAGTTTTTTATATGAAAAGAATGAACCCTCCCAATCATACTGTAGATCAAAAACCAGGAATGAGGTCTGTCCTGTCTGACGCACTGGATTCTACCCTTTATGCTGCATTACAGTCAGCTCTGTCCAAAGATTTCCTAACAGAAGCATTAAGATATATCTCACCTCTCTGCTTTTATTAACAAAAAGGTCAAGGCCAGGCAACTACTACCTCATACATGCAGTACTGGACTATATTTAGTACTTCATTCTGCCAGCTACTGAGTGTTGAGTCTTGGTCCCACAGGATACTCTGTAACAAAGTTCATACTACATGTGTTACAACATCCACGAATTAAAGGTGCTTACAGCAGACATGATTAAGTATGAAGTCACTAAGGACAAGTCTACATTCTAGAAGTTAACTAGGAAGACATACGTTGACCAAATAAGTCTGGAAGAGACTAAAACAGGCTGTAGCATTTATTTCCAAGTATCATCCTACTATACTTCTATATGATTCTTTGATTCTTACAGCTTTTAGCAACAGACTATACTATAGCACTTGTTGATATATTGTGCTATCCTAAAATAGAAAATAAATATAGAAACCATATATTACTCTCACAAGGAAAGTTTTGCCTTCTGAGGCCAGAACAATGTTTTACTTCTACTGGAAATGGGGGAAGGGAAGAAGATCTAGACCAAGGACTTCCAAAAGACTCCTAAGTCTACAGATTTTCCACTTTCATCATCTGCAGTCTTTGACCAACTGCTACAGTTTGGAAGCTATCTAGATAAATTACTCACTTTTGGAATATTCCAGCTGTCACTGATCTCCCAGAAAGATGTCTGAACAAATGAAAACACTTAGCAAGAGTCTGATAGCTACAGCCAGAAAACCTCATACCAGTAATTCAGTTTTATTGGAAGTCTCAAGATATTGCTAATATAAATGCACTTTTGTCCCTTGGCTCAAGGAATCAGTATATCTTAATTTTTGAGAAGGCTTCTACTTACCTGTGCTGGTTTTGGCTGGGATAGAGTTAATTTTCTTCACAGTAGCTAGTATGGGGCTATCTTTAGATTTGTGCTGAAAACAGCATTCATAACACAGGGATATTGTCGTTACTGCTGAGCAGAGCTTACACAGAGTCAAGGCCTTTTCTGCTTCTCACCCCACCCCACCAGTGAGTAGGCTGGGGGTGCACAAGAAGCTGGGAGGGGACACAGCTGGGACAGCTGACCAACTGACCAAAGGGATATCCCACAGCATACGACATCACGTTCAGCATATAAAGCTGGAGGAAGAAGGAGGAAAGGGGAGATGTTCAGAGTGATGGTGTTTGTCTTCCCCAGTCACCATCACACATGACAGAACCCTGCTGTCCTGGAGATGGCTGAGCACCTGCCTGTCCATGGGAAGTGGTGAATGAATTCCTTGTGTTGCTTCACTTGTGCACGCAGCTTTTGCTTTACCTATTAAACTGTCTTTATCTCAACCCACAAGTTGTCTCACTTTTACTCTTCCAATTCTCTCACCATCCCACCAGCAGGGAGTGAGGGAGCAGCTGTGTGTTGCTTAGTTGCCAGCTGGGGTTAAACCATGACACCGCCATACCTAACTATGAATTTGTAGAAATTCAAACAGCTGACACTGCTCAGCATTACAGTGAGCACATCTCCCCTGGTGGTTCCTAAAACCCCAACAGTACTTTTGGAATCAGTGTTCTAAAAGCCTGTTTCCAGATTTTTATTCTGCAAAAGGACCTGAATTGCACCTTTAAGTGCAGGTCTGAATTGCAAAAACTGGTTTTTTGCCACAACTGCATTTCAGCTTAATACTGTATAGCTGCAGTTCTGAAATAACATTTAGCTATTCTGTAAGGTTACAAGGTGCCTTTATTTCAGAGCTGCCTATTCTACACATAAAAACATTCAAAAACCATTACTTCTATCACATGGGAGGGAGAGGGAAGCTTTCAATCATTTGCAGATTCGAGTTACTGCAGATAGTTAAACACCTGATTTATGGGTTCAGGCGCTGTTTGCCTCTGCACATTATGGTAGGACGAGTTCACATTTTGTTTTTTGTGGCTCCAATTTTGCTTCAACAAGTCAATTGTGGGTGGAAGTAACCAAATTGGATGTAAGATGCCAAGTAGAGGCCTCTGCAAACTTGGCCCACAGTGTGCATATTTGTTAGTCTTAAATTTGCTGTTCACATTTTAATCCCTTATGCTTCTAGCATCTGCAAATTGTTTAGCAAATTTAGGTCCTTCATTTATCCACTTACTATCCAGTCTGCTTTCCTGTAATATTTTATCATCAGATTTATGGATCTGCCATTTTTCCACTTGGATGTTAAATGCAGTTGGATAGAAAATGATGCTAACCTTTAAGCCACCAAGAAGGTGTGAGTATCAGTAACAGTGTGCTGCTTACATAAAATACTGCTGCCACAAATGAGAGGGCAATAGAAAATACTAACAGCAAGTTTGAAGGGGAGTTAAATACGGCCATGTATTTCAACTCCACCATATCTCCAACCATACTATTTTATTATTTTATCCCTGCAAATTACATCAGTGATGGGTAAATATTATGTGCTAGTGAGGTGTTAACTACCATACAAATGATTTAAGATTACTTAAATTATTATCTTCAGGTTTTTTCCTAACACAAAAATGATAGGAAAGACCTGCACACCTTGGTACATTCTTGACGAAACTTCCTGTGACACACAAAGTATCTTGCTGGCATATATTTCTATGTTCTTACAACCATTTGACTCACCCTTCAGTTCAGTGATGTATCAAGTGAATGGAATGAATGATAGTGTTTCAATGTATTAATAGGCTAGTTTTTCCCCCATAGAAAGGAGCAATGGATAACATGATGCTACAGTACAGACAACAGCACTTTTATGGGAAATATGATACAAAATTGTTCTTAGTAAAAAAAAACCAAAAACACACAAACACTGAATAAACAAAACAAAAAAAAGTTTAGAAGAAGCTCCCCATTTTACCTACCAAAAAAAAAAATAAAATATAAGGGTATGGCATGCAGTGAAACAAACAAACAAAATCTTTCCCTCACTTCAGATTTCAGTAAGTTGCACATTTCCAGACAGCTGTTCTGTTTCAAGCAAAAAAAGCAAAGTCTGTCTCCAGATACTAAAGCTTTTCTATTAATATGGCTTTGCCTAGGTAAGGGTAATCTGCCACAGAGTACCTATATTTATATATCCTAATGAACTAGGATGTCTCCCATTACTCTAAAAAAAACCCAAACACAAACAAAAAAACACCCAAAAAACCACATCCAAAACCAAAACCAACCAACCACACACACAGAAACCAACAAACTACCAAAAAACAAACCAATAAACTCCTAGGAAACAAACTAATATTTTAAGTCAAAAATGTTACAGATAGCTTTATTGCCATGGCATAGCACTGTTCCTCAAGAGTCTTGTCTTGCAATGAAAGCTCTTCTTGCCTTGCAGATCTTATTTCCAGTTCCTAGATGAATTGCAAAAACAAGTCCCATGGAGTTCTGGGTAATTCACTTGGCTCCCACTGTTCTTCCAGCCCTTCCAAGACTGCAGCCGTTCCAAGGCAAGCACAAAACCCCAAGCATATTTGCCATTTGATGTACTATGTAAGCAAATAACATGTCTTTCTTCTGGAAAGAGATGCAAGTCTGACAACTGTGTAGGGGAGATTGGCCTTACTTCACGCTGCTTAATTTATTTCAGACCTGAACAGCTAAATGACTTAATCTGTCTCAGCAGCTGACCACTATGATTTGATGATCGCATGTGGCCAAACCCCGAGGGAAAAAGAAGGCTGGAGTTAGCATGACAGCCAAAACTGTTAAATGCACAAACAACAGGTGAGAATACAAAATCATCTGGTTACCCAAGACAGGCAGCTGCAGACATGGAAAAAACAAGACAGCTGCATGCAGTTGGTAGTGTTGACTGTTAGAAAACTAGTTTTCCTTACAAACTCACATATTTGCAATAGATATCCCCAGGAAGACGTCTGGAAAGGCACACAGGGATCTTAATTCCCTTTAAAAACAAAATTCCATCGTGATTCAGCTTATCTGTAACAGATGCTCATTTAAAGAAAAAACCACGGAGTCTCCATCAAAATTCAACTAAAAGATTTGAATGAAAAACTGGATAATTACATGTAATTCATAGCATCTTGGGACAAGATATTGGCCACTGAAACAGCGCAGAAGAACATGCTGCTTGACACAGATGCCAGCTGAGTACTGCCACCAGACAAGAAACTTGGGAATTCAGATAATAATCTGTGCTTTAAGACTTGAAAATCTGCATTTGTTTTGGACAACAAAGAATAACTCAGTTTCTTCCATGAAAAATGCACGATACTACTCAGAAAAACTGTTCATATATGACAAAAGGAACAGTAGCTGACTAGTGGGAGAGTTACAGAGTTACTGATACCTGACAAAAAGAAAGCAGTTTAGATATAGAAAACAAACAGCTGCAAAATTACTGTAAGACTTCTTGTTTCACATTTGCCAGACACAACTTTCCAATACTGAATTACAGATCTACAATTTTTTTCTAAAGAGTGAGAGAAAATACAGAGTAAGAAAAAGGTTTGAAAAGATTCACCAAATGGGTTTAAAACAACAAATAATAGTGAAGAGTCGACAAGTGGCTTAAATATGGTAACATGCTGGAGAGATAATTTTTTGACAGCCATGAAGTGTAATTTGACATGCATGTTATTTCTGGCAATGGGCATCCATAAATAGCATCATCAAGAGTATGCTAGTGTGCCAGAAAAAACCATTGCCAATTAAACAAATTCAGCCCTTTCTTCTTCCCCCTTTCCCTCATTATACTCAACAGCTCTGCAGCAAGGCACACAGCACTGAATTGTAACTAGCAGTAACATACTTAGAGAACATCTTCCTGAAACCTCCTGAAGCACAAGGAAAGTGAAAAAGCTGAGGTCTATCAGGGACAAAACTCATCTATCACACCCTTTGGGTGAGACAGACACATGGAATTTATTTTGATTTCATCCACATTGCCGCACAGCTCCATCCTTCATCATGTACAGCAACATTAATATGGAACTTGAGAAGATTTCATTAGAATTACAGTGCCATGGAAGAGCGGTGTTTACCAGCTGCAGAAGTACACCGACCTCACCTGAACTAGATTTAGAATTACAGGCAATGGAACCAGAGCACCTCACACAGAAATCAAACACACTCCTTAAAGACCATGAAAGTCAAAAACATGAGGAAGAATCCTTCCTTCCAGTTTGCCTTCCAAAGTTCTAGGATTCTCTGTCTAGATCTACCAGATACGGTTAGTTTTTGGTGAGTTAAAACACATAGAAAAGTTTTTCTAGGATAAACAAACACGGGTGGACTGGGAACTGGAAGGAACCATATTTCCATATTTGAGAACAGTAGGTGCTTTTTAAAATGAGTTCATTCCACACAGGAACAGCACAATTAGGTTAGAACTTTCAAAGCAATCTGAAGTCATTAAATAGTGAAATTCTGTAATAAAACAGGCCTGCAGGTGAATTATCGTCATCATCAAATCTTTAAGTAGACTAATTGTAAGCTTAATCCTTGTAAAGATGTTTTTATAATATTTAGGGGCAAAAAAAAATTAAGCGATGCTTGGATGCTTGAGTTTACAAACATATGTCAAGGACTTAACTTTTGGCATAGATCAGTGAACCAAGTACTCTGAAACTCAATGTCAAGGCTAACAGCTGACCAATCTAAATGTACTCAAATAGAAATATACTGGCACTGTAACAGTTCATTTACATTTAGCTGCTTCTTTTACCAGAGTAGAAGAAAGGGTCTGGACTTTGGACTTCGTTCACCTGCACTTCTGTCTGACCAGCCAATACTGCAGAGAAATATTTCAGCATAAGGAAACCATTGATCATAACAATATTTATTAGGTCATAAAAATCTGATTATACTGCAACAAGCCAGTCTAAATCGACACTGTCGGGTTTTAATACTGTGTGTGTAGCAAACAAAACTTGCTGAGAATTATGATCTACTTTGCTTATGCTCATTTCTCCTCAAATGATTTACAGTTTTATTTTCTCTTTCAAAGACTCAGTTCCTAGAATTCTTAAACTGTTTCAACTCAATCACTTCCAGATCACCCACTAGATGTTACATTAACGTTGCGATTTTATATTGTCTACTCAGCATTCCTATCACTGGCTCATTTCCGTATGGCAAGCAAGTTTTGACCAGTAACTATTTTACCCCAAAACCGAGGTCTATATTACCTGTATAACACAACATATTGTCACCAGCCGGGCAGCTGGTTTTACAGTATCCTTCCAGGGGCCACTTTAAGACTTGTCTGGAGATTCCAACCTTTAGTCATGCTTAGCCCTGCAGTCTTCAAGCATCCAATCTCCTTGAAATCCTACATCAATTGAACAATACCAGGAGTGCAAGTAATACCACTGTTTTCCCTCACATTTCTTCCTGACTTATGCAAGATATCTCCTGCCTTAAGGCAGCCTTGCAAAATTCACTCCTCTTCGAGTCAGGAAGAACTTGGAAGCAAAACACAGGCTTGACCTGAGAGAAACTAAATTTGAATGTTAATTGCATCCATGTCAACACTGAAAAACCATCCATTCTTCCCAATACAGTGGGAAGGCATTTACATAAGGCTCTTAAGAAGCCCAAGTACTGTTCTCCAAGTCTGAGAGAGAGAGCAGTCTCCACAAACTAGAAAGACTGCTCTCAGTAATATCAGTAAATACAACCAGAAATATTACGTGAGTGAAATCAGACCCATCAGTCACTACATAGTTTACATATACAGAAATATGCTAGCAATGCACTGCTCAGCCACTTCACAACACATCAAAACAAATTGCATCAGCTGATCAGACTATCATTTTACACAGAAAGCAGTGCTTGACTTAGAGTATTAGATCTAGTACATTAAAAAAGGCTAACACTTATCAGTGTCTAAACCCAAAATATACTGTACATTCTTTTAGATATCAGATGGATTTAAGAGACCAATAAACCAATATGTCATTGGGAAATTCCTGCATTAACAAAGTTACACGCGCAGAATCCTCCTCTTATGACCACTCGTTGACTATAATACCTATTAGAATAACTTATATATCATTGTTAAATAAATCACAGCTCATTACTGAGTCATATAATTTGCCTTCGTAAGAAACAAAAATGTCATGTACTAGAAAGAATAAATCTTTCTGCCTAACAGCACTTTTCTTCTGCACTATTGTATTTATCACTCATGGTTCCCATCTAATATTTATCTTATACAGTTATGAAATTCATAGCCAATGTTTAGATATATTTTAATTCTTGCAGAGTGAGCGCCATCACCCTGAGGGTAAGGGTCAAATTCTGCTCTCACATCAAGGCAACGCCTTGGAAGACCAGAGTTAAACTGAGATAATATGAATAAAACTGAACCAAATAATTTAATATATTGGTGATCAGCCAATAATCTGCCAGCTGTGCTACTGGAAGAAACTAAGTTATCTGCCAATATTTGAGCAGGTATGCACTCTCGACATGAAGAGCCAAGACTCTTAAAGCCAGAGGATTACGTTTAGATAGCTTCTATACTACTTTCACTAAAGTACATTTTCTCAGGCAGTCTATATATGGTCAGAGAGCATTATACAGTTGATGCACATTCAGTAACATAGGCCTCCACGTTAAGACAAAAAGAGTTTTTGTTAGAAATAACACTGACCGAAACCAATTAATTTACTGGCACACTTTATTCCAAGTAGGATTGAACCCTACATGACAAGTCTTTGCGGGGTTAGCATCTTGTACAGCAATTTCTATAAAACATTGAACAATTCCCTGCAAGCAGTGGGTGAGAAAAGAGTTCACAGCTTCTAGATGATCTCAGAGAAAAAAACAACAGGCACAGTCACTAAATTTTTCTTTTATGTTTCCGCAAAAGCTAATCCTGCCAAAATAATCCTAATAATTTTCTAATGTTTCCTTTTTCTAAACTTGCGCATTTACAGTGAAAGATAACTTAAGATACTGCCTTTTGCACAAAATGTACTGACAGACCTTCCCCCTAATCCATGGACCAATACTTTGAACATCCCCAGAACAAACTTTGTGTCACACCGATAGCTAGAAATCAAACAAGCAACATTTTTGACATTGTAATGTAGCAGAAAGCTTGTTTAAAGACAATATTGCATTAAAATTGTTTAGATCTTTATCCAAAATAAGAGTTTAGCTTATTAATACACATTCTTATCAAGCTGATACTGCACTGGTATCTGCTGTCACATTCAGAAAAAACATCCATTATGCTGTGCACCATAGGAGAAGTGATGATAATAATAAAAACAGCATTTCTTCTACACTTACAAGTGCTGCTGTGCTTTTAGAAAACACACAATGGTAACTTCACACCATAAAGGATAAAGATAGGTTCCAAGCTAAGCCACACATCAAACATTTTACATACAGTATTTAATCTATTAAAAAAATATTGTTCATTTAAACCAAAACAATTTTCTAGTTTTACAACTAAGATATAACTTCAAAATTCCTATTAAATGCCTGAGTCTCAGTTGGGAGTCTTCATGTACAAGTCCCGTTTTGAAAACTAGAGTGTAGATGAGTGCTGATGAATAAAAATTGTTATGCAAGACATTTTTGCAAAGTAATTTTGTATCACTGAAATTCTTTGTGTTTTTACCCTACACTCATTGACAGTTGTGTTCCATCTGATGTACATGAGCATTCCCATTACACTTTGTCACAGTGTCTAGTGAAACATGTCAGTTTCCAGTGGTTCAAGAACTACAGCTGTCAACAACAATTATTTAAATCTGCACCCAAATATGACAGTTACTCCAGTGTTCCAAAAATATCTTCAAATGAGACTCTTAAATCAGAAAAAATATCCCCACTTTGCATGAGCAATGTCCATTAGAAACCTCCACTAAAAAAAAAAAAAAAAAAAAAAAGGTCTCAAACTTCAGACTCTAAACTGAGCTAAAACCCCAGAGGCAAACTGCAGGTGTTAGTTGATAATCCACCACAAGAGAGAGCCTCATCATATTCATTAAGAATATTATCTAGAGAGAGATTTGAGAGAGAACTGATGGCTTCCAGACCACAAAGCAATTGACTCCCAAGAACTTACTGTTCTGTCAAATCTCTTAGTCTTCTCTAGGAAAGACACAAGAGCAAATAGCTTATTGTTCCCTGTCAGAGCTGCTCAAAATTTTTACTTTTCCTGGCTTGCATGTTTCTCCTAAATTACACTCATGGATCTGAATCTAATCTGAATGGGAAGCACAACTCAAGCTGACAATGTAATTGCTTAATTATTGCAGCCTGCTCACCTTCCAAAACAAACTAGTCCAAAAGACATCAAAGGAAAACAGAAGGCAATTGATTGTGTCTCATGAGCCAGAGCATGGAAAACAGTGGAACAACACAAATAGCATAATGATTGAAAGATATTTTTCTAGTAATATCAACCAGAACCATAGAATTCATCAAAAATTAAAAAAGACTTTCAGATAAGCATTTGGTAGTTTGTGCTCACGTCTTCATTTTCCCCCATCTTACTCTGTGGCAATATTGGTCTGGGAAAGCTTTAGCAACCATTACTCACCATTTAAAACTAATAGTGTAACTAGAAAGTTTATTCATAGGCAACCTAAGTATGTTAATAGTCATTAATGGTCTCCTGCAAATCTTTGAGCACAGCGGAACACATCAGGAACAGCATCTTTAATTCCATCCTGAAAGAGAAACTTCATCCAACCACCACTGCCCGCCAAGACTAAACCCAAGCCAAATGGGAACACAGTTCTTTTGTGCTAAGTGCTTCAGGGAGAACACATTACAGCTACTCACCATTTTTGGCCAATAGCAGCCTGGGGTAAGTTTGAACTGCTGTTTTAAAGAAAGAGATAAAAAAACCCAAACAACAAACAAACCAACCCACCCAAAAGCCAAAAGGCAGCAGCTTTCACCATTTCACATTAAATAAGGAATATAACCCCCAAAATTAAAAACTGGACTCCTTATGCTTTAATGTGCAGGACCACACTGTGCATGTGTCTTATTTTTTTCTCCTCCCAGGACTTGGAGGGTATTACTTGCAGTAATATTCTTTTGAAGTGCTGCTGTCTACAGAACCATTCTCTTTTAACATTTTATTTAAGTTTCTGAAAAGAGAAACCCTGCTAAGTAATTCTCTATTCTCTTATCACATACATAGGTTTTTCAGTCAACTCTGCAAACTAAACCTGTCTGAACACGAAACTGCATTTCTCTATCGTACATCACCTTCAGGAAAGGCCAAGTAAGCTAACGTTATGCTTCAAGTAGTGCTTCTGCACATTCTTTGAAAGCAATAGTCACTGGTTACCTATTAAATACACTTCTGCTGAAAATTTTTCCTTTGCTAGTCTAATAAAAAAACTGGTAGCACATGCCTGATCAAAGCACCCTTCACACAATACTTTCACTAGGTCATACTTTGGCATAAGACTTAAGTTGTCTTTGAAAAACATAGTATGGTCTTTCTTTAGAGTAAAGCCACTACCAACACCATCCTACAAGCGGCAGATAGCATAATAACTACCTGTTCTGTTTCAAAACAGTCCCTTCATGGAACATTTCCATTCTTGTTGCCTGAAATGATCAGAAAACCCATTTAACACTAGACCTTCTCACCTGAAGCTCATCCTCTTACATGGGACAGCAGATTTCCAGGCTGCAGTGGCAGGGACCAGAAGGTAACACTGCTCTTGGAGCAGGACACTCAGTGGTGGTCTCCAACTGAATTGGAACCACTTCTGTGGGGGGTAGGGGAATTTGAAGAAACCAGACAAATGGTACTCTGACCTTTGATCTTAAAGAAAATAGGGAAAAAAACCCAGAAGCCTGAAAATTTCACTGGCTGACACATGTAGTCCCTTTACAGAAAGATTTTTCTCCTTCAATATTGCATGAACTCAGAGAAAGCAAGGTTTATTGTCCAGCTATTCAATATGGCACACTCACTGGAAGCTTACACTCTAATTACCGAGTTGCACTTTGAGTCACAATACGTTTCTGTAAAATATTTTACTCTACTTGGAAAAAGGCATGAACAGCTGTAGTTCTTGTCATGAAAAAAAAAAAGGTACCATCAATAAATGTTAGGCTGCTTTTTAGGAAAAGTGGGACATACAAAATGAACCTGATTGGCAATGTTTTGAAACATCCCACCTTCTGATAGACTGGTGTTTCTCGCATGCTCTCAGAGCACTCTGTAGTTAGTCAGCCCTGAGATAATTACTGCTGCTAAATTATGTCAGTGCAACCAATAAAAGAACTTTTCTGAGGCTTCTGTTTACATGCAGCACTAAGGTGTTTTCTTTTTGAAGAGGCTGCTTAAAAAAAAAAAGGTATCAGCACAGATTTAGCATTACTATTAAGAGCTCCTTTTCCAAGCTGGGCTTCTCTGACTTGACCTAATGAAATAATTCATCCACAAATGCAAGCAATATTTATGGAATCCCTGTGCAATCTTAACACAAGAGTCATTACTCTTCCACATTTGTAGAACAGAATTGATATTCAATTTACATACTTAAATGCATTCTCCCTCTTCTTTTTCTTTGAAGGAAAAGCCTGCACAGCTGAAAGCAATAATTTCTAAATGGGAAAACATTTCCAAATGAGAAGCTTCTGATTATCATCATGATGCTAAAGTTATTTTGTTTGGTTTTAGTTTGTTCCCCTCCCCTCCTTCCCAAACAACCATCCGCAAAGAGAGTGAAATTTAACTGTGGATAAGGACACACACTTACAGAAAAGTAGCTCTTCAAAGCATTTACAGTTTTTCCAGAAAGCACCATTAATACAGTGCACATCTGACCCCGCAAGAGTGCTCATATAGGCCTGTAACAGTAACAGCACTTTTCTCCTAGCACTTGGGAAAATGAACATCTTTCGAAATCTTATCTATAGATAATAGTGACCATCATACTGTTCTTAGAGTCACAAATCAGAAGCTAGTTTCTGTAAGAATTATCTTTTCCCTACATGTTCTTAAAGGCTGAATTGTGTTCACTGAAAAGAGTAGTGCTGGTTTTCTATAGGCTTTTCTCCGCTGCTTGTCCCAAAGCCATTCTTAAGCATCCACCAAGCAGTAATGATATGGTCAAAGATTACCTAGAATAAACCAAATCTCTGTTCACAATTCTTGTGCCTACACGTATGTAAATGTTCTGAACACCATTCATATCAGAGCAATTGCAAGGATTCCTGCCCTAGCCTAATACTGAAAAGCTTGAATAACTTGGGCAACCGGTATCAGAGGGAAAGGCTCAAAGGATGGAAACATGTTTTGTGGGGCACAGGAGGTTAAAAAAATATAGATTGGTTAATATAATGGGAGAAACAGAATACATCAAACTCTCCAGAAAATAATCAGAAGGTTACTTTAACTACAGACCTCTTCTCTGCTTGGCATTTCACCACAACGCAATGACTGCTTTTTCAACTGCTAGGACTTAACTTACATTTTCCTAAATTGAACAGAATGATAGCAAACTGAATTCAGGTAACAACCTCCATAATCATAAAGTGTTGGTTTTCCACTAGATGTCAGGGAAGAACAAAACCCCATTTTCATGGCAAATGAAATGTTCTAAGCAAAACTTTCCAGGTGCAGCCAGACACAACCAGGATGGGCTGTTACTCCTCCCTTCCTTTCTAGGAGCAATTGAGTTAAACAATTCCTCCATCAGAAGACATCATGGCAAGCTGGTGGACTAAATCCATGTGTCTAAGTCCTAGAGGCAATAATCTCCTCAAAAGTAGAACTGACCTTGACTAACAAAAATGCAGTAACAGAAAATGTAGCAGACTATTTTTCCTGTTAGCTCAATTTTATGGGTAACACTACATCAGCAAGTCATGCATGGCTAAAGTCTTTTAGTGTTTTTATCCCTTCCTTCTGATTGCTATAAAATGGTTACTGTACAAGAGTATATATTATTTTAAGTTAACAGTAGGAAAAGTAATGTCTCTGGACTAATAACTATAATACACTCTTTATCAGATCAGAATTCTTTTCCTACAAGCACAGTCTTCACAGAAGAAACTGCCAGAAGAGCAGCTGTAAGCAGAGTTGACAACAACTCAAGAGTTGCTATTTCCAAGAAAATCTCATTTCTTGATTTTACCCAAAACAAATCTACCAAGAAAGAAGTTTCATAAAGGGGATTCTTAAGACACTGACACACACTTCCAGGCCATTAACTAGATTCATAGTTTCAGTTTTACAGCAAAAGAGGGTATTTCAAAAGCTTAAGCACAATCACTTCTTCTCAATATCCCTAACTACTACTAACAAGAGCCTGATGACCCTCCATTCCAAAGTACACCCATTTCAAAATCATACCCATGACAAGTGGTCCCAAAGAAAAGGAATATATTCACACTGGATAAGAATTCTCTCCACAATTGGCACAAGGATATGTCACAACTGGAGGCAGAACAGCTACAGGCATTCAGTTTTTCATTGTGGCCATGAAAGCTATATGTGTTTATGTGGAAGATTCTTAACAACCAGGAAAATGAAGAGAAGAAACCAAAAATCATGTTATACCGTAGAATCAGAACCAGCACTATTGAGAAAACAGTTTTACCCACAGATACCCCATACAATCCCACCAAACTGCCACCTCCAAAAGAAACCAAGTAGAACCGTTGCGGTGAGTACACTGTGCTTGTCACTTCACCAGAAAATCTGGCTATATGTAGCTTCACAAATTCCTGCACAAAAAGAAAAATTGATAGAGAGGCAAGGAGTAGAAACACCACAGAGGAAAGACTCCCTTCTGCTCAAGCACCAGCAGTAACTCAAGTTTGACTTTAAAAATTAAAAAGCAATCTTTGTCCCTGAGTGTTAGATCACAGTTAACTGTTTAAATGTCTATTAAAGACGGGTTGTTTTTAGAGGGTAGAGGGGGGTTGGTGGTGGTGAGGAATCATTACAGGGAAGTCCTCTGTAAATTTTCTTGATGTCTCACAGCAAAGATAATGAGAAACAGTACAAGTTGCAGATTGGGGGAAGAAAAGAAAAGGGGGGGAGGTAGGTATGCACAGGAAATTAAATTAATTTCTATGGGTATAAAATGGAATGCAGACAAGAGTAAATAAAGTTTGCAGTTTTAAGGATCCAAAAGCGCACAACTAAGTACAGTAAGCATATGAGATTTAAGGGAGGGAAAAATGCAGGGAAGGACATGAAGACAGAGAAAAGAATGTTACATTCTACTTTTCAATGCCAAGCCTAAATACCTGAAAGCAAGGGTGTGTTTGCCAGAGAGAATGTTTGGTGGTGATGTGAATGACAAGGGGAAGGAAATTCAACATGTGAAACCACTCAGTAGTTTTTGCACAGTTAGTAACAATCTTTCCCACCCTAAGTACTCTGTGCAGGTTCCAGTGGAATGAATTCCAACATATTTACAAGCAAGTTACTAGCCAGAGGACACATCCTAACTGGGTTAGGATAAAAGCTGGACTTTGGAAGAATTATGAGCAAGCCCCCTCCACTCTGTCTTGCAACAAATTCTCTGTAGAGTTTTGGAGCTCAGCAGAAGCAGCTCCATTCTCATATTGCCAGGTCCTGAAGATGATCATCACTCCTTTTCTTTCCCTGTATAGTAAACGGGAAAACAAGTTTGCCAGTGGGTACCTAGCAATCATTTTGTGGCAGTTATAGTGGTACACATACACACAAAGAAACACCTTTCAGTAGACAAGACAGCTGATGGACTATCCCCCACCCTGAAATGTAGCCATAAAATGGGATGTTCCTTATACAGCTGTTGACCCTCATATCACTGACCAGGTTTGATTAAATTTATGACAGAAATTCCATACTTTACACTGAGCCAAATGTCCCTAGCCTGCAAATATGTTGGTACCAGTGCTTTTTCCACTTCCTCATTAAACCCATGTAGGAAAGTAAAGAACATGTTCTCAAGAAGTGCAAGTTCTTTAGCTGTAAATGAGGCACTGACCCACTACTACTATCCAACAGGATGGAAAATATGTAAGGGCCCAATTCTTTAAAATACCTATACATATGTAATATGTGTATACACTCCCATTCCCCCCTCACTCACTCTCAAACACTAAGCCATCCTCAGATGGTTTCTTCAGATCCTAATAGCATCAAAATACGAATGCACGGGAACTCCAAAGTTCAGATAGAAGATAGTACACAGCCAACACTGGAAAAAATTATTAAATTGGAGCAACACAGCTAAACATCTCTGGTCAGGTTTTACTACACTCATGAATAAAAAAGTCCTGTTTCAGTCAATAGGTTTCTCTGTTCAAATAACATGTTGCAATTATTCAAGGTACCACTGGCAAGGAGTTGTCTTTGTCAGATAACGAAAGGGAGCATCAAGCTGTCTCCCCTTTTTAACACAGGAGGAGATGCTCTCTTTTAACCCCTGAGAAATATGAGAAGTGATGAATTAGTGCTACCCACGCCCCTAGTGCAGCTTACTAATTTATATGAAATGTCAAGCATGTGGTATTGCTCACAAAGCATTTTAAATATTTTAATATGTTGCACTGTGAAGCAGTATGCTATGTTCAGAGCAAAAACCTCAACCCACAGTGCTAAATACATGAATAAATCTAGGGAAATTAATTTTAAAAAGAGCACAAGGCTAAATCCTAACACTAGATATACATGCTGTGTTTTCTTGGTGTCACAATGGCATTTTCCATTGTCTAAATAAAGGTGTTACATTTAAGCCTGTCTAATAAAAGCTTACAGATATCACTTTTGTCTTTTACATTACTTCACATTACTATTAGGCAGGTTACTTAATATAAGCATAAAAATATAGGCATTAGTGCTTGTATCAGTGAAACAAAATCATTAATTAAACCCTAAGCAGAACTGCTATGCCGAACAGACATTTTGTCTATGCAAGAAATGTCTAATTATTTTTGTCTGCATAAGTAATGAATAGTCTAAGGGGAAGTCAGTATTACCTAAAACTTCACTGCAATGGAATAATTCTGAACTCTCTGAAGCAGCGATTCTGTGTACTGATACTCATGTTGACGAGGATGAGTCACAACAATAGGTTTAAGAAATCAATTTAGAGCTGAAAAAGAAGTCCCAAAACATTAGACAACACACACCTGCAAAGTTGCAAAGAGTAAGACAAGTTCAACTTACTGCTAACATTGCCTTTAGACATAAGACAACAGTCAGGTAATTGGAACATGCAGGAGAACCTCCTTTTCTGCAAGTCACCATCCACCTTACAGTTGTTGCAGCAACAATAATTGCCCAATCATTTATTCTGCATCAAGAGGATTGAGATTCATGCATACAGTTACGAAAGGAAAACTGCACCAGTGTTAAGAAAGCGCTGTCATGGCTTACAGCCTTAACTAGTTGTCCACACTGCAAGATTCAGCCCTGATATTAATGACTGCACTTCCATTTCACGTAAGTGGAGATCAGGGGAAAACCATTTACTTACAGAGACAGATAAAACTGAGAAGATACAAAATCCTTTTCTCTGCAGAGGCAAGTCATCTTTAGACCCTATACCATGAATACCAGTGAAAAAACAGCTTTTACCATAGTATGACCATAAGTTTCTCAGCCAGCTCCAGAGACTAAAATGCAAAGTTACCTCAGAGCACTAGTAAATCTGAAGTACAGGTGTCAACCTTTGAATTGCTTAGCAGCTTTTCATTTCTTAGGAAAAAAAATAAAATAATTAAGGCAAGGAGATTTTATCACAATTCAGGAATTGTATTTTCTGTTTTGCACCTCTGTAAACCTCTGAATTTGGATAAGGCTAAGGATTTCTGGCAGCTACCTCCCTAACCTGAAGTCTGATCTCCTGCCACTTAAGGTCTCTAACTTGACAGAGGAAAAGAAGAAATCACTGTGAAGTAACTAGATATGCTTCTTAATCTTGGGGAAGAGGTTTTCACATTCTAGCTAGGGAAGTGAGGTATCAAAACAAGAACATAACAGATCAAACTCATGGTTGCATACAAGACACCCACAAAATAGAAACGAGTCACTGTTGTGCACAGTAACAGTATGACTATCCTTTTCAGGGTACTTCTCCATTTAAAGGCAAAATGAAAAGTATAATTTTCCCACCACAACTTAATGATCAGTGGGGGAAGAAAACCAAAGACACAGCTGTGCATTCCTCTCCCCAGATATGTGACTAAACCAACATGTTGTTTGAAGTGGATGCATCCTTGTTCAATATTTGCAAGTAGAAGACCCCATATGAGGTATGGGACATCACAGTGATTTCAGTTAACATCCAGCAACAGTGCATATATGGATGCTGACAGGATTAACCTCTCATCATATACAGCCCTGGGATCTTGGCTCTACTTGGGATGTGCCTTCAATTCTAGAGGTACTGATGCAATTTTGCTTTCTTTTCAAGCGCTTTTCGTTTTCAAGTTTCAAGTATTACTTTTATCAATGGGTAACTAGCTGATCATTTGGAAAAGCCAGTCATTTACCTCAGTCATCAAAAAGTTAATCTTCAGAGTCAGAAGAACTATCCAGATTTTTAACCTTCTTCTGCTTCTGAACTATCAAGAAACATCACTGACCTTAAAATTTGAACTGATTAAATATTTTCATACTTTGAGGGTGAATGCACTGTATTCAATCACAACCTTTTTCCTAGTTAAAAACAGAATTGTATTCAGAACCTATGTAAAATAGGTTTTTCATATTAAAGAAATAATTATTCATCAACCAATTTTTCATCTTTGGGCTTAATTTTATCTTTTTAAACATTTGATATTTAAAGGGTACATAACTCAGGGAGGAAAACCACACTTACATTTTTGCCACAGAAAAGGTATTCCAAATTCAACACTGCATTCTGCATCTGTATCATAACCCTGAGCCTGATGTAAGCATACTTACAGAGTCATAAAATTGTTACAGTGCAACAGTTTCTCAGTATATCATGATACTAATGAATAACACAGTAACTGCAGTGGAGATAAAAAATAAATCTTTTTATCCTTAAGAGATTTTAGCAATCCTTTTTCCCCAAAGTGATTGTACACGAAGTACAGTACTAGAAAAAATCAATACTTTCACTGTATGGATCCTTTCAGTATTCTCCGTTAAGGAAATTTATTACTCAGCGGTTTGAAAAAGCGTTGTTTATTGATCCTGTAGTGAAGATATATTGGAAAGTAAGTTTAAAACCATTTTATTTTTATTAAGCAAATATCCTTCAAGTCAAATTAATAGAAGGTGTAATATCATGCTACCAGAAATACTGTGGCCAGCAGGACTAGGGAAGTGATCGTCTCTGTACTCGGCACTGGTGAGGCCACACATCAAATACTGTGTTCAGTTCTGGGCCCCTCACCAAACAGACACTGAGGTGCTGGAGCACTTCCAAAGAAGGGCAACAAAGCTGGGGAAAGGTCTAGAACACAAGTCTTATGTGGAGTGGCTGAGGGAACTGGGGTTGTTTAGTCTGGAGAAAAGACGACTAAGGGGAGACCTTACCAGTCTACAACTACCTGAAAGGAGGTTGTAGCAAGGTGAGTGTCGGTGTCTTCTCCCAAGTAAGCAGTGATAGGACAAGAGGAAATGGCCTAAAGCTGCACCAGGGGAGGTTCAGATTGGATATTAGGAAAAATTTCTTCACCAAAAAGGTTGCCAATACTGCAACAGGCTGCCCAGGGAAACAGTTCAGTTGCCATCCCTGGAGGTATTTAAGACATGTAGATGAGACACTTAGGGACAAGGTTTAGCGGTAGACTTGGCAGTGTTATGTTTATGGTTGGACTTGATGGTCTTTTTTTAGGTCTCTTCCAGTCCAAATGGTTTCATGTTTCTACAGCAGCATTCAGGATCTCTGCATTTGCTTTTTGTGCATGCTACAAAGCTTTAAAAGTAAATACTTCTAGTTACTGGGCTTATACCCCTAACCTTTTGAGAATAATGTCCTCCAGACAGTTTGGAACACAGTTTTACCACTGTACAATTTCAAAACCTTGAAATGAAGAATTTAGAACTAAAATACTGGCAGAACCTTATCAATAGTTGCACAAACTGTATGTTTAAGTATAAATTAGTGTATTTATTAAGCTTTCAGTTATACACACTTAGAAAGGATTTTGATGTTTTAGGCTGTGTAATTTTGATACCTTTAAACACAAAAATGAAACTAAATAATCTTTTAAGTTCCTATCAAGATATGATATTCACATCAACAGTCTTCAGACAAGCCATACAAACAACCAAGATAAAAACCTCTTTTGTTTTTCATTAGAGGTTAAGAAAGCTTCCATTCGGTATAAAAAGAAAAAAATAATATCTTAGGATACCCAAAAGTTTATAGTCAGGTATACAGTCTATTACACCGGTGTCCCACAATCTTTGAGTTTCTTCCCAATTTAAAGAAAATGATTGTCATTAATAATTTAATCCTGCTTCTTGCACACTTTCAGGGATGTGTTTATTCTTAAACCAGTTGTTTCTGAACTATCTGAAATATCAGTAATATTATGGAGAAGCAATCAAAACAAATTAAGAAGGCTTAATATATTTAAGAGTGATAGATAATCTCAGCATTCAGTTTCAGTGGTACACAAGTCGAGTACCCCTCCTTCTGTCTTTGACTAAGAGTAAGTCCTTTAAAGGAAACATTTGGCTTCAGATTTTAACATGGACAGCTAATTTTTCAGTCAACTTGATGCTTCACTTTTCAGAAAGAAATTCCCATTTCCTCTTTTCCCCCCTCTAGTGGAGTCCTCACAAGGAATGACACTGGGCATCCAAAAATACTACTGTTCCCTCTCCTCCACTCCCCAAACATCACTTGGCACATTTGGTGGCAAGTCATTTGCTCATGAGCTTTCCATTAAGAAAACTTGAGCTTCCATCACTCCAGGACTGGATGGTGAACAATAACAAAGTGGGGAGAGGATTTGGCTGTCCACAACTGCAAGGTTTTACTGGTCAACAGATCACATGAGCTTAAAACTGACAAATTTACCACTTGAATAAAGCTGTAATATACAGATAGGGAGAGACCATACAGGCGATACAACAAGACAGAATACTGGAATTAAGAGAAAGCATCTCACACCTACCTGCATGTCCTTAGGAAGCTTACTGTAAGCCTAGCTCCTGGGACAAAATTTCTGAAAAAATAATTACAAGGATAACTGTTGCTTAATTTTAGAGACTTCAGGATGAATGGGCAAAGAACCAAAAATTAACATGTTCAGGTAATAAGTCAAAATAATCCACATTCTCTCTTGGAAAACTTCACATTTTCCAAACTAGCTTGTGTTCCCAGAACTCTAAAAGCAGGCATCCACATTCTGCATGAAACATGCTGTTGCCGATGCTTAATTTCTCTTGTTAAATCTCTCCCATTTTATAGCTAATCACATTTTTATAGCAGGCATGAAGCACTCTACAAGGCCCTTGCTGAGCTGTTCCTGTAAATCAAAACCTTATTCCATCGTTCTGCTTGCTGGCAGCAGAGCAAGGTTACTTTTACCATTTATGGTTGTAAAACCCATCCAGCTTTTCCCCCCCTTCAAGTTGCTGCCTTTTTTCCACTATTCTTTCCTTCTCTGTCTTGCTCCAAGAAAGATATTCCAAGTTCAGCTAAACAACTTCAAAACTCATCTTTAAGCTTCTCCTTGTCTTCCAGTATACTTACAACCTCATGAAAACAGCTAACAAGAAGACAAGTGAAATATTAATATAGTATTTAGGTCAAGAGCCTCCTTCCCACCTTAAATCACATGAAACAAACCAAAGCCACACAAGAACAGCAGCAGCTCAAAAGCTCTTTATGCTACGGTATCACTATGCGGCCCATACATATACAAGCTCATAAAATAAGGCCCAGATGAGACTGGAGGTGCTCGCAATCACAGTTTAACACTCAGTTCAATGTATGAGCAAGGAGAAAGAAGCAACATAGTTAAGTCTTACTATTAGACCACCTATAAGCAAATACCACATTCTGGAACAAAGCAAGCATAAAAATGAGGAGGGAAAAAAAATCCCACTTTTAGATATGTTGTCCAATTGCATGCACCCTCCTGGCACACAGGGTATTAAACTGAAATAGCTTCTCTTTACAACGACCACAGACTGAAACACCAGATTCCATTTTTGCCAGGTCTGGTTCTGTTCTTCCCCTCTCCAGCTCAGAGCCAGAGCACCTTGCCACAGAAACAGAAGACTAAAAGAACTGTCTCTGCCTTTCCACAAGTCTGTGCAGGGTACATACCAACACAGCTCTATAAGAAGCTTCTACGTTGCATGGAAGAACGACAATATACACTAGAAACCCCTGAATTTTCATCTAGAAAGGACTCTAGCCCACATTGTGAAAAGGAGCAGTCAGCACACACACAAATCATTACAGGGATGTTAGTACAGTAAAACACATCCAGTTACAAAACCAAAACAACCCTTGTTGCTTAGAAATGAAGTTTAAATGCTCTAGTGCTTTTTCCAACTGACTTGAAACCTACACTGCTTTACAGAGATATGGATAGATTGTACGTCCTAAATCTGATTTATCTGAACATCAAGAACAGCCTTTTTCTGTTCTAAAATGACCCTTTACAAGGGTCAGTCTACTGTTTAAAATTTGATGTTCAAAAGGAATTTAGGCATAGCTCACTCACATTTAATTCCTACATTCATCTCAGCATGGGATTCACTGAAACTGAGAAATCAGACCTGAAAAGTTACTGACCTTTAAGCTTAACAACTCCTGAAAGTGAAATGAACAAGCTAGAGAGATCATGAGGTATACATGCACAGAAAAAGGCTTTCCAAGGAGACTATTCTCACATTAACTGGGTGACTCAAGACAACAAACTGGTCTGTGAACCCACATTGCTGCAGTCTGTTCTGCCTCAGCAGAAGTCTGCAAGCAATCAGCAGAAATGATGCAACTACCTGCTTATCAAGTGGGTTTGTTTTTTCTGATTTCTGGAAGCATGCCCTAAATAATGTTGTTCACTTAGAAGACATTTGATTTTGTGCATAATTTATTGTACATATTATATGCAGATGTGAATATAACTAACTGTTGTTACTATTTTCCACCTGGAAAAGTACAGTGACTATACTGATTAATGGCTCCATGATGATTACATCATTCTTGACTTCAACCTTTGTAGTTAAGCATATTTCCTGAACAATGGAACAGAGGGTGATCAAAGGAAACCAATTTTGAAGGTCGTAAGTTCTTGACACACAGACCACCTGCATGAAGTGCTCAAAATATCTTTGCATCCTGAACTCTTGGGTGCATGATGAGGGAACTGAAGTGTTTTGAGTAAGAGCTGAGTGCTGGGCATTCTGGGAATGGTTGCACATAATGAGAGAAAGGGAGAGAGAAGAGCGTGCAAAACCCTGCTCTGTCTGTGGAAGCTGCCACTCAGTCCTCTAGGCCCAGCAGGACAAGGTACCAAGTACCCAGAGAGGGACCTGTTGGGGAAGAGCTGCAGAGAACAAAGACTATGAGGATACCTCCATGCTTGTGTTATCTTTTTCATGATCATCTTCCATAACTTCTACTACTACTAAAAAAGACTAAATCAACTCCACTTATCTCCTGTTCACTGGCTGGCACAGAGGCCATCCCAGCTGTTACCTTTACCTTACTGCCAGGAAGAGAAGGTAAGAGAACACCCACTGAAGCACATAAAGAACTGTAGAAAAGACGTTGCCTGCAAAAATTCCTTGCACTTTCTGGTAAGAAACTTCAACACAGCCATCCTCTCTGATGCTTAACATAATTAACTACAGATGAATGCCTCTGAGAGCTCATCAACAAAAGGAGGAGAAGGAACTCATTATAACCTTTCAGCTTCACAGCCCTCCTATCCCAATAGCTAACCAAATCAAACATGGGTTCTTTGTTCATCAAAAACAGAGGTGAGATTACGATCTCATGAATGGTAAGATGAATAAATATCTGGAGTAACACTATTAAGCCAATGGAGCTACCCTGGATTTGCACACAAAATCTGTCTCTTTATATTCCAAATTACTCAAAATGTGGCTGACATCACAACGTAGCACAGTAGCAGAATGATTTGAAGAAAACTCTACTTGGATGTGTTTTTCTGAGCAAAAAGAGCAGAAGGTTAGATTCAAATCCTACTGTCAACATAGCAAGGGTCAATATTAATATTTTCTTCTCTTATGTAATGAATTGTCAGATCTCAGCTTCACCGCTGTCCTGATATCTCCTGGGAGGAAGGATAAATTGGTTAATAAAGTTCTTTCCAAAAAAAGCCTTCAAAAGTAGAAACATCTGCTATGTTCATTAGTCACTATTTGGCCTGAGTTCAGTAGTAAGACAAACTACAAACTCATTCCCTTTCTCTTACCTCGAGAGGTCACAGCAAATGGGAGCCTAGGTTTATGGAAAACATAGGTAACTGGAAGGAAAATGGCTGTGAAGCTTACAAATACACTTTGTTTCATAGAATCATAGAATGGTTTAGGTTGGAAGGGACCTTAATGATCACCTAATTCCAGCCCCCCTTCCATGGGCAGGGACACCTTCCACTGGATCAGGTTGCTCAAAGCCCCGTCCAACCTGGCCTTGAACACTTCCAGGGAGGGGGCAGCCACAGCTTCTCTGGGCAACCTGTTCAAGGGTCTCACCACCCTCACAGTCAAGAATTTCTTCCTGATATCTAATCTGAATTTACCCTCTTTCAGTTTAAAACCATTACCCCTCATCCTGTCACTACACTCCCTGACAAAGAGTCCCTCCCCATCATTCCTGTAGCCCCCTTCAAGTACTGGAAGGTTGCTATAAGATCTCCCCAGAGACTTCTCTTCCCCAGGCTGAATCCCCTCAGCCATTCCTCACAGGGGAGATGCTCCAGCCTTCTAGACTCACTTAAGCAGGTCCATGCAGCCCACCTCTAGACTCACTTAAGCAGGTCCATGTTCTTCTTATTTTGGGGGCCCAGAGTTGGACACAGTACTTCAGGTGGGGTCTCATGAGAGCAGAGGAGAGGGGGACAATGAAGTCAACCTGCTGGCCACATTTCTCTTGATGTAGCCCAAGATATGGTTGGTTTTCTGGGCTGTGAGTGCACATTGCTGGCTCACATTCAGTTTTCCATCCACTAGTACTCCCAAGTCCTTCCTCCGCAGGGCCGTTCTCAATCCACTCATCGCCCAGCCTGTATTTGTGCTTGGGATTGCCTTGACCCATCTGCAGGACCTTGCACTTGGCCTTGTTGAACTCTAAGGTTTGTACGGGCCCACCTGTCAAGGACTCTCTGGATGGCACATCCCTTCCCTCCAGCATGTTGACTGCACCACACAGATTGGTGTCATTGGTAAACTTGCTGAGGGTGCAATCAGTCCCACTGTCCATGTCCCCAATAGAGATATCAAACAGCACTGGTCCCAGTACCGACCCCTGAGAAACACCACTCATCACTGCTCTCCACTTGGACATCAAGCTGTTGACTGCAACTCTTGGAGTGCAACCATCCAGCCAAATCCTTACCAAGTAGTCCATCTGTCAAATCCATGTCTCTCCAACTTAGAGACAAGGATGTTGTGTGGGACAGTGTCAAAGTCTTTGCAAAAGTCCAGATAGATGACATCAGTGGCTCTTCCCTTATCTAATAGCAATGCTGCATCCCTATCACAGAAAATCACCAAATTTGTCAGGCACAATTTGCCCTTAGTGAAGCCATGTTGGCTGTCACGAGTCACCTCCTTATTTTCCATGTGCCCTAGCATAGTTTCCAGAAGGATCCACTTCATGATCTTACTGGGCACACAGGTGAGACTGACTAGCTTATAGCTCACCAGGTTTCCTGTTTGTTCACAACAGTGTAAGAATGCATTCACACACACTAGCATCTGATGATCATGCAAACTCACATGATTTATGATAGACACAGAGGTTCAGGTAGCCAAAAAAACCTTAAGTGTGCCATTTAAGAAACACAGAAAATATATATATATACATATATATATATTAATATATATATATATAAATAAATATAAATATATATATATATATTTTTTTTTAATTTTTTTTTTAAAGTACATTGAGAGTTAGTTCAAAAATCTAAGCCTATAACCACATGAAAACTGGGAAGAGTTGAAGAAATTGGGCAGTGTGAGTCAGCTTGAAACAAAGCTGGGAGCTGAATCCACGTAGCAGAAGTTTGGGTTTAGCTCTTCCGTTCATTTGCCTGTTGAAATGGACTGAGCAATACTGGAATCATACACTTTATTTTTTTGCATTTAAAAATACTAGTAAGGTTATAAAGTCAAGCACTGCAGTGCTAGAAAATAAACAGAGGCCTATCAGTTTTTCTTCTTCTCTACTGCATGGGACTACACTAGTAGTCATTTACAAGACAAAATACCAATTTTTCACTCTTCATTTAAGAGAGGAGTCCACATGACATGCACAAGGCACACTGTCCGAAAAGAACTGTGTGATAAAATTATTAAGTAGTAGTAGTAGTAGTTTATTCACAGCAAAATCCACAACAGGAGTTTGCTCAGCATTACAATACCAGGAGTCTAGATATGCCCTAACAAAGTCCCTAAAGCTGTGGGCCACCATTTTGTACACATGGAATGTGTTTTCACATATTCTTGAGTGCAAGGTAAAAACTTAAGGTTAAAATGCAGAACACTTGAAAAATGTCAAAATTACTTTGTTGTTAGATAGATCATCACTGCACCCCCAAAAACTATTAGGCAACTGAGGAGTGGTTACATGCAACCCACCCCAAGTCTTTCTTGGTAGATCAGAAAGATAGTTAAATACACTGTGAGGACTATACCTGAAATACTGGTACCACAGAGTGACCACAAAATATAAACAGTAGCTCCTTGAATGAGCACCCTCCTGTCTTAATATCAATTGAGGCAGAAAAGCTCCGAAGAGCATGACAAAGGTAAATTAAAGTTTTACATAATTTCCTAATTATACTTGAGTTCAAAGCTATGACTACTGTAGGTCATGTACCACTGCTAAGTTTAATTTAAAAAATCCAACCTAAAATAAAACTTGACATTATGACTTGCATTGAAACCTGTTTGTTTCAACAACTGATGATCACCTTCTGATCCACTACACAAACCTTTGCTATTCAAGCAAACGGAGAATTAAAAAATAACAGTTTTCATATACCAGGGCAGAAGGCACAGACGAACGAGAAGTGACCAATGGATTTTGTAGCATTTACAAACAGAAGACACTAAGTAGCCATCTTCTTTATTGGTTTCCTACCCTGTTCCACTCTTCCTGACCAGGCAAGGGCTCTTACCATTCAGATTTTAATTCTTATCTTCCTTCCCCCTTCAGATACCCAATCAGCTTCCTTTTCACAGATGGTTGTAGAACACAAACACTTCCTCATCCAGTGTCTGCCCCTAATTTCTAAGGTTTGGTGATTTGGGGCATGAATGTGGGAAGGGTGGGGTTTTGTTTTGGTTTTTCTTCTTCACAAGTTGTTTACCCTTGCTTATTTTCTTTCTCTGTTTTCTCAGTCCAAACCACAGCATCTGTGCAAGCAGTATAGGGATGACACTGGGGAACTAGGAAGCAGTGTCTTTATCAGCTTTAGTACCTCTGCAAATGATCCTAGGTCATGTTCATGGCGACACCGAAGGTTTTAAAGGCTAAGCTCTAACAAGTCTCATTAAACACAGCCAAATGCAATGTTCCAGGGTTTGTAACACAACATAATATGGATCAAGCACCCCAGGGACACATGACAGGGATAGATGGTGACAAACACCACCCTAATTCAAATCTCAGACTCGCTATTTCACAGCTAGAGAAATTAACAATAAAACTCCAGTAAGCATCATAGTACGATTACAAAATATTTTTCTCAATTAACTTTCACAAAAATAGTTAACCTGCTTCAATGAAAAGGGCTAAAACCAGATAAAGATCAACAGCACACACCACAGAGACACACCAAGAAGTGATGTAATATAACTACTGTCATCCTTTTGTATAAGTGTTGCACAGGTTAATGGTTGAACAGCTTCACCACACACATTAAAGTGAACGGCTTCAAACTGTAAGAAACTTAACTGTTCCTCTTAAAGGGTCCAAAATTATTTGTTAAAATGTATTATATTTTATCATGTTATTAGATCACCCCATATTTAAAAATGGGGGTTTTGTACAGCACCATATAATTTTCTACCTGAAATATTTCAAAACACTTAGTGCTTTCCATGAGAAAATAAAGTTTAATTTCATCTATTACTTTTTTCATATCAAACCTCTTGTTGGTTTCTAGCAGGCCTAGCGGTTTCACAGTTAGACAACATAGCTATGCTTTTTCAAGCAGTAACCTTACTCAAATTGTTAAACAATTCTCTAGACTGAAAAAATGGAAGGACATCTCTATGTTTTCTATTATCTATTTTTCTCCTCAAAGTAATCTTGTTCTGTCTACCTTCAGGGATCCTACATATTTATTATTCATACTCGGCAGTGCTGACTGATTTAACTTTCAGGAAAGAAACTTTTCAGCTCTTCCTGGTAATCATTCTCACTGTCACTTGCATATATATAGCATCAGTGTGAACCGGCACATACGCATGTTATGTCTGAAGACGGGAGTGGGAGGGAGATTCCACATCTGGAAAATACTCTTTAAGTCTACAGTTTTATCAGTTCACAAAAAAACCTGAGATGCTTTGAAAAAAAGCTACTACAGATAGCAATCATCACCAAACAAAAGCCAGAATTGTACAGGAAACTACAGGCAACCTCCTATTGTCCCTTCCTATATTGAATATCCTCTCATCCTAAGGTTTAAGGAAGGACTTTAACATAATAAGAAGGAAATTATGACATTCATCATCTAGACTTTGGAAGTAAATTCAAACTCTATCAAACTTTACAGTGAGGTTAAGTTTCAGTCAGAGCCTACAAGCTTTGATGCAGCAACTAAGTACACTTTATTACCTGAAGTGAAGACTATAACAGGGTTTATAGCAAATAGTGATCCCTTTTATTTACATATCTTTGCTCTAGTAAAATAATTTATTCATTTACCATGCATCATACTTTCAATGAACTCCCAAACCACATTTTCTTATACTTGACTCCTTCCCATGCACAGAGGAACATCTAAATTCTGTTTTATTTAATGTGTTTCTGTGAAGACAGAGGCCAAATATTTTTTTTTCCCCATATGCCCTTATGAAAGATTTTACTATAGTTTTAATGCCTATAAAAGTTGATCTAACAACAGAACAGGTAGATCAAACGTATTAAAGGCTTCCTGGAGACTCTGTACAAAACCTCTCAGCCATTTCCAAGAAAACTACCTTGGGAGTTACACTGCCAGTGATGCTTTTCCAGCCTGTGAGGCAATTCAAATCCCTGTTTTCTTTAGGCTAATATTCTCTAGAGGGAAAATCCAGAATTTTGTAGTAAAACTGGAAGGAAGTTATCTTTTACATAGGCAGGTGGGGTCTGTCCATAGTGTGAATACACTCCTAATTCATAAATGACTATCCATTTCCAATTTACAGGGTGATGCTAGCACTATCACAAGTAAAATGTTCATTTATGAACAAGTCTGATGTGACAGCAGATAAGGTGTAGAGTCTGAAAAAAGGTCATCAGGAGTGCCTTTTCATCTTTACTTCTTCCATTTCACAGCAGTGTTAGCTAAGTCCTACAAATATCCAAGCCAATCTTTCTTTCCTTCGTGTCTCAGTAGAGACACCAGAACCTACCATTTTCTAGTTCAATGCACGCAGGAAAGTTTGATTTAATATTAAAATCTAATTCTCTTATCAATAGCAAATGTGGACAAGATGTTAATCCTTTCTCCTTTCCAGTAAATTCTTCTGTATTCGAAGACATACTTATTTCCTCTTCCCTTCCCAACCTTACCCCAGACTAAGGAAATACAGACTTTTCAGTGATCTCCCTTATCGGTCAGGTTTTCTGGACTTGTTTCATTCTTGTTTTCCCTTGAACTTACTCTAAGCATTACACTTCTAATGAAATACACTCAGAAGCCCTCAAATCAACTACCAAGATGCATCTTAAAAGTAAACATGCAGCTTAAAACTGAAAGTACTTCAAATTCAATCTAGAGAGAAAATTGTATATTCTAATTTAGTGCATTGCAAGCTGAAGGAAGGCATTTGAAATGCCAACATGAGAGAACTCTGGAAGAACTTCATTTACATAGTTTGCCTTCTGAAGACCCTATAGTACTTGTTGTCACCTATATACATAATAGCAGTTTTTACCTTAAATAGCACAAGCTTCTATGGTGTCAAAACAGTATGGCTGACCTTATCTCAATCCCTTCTTCCTTACCAAGATGACTGAAATCCCACCTAAGTGCTGCAGGACATGAACTTCATTCATTACAAAGGTGCTTGTCTCCCGTAACACCCGATGGACCATATATATCTGAGAACGGAAATACCTTTAAAAAGCCCCATGGTGTTAGAAAGTGCAGCACCAGACGAACTAAGCTATTCCACTCAAGTTTCTTTTGGCAGATTTTCAACTCTCTAGTCTATCCTTGCCTTGTTTCCACACACAGGACTTGGAACAATTCCAATTATCAAGTCTACCTAGATGGAGCATTAACTTGGTCTCCAAAATAAGGCAGGGAGAAAAAGAGGAAAAAGTAAGGCAATTCAATACTGTTAACAATTTTCTCACTATAGTTTTATGTATGTAGTACAAAAGTGGAAGGTAGATGGGGAAAAAATCTTATTTGAAATCTGAAGACTCAAAAGACTACTTTTCAAGCCATGCTACTTGACAGAAGACAATGCTAACTAAATATGAAAACCTGTTTTTGTAAAAAAAAAAATAAATCAAAAAAAAAAAAAATCACTGTACAAAAATAATGTTGCGGAATATTTCAGCTAAGATAGAAAAGGGAAATATGCATATTTTCCATAGTTTAAGAGCTTTACTACAACTGTCTAAACCAGATAGTTGCTAGCATTTCTTGTAAGACTGAAGATCTTTCAGTCATATACATTTGTATTTATATATTAATAAAATGGCTATAAATAAATATACACTATAAATGCATACCCTATATCCAGCATACATACATTAATAGGAATATAAAATTATTCTGTGTTTCAAGCAAAAGCTACAGTGATTAAAAACCACTTCATTTTACACTGTCCATCAAGGGAAGCTTCTTTTTTACAATAGCAATGTTTGCTTTAGATACTACCAGGAAACAATTACCAAATATGCACACTTGGGTATCTATATAAAGAGCAGCTTTCCAATTGCAGAAGAACTTTTATAACAGATTAGAGGAAAAAAAAAAAATATTCATTGGTTAACCACTGTCATTCATTGAACTTCAAAAATTAAAGTAAAATCCTTACTCTATTTTACAATTTAACTTTTGACAAAACCACAACCAAGCTGTGATCAGTTTTAATTACGTTAATGGATTATGAAAAATAAACTACCTCAAATTACACAATTCCTTTTCACTAGGATCAGCATTTAACTTCTACAAACTAGTCTAGTTTGGCAGACAGTAGTATCTACAACATGGTAGGAGCAAGAATACAAAAGCACTGAGAAAGCGCTGCCCACTGACGTAACCTTTTCCATCTTAAAATTTTCTTCGTTAGTGAAGAAAATCGTGTCCTTGCAATAATTTTAGCGGTGAAGTTTATAGACCTTTAAGGAAGAAACTGTATTCTTATGATCACACAACTCCCAAAGCAGCATTCCCAAATCTGTTAGACATTAAATACTACTGCAAGACCCATGCTACCCTTCCTACTATATTTTTTTGCTTTGCTACACAGCTATCAGGTAGAGCACATACTCTGACAGACTCATGCTCCAGGCTTTTGCTACATAACACAACTTAAGTCAAAGTCTTAACTTGATTCAGAGCCATCGAGTATCAAACTGATTGAATAAACAGGTATTAGTATTCAATTAGAAATAAGTATATTACATATAAGACAAAGTATTGTTAAATGAGTCATTAAGATTATAATTTAACATTCACCATTTATACAAACAAAAAATAAACCCAACCTTTTTACATCTTGCTGAAGTTTACCTTCAATGGCTGATAGCTGCCCTGCTTCACTAGTACGTGAGGAAATAGACTGAAATTATAAATGACAGCTTCAAAGGACAGGTTCTAAGACTTGCAAGTTTCTTCATTCTCCCCAGAACAGTTCCTTTTTCAGCAGATATCTCATTACATCAGAAGTTTCTACCTGAGGGTTCAGAACTTTTACTATCCATGATATAGATAGATAGATAGATAGATAGATAGATAGATAGATAGATAGATAGATAGATGATAGATATAAAAAAAAAAAAAAAAAAAGGAAGTCTTGGAAAAATTTTGAGGTCTGCAGATAAACAAGCTGACATTCACAGTACATTACTTAAACTCTGTTAACTGTTTTGGCAAGCGGTCAGTTCTTGTACAGTCATTAAGAAATATAGACAAGAATTCCTACACTCTTCCTTCTAGGTCTACACTACGTACTTGATTAATGACATCTGAGTTTCACCAGTAACCTAAATCAACACATTTATCAGGAAAGCCATGGAAAATTGTTTGCCTATCAGTACAATTAATCATACAGAACTTGTACAAAGTTTAAGCTTACACAAGATATCGCAGAATTTGCAGCAGGACAACACACCAGTAACTTCTCAACACAGGAGCTCTTCCGGAAAAGCTTTACTATTCTCTGCAAGTCTCATCATGAACAACAGGGAGCAGTGAAGTCTCAGTCACAAATAATATTGCAAGACTGCAAGTAGATGCTTTCCTCTGTACTAGCAGGATCAAGCAGGGTACATTTTGAACCTCTGAACTCATCTACATCAGGTGTGTTCATTTTCAAAGTTTTCCCCCAGAACAATTCAAGATTAAGCTACTCAGTTACAGCTTTACTTCTCAAAATAATTTAACCAGACATTTAAATTGTACAAGACAACAGCTGAACTGCTCCTAACTCAATAAACTTCAGAGCAAGAAGCAGGTAGATCATGGTGACCACTGATGACATTCTGTATTAGGTTTACACTCTTGAAGCCATTTTAAGTTATAGAAAAAACAAGCAAGGTTTTTGCTTCCTTCTTGATGTGAACAATATTTACTGAAGAGTAGTCCTCATTGTCACTTCAATCAAGCCTATTTTTCTGCTTGTGGAAGCAGATTATTTACTCTGACTGCCATTACTTGTTAAGGCATTTTTTTCTGAATAACTATACAACATAGGATATAATTTCATTTCAGGCGAGATTATCAAAATTCAAAGCCTGTAACTCCAGAAAAACAAAAAAGAAAAACATTTTTCTGGATGAAATAGCATTCAAGTCTACTTTGCAATTACACAGCGTTCTGCCATGCAATTCTATTTCATTTTCATCACCTGCAGACAGTACTCACTCCTTTCACCTATGTTTTCCACACGAAAATGGAGTAGGTGTTTCAAGAAAGCCATCAGCCACTACTTCACATCTCTTCCCCTTATCCCATCTGAGGGAGCTGGCATCAAAGCCTTCAAGAGACACCGATTTCTCCTGCTGGCCAGCCCAAACCCAGCATTAAGCCAGAAAGCAGCAGAACAACAGAACTAAGCCAGTCCTCTCAACCAAGAGTAACAAAGTAGGTCTCCAATCTAGCCTTCGTACTATATCCAGAAGAGAAGATTCCAGAGCTTTTTTCAGTCTTAGCTAAGGTGCTTTGGCTACATCACACGAAGCAAATACACAGCTCTGAGGGCTCCAGAAACTTGTGATTCATTTGCCTTTAATCTTGTGAATGCAAACTTCCAAGAATGCCCTATGGTTCTATAGTTACCATGGTTTTGCAAAGTGATTTATCAAGCTGTCATTAAAAAAAAAATCTTAAGGTCTTCATCCTAAGCATCTCCAGCCCAGACAAGCAATGCAATAGAAAGGGGTTGTGCATACCAGTGGCTTCTGACTCCCACACAGCCAATGGTCCCCTCTCACCCTCAACTTGTAAACCTCAGTGCAACCATTCTTTATACATCCTTGGAGAGGATTAATTTAATTTTGATTTCCTCTCTGTGTTTGCTTTGGAGGTTCGCAGCTTGAGCAATATATATATGACTAGAATTTGGCAGTAAGCAGCCTGTAACATGATGTATATCATTTGAGCCTGGCCAACATACTCATGAAAACAACAAGCTGGCAGTGAGGACAGCTTCATCTCACATTCAGAAAGTGGAAGACTGTTGTAGGAATAAGGAATGACAAGACATTTCCAGGAGCTGAACTTAGGAGGGATAGGGTCCGATATCATCCATGTGACCAAGGGAACACAGTGCCCAGCAAAACAAGCTTTGAGCATGACAGTAGGTGAAGGCAGGCATACAGGTCTTTAAAGCCATGGCCTTTCCATTATCCAACAGGTTTCTAGTATATTGGCTACTGGTATCTTCCAAAGCTTGCCAGAGCAATGGTAAAATCAGGGTCATGCAAAGAAATATTGTTGCCACAGGAAAGCAGACAAATAAAAAGGATTTTGCTGGTCTGACTTGCATGTTTGAGCATTATACTAGATTAAAGAAAATGTTAAGTATTTTCTATAAAATTTTCCAATGAGATGCAAAAATGAAACTCTGAACTGTACCACTTCCAATATAAACTTCAGTTAAACATTACAAAATTCAATCTCAACTTCTATTCCATCAAATTGTCCTTCATGAATGTGCTGGCTTTGTGTGTATGGCAGGTTTTTGGTAGCTAGGGAGGGATCTACAGCAGTGGCCCCCTGTGAAAAGCTTCTCAAAGGCCAAGCCACTTAGCCATGGTGGCCACACCTCTGTAATAACATATTTAAAAAGGGGAACCTGGGAAGATGAGTGGCAGTTGTGATGGAGATACATCCACATTAAGATGACTCATACTAAATGCATCTGACTTGATGAGCTAAGGCATCATGTCACTTTCAGAATTTTGCATAGGATGCCCCAACAAACTGGTGCCAGAAATGTCCTTCATTTGAATCAAATTAACACAGACTTGAAGATGATGAAGACATTAAGCTAGTTTGTCAATAAAACAGCACGACAGTCTAAAAGCTTCCAAGCCTGGTAAAAAAACTAATTCTGAGCTGAGCAAGTCATTCACAGACCACAACAAGTGTGTCCACAAAACTAGGTCAGAACTGAAAAGAAGATTACTGTCCAAAAAAAAACCAAATACTTGCCGTTGATATTTGAATCACATTTGTATTACAATATACTCAAAGTCAGAATAGAATTCATGTTACTTGTTTAATTTTCAAGAAGCAAACAAGGCAACAAAACCTTTCTAGCTTTTCTAATGAGTAAACATACAAGCTGCAAACTACTGCAACACTGTGTAAAGAGGTGAGGACTGGCAACATGTTTTCATTTAAGCATCCTCTCATGAGAGGTTTCTTGAAAATTTCAATACATGCACAAATGGGAAGAGTTGAAGCTCATCCAAATCTTGAATTTAGTTTCCTGGTCACAAGCAAATGAATGCAAACACAAGTAAGTAAAAAACCCAACACACAAATAGCACCTTATCACCTAAAATACACAAATTTTTCTTAGAGAGATTTATCTATTCTTCTATAGAGAAATGTGTCAGGACATAAATGGAGACCAATATCACTGACAACAGTCCATTTCGTACCAAGATTACTTTGGTCCTGAGGTTAAAATGAAATGACAAACATACCTCAGTTTTTCACTCAAGTTTCAGCTGTATTTTCTTTTTGTAGAGACTTTGTGTAATGGTTTATTACAAGCTCTAGGGATATTCCTTTGTTAAAGGGATATAGAAAAATAATAACTTTTTGATTACTTATTTCAGTCCAGTAACAACTTCTTATGAAGATGGGTGCATTTTTAAATCTGCAAGACCCCTATTCCAGTGCAAATTAGTTCTTTCAAGAACAGTTTAAGTAGTCAAATACTTCAGCTTATAAGGAAATTTTGATGGAATCTATCTGCAAGATTCCATGACTTCCTCAAACACTGACTGAACTCTTCCAAAGTTTTGAAGAAATACGGCCTCTGTTAGGACTTGAAGTTAGTAAGCAACACTTAATTTTATTCTGTGAAAATCCAAATTATCATTTAATTCAGGACACTAAGCAACATTTTGGGACTGATATGTGAACTATTTTTTAGAACAGTCACAATCCCAAGATAAATATCAGTAAGTTTCACATACAGTTAATCAGTTATCTTTTGGATCAAGGAAGCTGAAATGCTGGGGTTTCAACCCCAAGCCCCAAATTAAGGTTGACATCTGGGTGATTCCCACAGCCCTTCACAAAGGGGGGGTGAGTTTGCCTTTAGGCTTCCCTCCAGGGTGCGGCCGGCCTGGCAGGGAGAGCCATTGGGTAAATGAGCCCCAGGTGTCGGCATTAAGTAACCAAAGGTCAGGTGTCCCGCTTGGGGATAAAAGCTGGGACCCCTTGCAGGCAGGGGCAGTGTCTGTCTGTGAGGTGGATGTCCTGTGCAGAGTTCCCTGTTGGGGAAGGACCTCCTGCCTCCCTGGGACTGGGCTCCAGTCAGATCTGGCTTTTGTAAGTGTGGGCTGTGTGGAGATTCAGTGTGTGGCTTCCTTGGTCTGATGTGTTTTGGCTTGTTGACTCAGTTGTCTCCTGTCCCTTCTATGTGAGGCTGCATTTCACCATTTATTCCACCCATTGTTGGTCATGTGGTGGTGTTGTTGGGGTCAGTGGGATTGATCTCAATTATGTATAATCTGACTTGTTTGTACCCCCAGTGCTCACCCATGTACTGACCCTTTTGTATCAAATACAGTTTGGTTATTGGTTCCTCTTTATGCTGGCTGTGTCCCTTATGCTAGGCCTGATAATTGACAAAACAGAAGCCTATCTAGTTACTGGAGTAACACGATATATCAGTTTTCCTGGCAGTCACTGAATTCCAGAGTTTCACCATGATTATTACGTTTGCCATTAACTAAACTATCCACTACAAAGCACTTGTTTCTCTGGCCTGAATTGGCTAACCATTCACATAAAAAGACAAAAGTTCTATGAAGGGGCCCCAAAGGAAACACTCTATCCTTCCAGCAGTATCTGAGCCTGTTAAGTTTATAAGCATAATATATCATCTTGAGCAACAGACAGTAGGACACAAAGGTTTGGTCACTCATACTTTTAAACACATTCTAATTTTTTTATGACTTTGCAGCTAATATGATCTGGTTTTCAGTTTCTTTCACCTAGTTTTAGTGCCTGTAGTTCCCAACTACAATCCTTTCCACCCCCATTTAGGCCAGTATTTCTGTTACTGTTCAGTTACAGTTTCATTATTCTTCCTTCCTAGATAGGAATATTACATATTCAAACATGGTTGCTCTAATTTAGAGCCCACGTTAAATAGTAACAAGTTCATGGCATATTGTCCTTCTATGCTCATCTTATTTCCAAGATACATGAGGAAAGATCTTTCTCTCTTACGGATATATAAGGAGTTGCTCTAACATTGTATGTTCCAGTTTCTACGAAATTAGCAGGTGCAATATTTAATCAGCATAGAACCACTTAAAGTTCTGTGTCAATGCATGAATGATGGATAATAATGTTGCTCTAATAATCTGGGCATTGATTTATCACCAGATTCAAGAGGATATCCTTGTGCTTTCCCCTTAGGCATCTGTCCAAATCAGAACTAGAATAACCAGTAAAAGACATCTGGACATATGACAAATGACATCAGTTCTGAGCCTTGTTTTTCAGTTCATATCAGCATTTCTCTGTTGTCTAATTAAAAATTAACATCTACTGGTATTCATGACAAATAGTTTCTCAAGATAGAATCTCACATTTGCTTTTGAAGCCTCCCAGTCTTCTCCTTTTAAAAAACATTGCTTATAAGACTGGAACCATCACAGTAACACAGAAAATATTAGGTGGAGATGAGCATTTCCTGTATGGTTTGGGTTAATTTCATTTTTTTACTATATACAAATGCACATTCTAAAAAATAATTTACAAAATTAAAAGTATATGAAAGCATTAATACACCAATTCTCTTTCATCCCAAAGAGCTATTTAACTGGATTGGTAAAATCTGAACCCAGTGACTGAATGGTAGTGCTGTTATTTTGATTTGGATACAATTTCATTGGGGGCAACATTCTTAGCATAGTCTAGCAAAACACTCAGATTTCATTAAATGCTACAGGAGTCTGTCTTCCTTAATTAGACACTGACAGAAGTGATCTTTACTAAAAAAAATGAAGGATACAAGCAGATTCATCATTCATCCAATGCCACATCAGCAGAAAGAAAAACATGTGTTCCTCAAGAATTTTTTTCCCAAAAAAATACATTTCTCAAGTAGCTTGACAAATTAACTGCACCAATTGACATCTACTAATGTCTGTTCTTTTTACTGGAAGTAGCCAAAGCATATTCAAAATATTGTGAATTTTAGCCAGATATTGAATAATCTCCAATTAAAACCAGGCACATCAGCTTCTTGATCAGTCTCACATGCTTAACATTGCAAAAGGCTTCCAAATGCAAATGCAAGGCTGGAGAGAAAATGTGTAGTACAACTGAATCTGAGGTATTAGGGCATTAAAAAAAAGTTTGAGAAAGTTAACTCTACTGGAAGAGCAAAGAGAAAATACACTGACAGCTAAAATCGGATTGGACTGTAATTTTACCTCAGATTACAAAAAGTTACTAAAATCTTGTTTCAAAATTGAAATAAAAGCAAAAGCGTCAAAGAACATAATGATTTCAGAAAGCAGAGTTCAAGCAAATGGTTTACATCACCCAAGGATAAAGAAGGACCAAGGAGACAGAGTCCCCCAAGCTAGGGCCCACTGAAGACAGTCCAATTACAATTTCATCATTTAGACCACATTTGTTTCTGTTCTACTATAAAAGTCCTTCCTCGTACAAGGTAAACAACTGCTCTGCACAGTGCACAGTTTCTGAGGTTTCAGGTACCACTCAGATTTTATTGCTCAAATGGGAGCTAAAGACCTACCTGGAAAAGCTTACAAATGTTTATCTTGCCAGGAGAGTTGTTAAAGAGAAAAAAAAAAAAAAATCTATATTTATGTATGTCTACATGAACATATAAATATCTTCAGAATAAGCAAATCACAAACTTCATAACTGGGAAGACAAATTTATTCCTACCACCCACATCCTTGAGATCTCTTAAAATTAATGTTTATCTTTGAGAGATTCCTACCTAGCACTATTTACCTATAATGGACAAGTAAAAGACTTCCCACAAAAATTGAATACCTCCTAGTACTGTAAAATTTCACTCTCTTGGATATACAAGATGGAAATGGACTTAATGTGAGGGAAAAACAAAAGCATTATAGATTAGACACTGGTACAAACTGAAATTTCACTATCATGACTGATAATAATTTACAATGGAGATTTACAATATATACAAGTCATTGTAAGAAGCATAACAGGTTACAGTCATTCAGTAAAGCCATCAAGCTTCTCCCCACTCATGCATTCACACCTGTAAGGCAGCATAGACATATCACAGGTAGGCTACATGCCTATGAAAAGTCTCTGCACTTCATTTTGTTGGAGGGTAACTCAAACATGCTGATCTAAATTGACTACCAAATCTTACAAACAAGCATTACAATGCATCTCTAAAGAAATCCTGCCTGCCTTCTAACAAGCCTATGTACACAGAAGAGGCCAGAGTAGGTGAGTAGAAATCCCCTAGCTGACAGGCTGCTATGGGCACTTGTTTTCCTGTATCAGAAAAAGAAAATAATTAATTAAACCATTAAAACATCAATTATAATTTGATGTTCAAGAGATATAAACTTCTGATTCATTATCACAATCCAAGATGAAAACTAGCTTTAAATACAAAAGGCACTATGACAATGGACAGTTGCTGAACATGCAGCAGGCACAACACCACAAGTTATATATATGTTCAAGTGTGACTGATTAAGGCTAGAGGAATATGTAGACAGCTAATCACCAGATTATACCCACGCTCACAATTTCTGCTTATACCTCCAGACTAGTCTATTGCAACTGCCTAAACCAATGATGATCCAGGAGGCAGAATAACAAGAACACAAGAATTACCATTATCTACTCCTGAACTGCCATTTTTGTCAGCCATTCTCAGTACACACTTCTCAAGGGAAATCTGAGGAATGCTGGCAAAATCAAGGAGGTGCCAAACTTCAGTAAGTTGAGAAAAACACAGTAGCAGGCACTATGGTACAATAGCCAGAAGAACACAATGAGTCAGCAACTTTATGCGGATATTTCTCAAGCATGCTACTAGTTTTGGCACTGTTGGCAGTATCAGTCCGAAAAATTATACAGCAATTTAACAAACTGACATAAAAAGATAAGATACAGGAAAATAAATCAGGATATTTTGTGCAATAAAATACAGCTTCTTAACAGGGATCGTCAAGTTAAAGGCAAAACCTCACCATTCAAATTTTATTTCATTATTTCAATCAAGTACTAGAATTAATCTGGAGGAGCTTGCTAGTGTCAGTTCATAAATTGTGGTAAACAGATAAGCCCAACATATTTAAACACACATTATCAGGTTGTATATATTCTTCAAGCAGTCTTAGAAGACAGTCTAGCATTCAAGAAAGTTGGGGTTTAGACTAGCAAATTTTGGGCAATCCTCAGATACTTCAGAATGACTTTTCACATTTCAGAGAGAAGGCAACTACTTCAAACAGCTAGCATAGGCAATAACAAAGAATAGTTTAGTGTCAGAACCTCCCTGTGATAACGGTATTTAAGTAGTTCGGTACATCTGGGATCTTTGATCCCTTAAAATCAGATTTACAGGTAATTGAATAAACTGTAATCACTTCTACCAAGCATCAGACCTTATTTTGGAAAAAGCTAATGCTGGGTTTTCAAATTGGGATCATTTCTCTTTAACTGTACTGTAAGTGCATTTGCTCTGGTAGGTCTCACATTTCAGGCAGCAGATCAAGTAAGACTGCAGTTTTATGTACCTTTCCAATTTGTTCCTAGTATTGTTTGGGCAAGTTTTAAACATTTGGCTATAGCAATCCAGTACAAATTAGCCAGAATAACGTAAGGTTTCAATTTGCAGCTTTAACTTTGCCAATGTCCTAACTACTTTTGCCTTGTATTTGAACTCTGATTTAAATGCTGATCGCAATGATATTGTTATAATTAGCAGAACAGCTTTGCAGGAACACCGCCTATTAGATAGCAAAAGCATAACAAGATGTGGTTAAACACAAAAATGGTGCCTAAGCACAACCTCTACATCTTTGTACCTCCACATACTGCTCGAGGTGATTATATTTGCTTGTGCATTCAGATATGTTGGATAAAGGAATTTAAATAGTGAGCTCTGTTTATTCTGCCAAAGTGTTTATAGTTTTGGATTTATTAACTGTCATGCTTCCCATCCCCCTCTTATTCTTCCCCAATTTTTTGGCTTCAAATGATTCTGGTTTGGCCCATTCAGTAATGCAACATTTCACTTTTCTAGAAAAGTCCACTGCTAGAAAAGTAACACAAAACCCTAGGAAACCTACCTGATCTTCAGTTTCCCTACCAACTCAAAACAGGCACAGTTCACTCAAAGCCAACTGAATCTCAGCCCAGTTCCAAGCAGGCAGGGGCAAATTCAGGCATTCATATCAAAATTCAGACATTATTTGGTGCACAAAAAGTCTGCTTAGCAGTACTTCAACAGTAGAACCAAAAGCCCAAATTCTCAGTAAGATATGCTGGAAAGAAACAAGGACAGAGATAAAAGAGGAAGAAAACTACCATCAAAAGAATTAGGAATTATGCATGTGCTTGCATTCATCCAGAAAGAATATATATAGGTTTTCATTTCTGATACTGAGTTAGTAAACTTCTAATGTTAAAGAGAAAATGGAAGGAAAAATATGAAAGAAATGAAGTAGGAAAAGATTTCTTAGCAGGTATCTGATATAGGAAGAGATGAGCTCTGCTGCCAAAAGGATCATCAAGAAAAACTGGGTGGAAAACAGCATCACTCTTCAGCAACAGTCTTTTGCCACAATGCTTTATTAGCTCAGTGTCCTGAAGGATACAGGAACCCCTCTAAAGTTTCACTGGAACTCCAGTATATTAAACATAGCTACCTACCTTATTATGTGAACCATAAAACACAGAAGGGTTGCCTATTTGCAAACTGGTTCTGAGATGTTTATCTGCCTCTGAAATAAAATCAGGATTGCACTCACCTGAATCTCAGTCTGAAATTATTTTCCATCAGGAATCATTTTAAATATCAAAAAAATCAAAGGACTTGTTCTTCCATCTTTCCAAACTTTTTGTAGTGTCCATCATTGTGCAAAATGCAAGGAACATTCACTGAATTAATTAATTATTGAACTCAACCTTTTGAAAGAATGTGATTATGAAGCCAAGAGAAATGAACAGAATGACATCCTCCTTGAAAACGTCTTGTAAACTGTACTTTTCTACCCCCACTTGCAAAGTGAAATGAAAGGTACACAACCCAAATAGATACTTCTGTGTTCAAGAAATGTCACTTAATATTTTCCTGTGTACAGCAGTGATAAACGTTTCCTGATACAGAGCTCAAGTTTTTCTGGAAAACGGATTTTTCTATATAGAGAGCCAAGATATCACTAATCTTCTATACCTCTGAGTATGAAAGCCAGGGATAAAGGACCTATCATTCTTAAATACAGCAAAAGAGAGTCCAAAATGACTGCTTAGAGATTTCACATATTGATAAAGCTCAAGCTGTCTTTCCACAGTTCATAAAAATGTTTCAAAAGTAGCTGCTTGTTTCATTATTCATTGTAGTATTCTAAAATTACTTTAATATCTTCAGCGTCAAAGAATGGTATGGCTGAACACTCTCTATTCTTACTTTCCTCAACTAGATATTAATTACACATTAATTCACTTCAATTTGAAAAATAAAATGATGCAGTAGTAATAGTCAAATTCCAGTGGTTTTGAAAGTTACTTGAAAGTTATTTTCTTAAGAAATTATTAGAGGAGTACAGCAAATGCATGAAGAACTTTTGCTATTGTTACATTAATTGAGGCTAACTTCGCTTAGAAAAGCTTATCCAACTATGCTTTTTTCATGTAAAGCTGGATATAAATCCAGTTTCAGCTATTTAAGTAGCTGGTATTTCCATAATTAAATAAAACTCAAGCAAATTCCTGTATTTCTATATTCAGAATAGTAGAAGTCCTACTGAGAGCTCCTAAATTCATAAAACTTGCCACCAGCTGTAGCTCTTAGCTCCAGGTTTTTTGTTGGATTATGGGTTTGGGGTTTTTTGGGGGGTGGGGGGTGTGTTAGGTTTTGTGGGGGCTTGGGGAAGGTGTTGTTTCTTTGCTTTTGTCTGGGTTTTGGTGGGTTGGTTTGCTTGCTTTTGGATTGGTTTTGCCTTGTTTGTTGGTTTGGTTTTGGTGTTTTGTGGTTTGGGATTTTTTTTGGTTGTTTGGGAGGTTTTTTTTTGTTCAGTTTGTTGTTTGTTTTTTTTTTTTTCCCCCAAGGACTTCAGCAGATTGAAAGCCTAATGAGAGAAGGCTAGTTGCTCATTCACAGCCATCCTTTTCTCTGGAAATTATCACATGCCAGGGGAAGATGATGGACAGCAAAAATTCCATAGTATAGACCAGCACTCACTAATATACCATCCACTTCAAGAAGCTTCAGTGGTAGGGACCCATCATAAAAGGATACTGAGGACCACAGTAACACAGCCTGATCAACCTTAGCCAGGTATCATCTTGCACAGGGCATAAAAGGAACGCTATTACATGAGTAATTAAAGCATTACATATTTGCAAAATGCTACATTTTTACATACATGATTTAATCAGTGGAAGGGTTCCTAATAGATGTAATTTTTCCAGCCAGGTTATAGGGCCTGCTTCTTCCAGAACAACAGAATCATTTAGATTGGAAAAGTCCCTTAAGATCATCGACTCCAACCATTAACCTAACACTACCAAATCCACCAGAACCAATAAGAAGCCCAAATAAAACAGGAAGGCAGATACATCTATGAGAACGGGGAACTTCTCTAGTCTTTCCTAAAGTTCAGAAGTGATACTTCTGTTGAGATGCATACAAACAGGTACTGCTGATACAAATGCATTCGATCTCCACACTAAACATACATCATAGCACTAACAGGTGAAAAGCTGTGTTCTCTTAATTCATCTGTTTTCCAAACACAGTCTTTTTAAAGTATATTTAAGGTACATGGAACATCATCTGAGTAAGCCAGACTCTAGAATTCTCAGAGTACTGTAGAAGGAAAACCAAAGGTAAATACTTACTTTCTGAAGGTCCCTAAAAGTCAGCATCACTAAATACAAATATAATTTTGACTTCTGCAGAAGACAGCAGCTGACTTCACTGTATTTCAGCAAAATTCAAAATATAAACTTTTAACAGGATATAGTCACAGGTATTTCAGCATTAAGCCCCTCTGCTAAAACAGCATTTTGTTTCATGCTTAATCCTTCAGTTTGATTTTATAGAAACTGAGAAATAAATTAGAACTCATACATGTAGCTCATACATGTAGCTCTCAGTTTAAAGCTGCCCCTGGATTACCACTTAACAGCCATATACATGAAATGCAAACAGTATTGGTTTTTTTATTTGAAAAACAGTCAAGTTAATATGAAGCACCCAGTCTGGACATAACATTCCATGCTCTGCAGGTAAGTGTTAGATGAAAGCTCTCTGATCAAGGTAAGCCCATACAAAAACATTCAGTCTAATCTTCTAAATCAAGTCTTAGACAATAATATTCCAGCTGAGACTGTGTCTAGCAAATTGCATTTAAATGGCCCACAAAAATCCATTTAGTCTTTCATTTGCCAGAAGAGCAATGGGGGTTAGCAAAAACTCATGTGTTCTCAAGTTTCTAACTGTAATTGATTGATGGGATAAAGAATTATAGACAATGTCTGAGACTGGGAAAGAATTAAAAGGCAACATATATTCGAAACTAAAATAAATTGTATCCTCAGAAGAGGAGAGAGTGTGGAGGCATCAGCATCCATTCACACCCACACTCTACCACACTTCCTTCTGAGTCAAGCTGTAGCCCAAAAAAAAAAAAATTGGACCCTACAGCATCATCTCATTTACAAGGAGGACCAGACATCTATTTTTTGCCACCTGCCATTTCTGAAGTACAGAAAGTGAAAGCCACCATGAGAACTGGACTTCAGCTTCTGCACCAGTATAGCCTCACCTTTGCATCCCTCTCAAGTGCATCACTGGTTTCTGAATTTAGGAAGTGGCATAGTCTGCCAGCTGCTGCCTGCATTGCTCAACACAGCAGAAACAGGTTAGTAGTTCCCTCTCCAAGGCATCACTGATTGAAGCTGGTTTGGCTAAGGGTACTAACACGTACTGTCTGTTCTTCACTGGTAGAGGATGTGCAGCCCACCCAGGCACATTTAATACCATAACCATTTTGCCTCTGAAACATACAATCTCCCTCCACAAGTCTACAGATGCTCAAAATCCACAATGTGAGGGAGGGTACCATATTTTGGCCATAACTGACTGCATCTCCCATTCCCATCAAGAGATTTAACTGATGTTGCCTTAACAGCATATCTAGGACTGAAATATCACATAAACCATTTATTGTAGTCATCCTATAGAGAAATACTACAGCATGAAACTTGACAAATGTGGTTGCAGTAGACAAGATGAAGAGCATTGTTCATTTGATTATTCAAACTGATGGCAAGATAACACCTGCTGTCAGATACTACCTGAGATGGTTTGCTCTTTAAAGCAAGAGTCCTGCTGGACAGCTTTTTGCAGTCCTTGGGAATTCATACCTGCTTAAGATGTACCTTACATGACTGCTTCTCTGCTGTAGAGTAACACAGAGCTTGTATGACTCAGTAGTCCCACAGTTTCCTTCCTAGTTGTTTCAAGGCATTTCATTGATTCAACTTCAACAAGTGCTGTGTCAACTGTCTTAAAGAAACAGAAGACATGCTGTGCTGAACTGGAAAGAATTCGGTCTGTTTTGCAAAGCTGGAAAGCAGGAGCTGTGAAAGGCCTTCAGCCTCAAACACAAATTCTGCACTCTTCACGGAGCTGGGCATTCAGGAATTCAGCTGCCAATAGAAATTCAAGGGATGCAAAGAAGCCATCTGCCCCTTGTTCAATGATGATCATTTCACATCACCTGCAATGTTTCATATTTCTTCCCCCTCCATACCTAGGACACATACATCTCACCACACACATGTGGCTCATTCATAGAACAGCACAGAGTGCTGCGAATTTACAACACAGGGCTAAAGCAAAGGGCAGAATTGGAGCTCTGTCCCTGCAATAAACCAGTCTGAGGGTGAAGACCAAGATACATTTACCAATCTCTGGGGTGGGTAGGTACTACTGTATCATGTCAAGTAAATACTAGAGCAGTGCTATAAAGGTGAATTCAACTAACAGTTATATTATATAAACACCCCAATGAAAAGACATGACTTGCCATTCCCTTGCCAGGGACATTGACATTCCCTTGCCAGGGAAGGTTTAGACTGGTTATTAGGAAAATCTTTTTCATTGAAAGGTTTGTCAAGCATTGGTACAGGCTGCCCAGAGAAGCAGTTGAGCCACCATTCCTAGAGGTATTTAAAAGACATGTAGTTGTGGCACTCATGGCTTAGGGGTGGTCTTGTTAGTGTTATGTTTACAGTTGAACTCCATGATCTTAATGGTCTTTTCCAAACTAAATGTTTCTATGATTCTATGACTGAACTGCCATTGCTTGCACAGCATCTAACAATCAGGCTCCTGTTCTTAGCTGGTCCCTAGACACTACTCTAACTGAACAGTATAAAAGCATTCAGCCTTGTAAGCACAGAATTCTACTCATCTTGCAGAAGGTAGGAGTCTTTCTGTTCATCTGAAACCTCTTACAACATAAGTCTATTGTACATGGGGAAAAGAGGCAGCATCATTAAAAATATCCAGACACACACCAGTTGATAAACGTGCCTTCCAGAAACAGCACTGGTTTCAACAGTCCCTGGTTTTCCCCAACACTATTTGCGTGTCTCTGTTCTCACTTGCCTTCACAGAACTTTTATGCTCCCTGGTTATGACACTCAAAATATCTGACAGATTATACAACAATCCACATTAAGACAATTAATATTGAACCGATCCGCATTAGTAACTCCTCAGCAGAAAAACTTGATAGGAAATTAGTAAAATCACAGGCTGAAGAGACAAGTATACTTCTGCTGTTGTCAAAGTAAGTGTCAAATCACACTTACCAGAAAAACTAGGCTCACATCTGAAATTGCCTCCAAGTACAGAATACATAACTCCACTGCTATGGACCCTTTCTGAATCTGCACAAGAACTCAAAAACATATCTTTACTACAGCATTTGCTGGCCTGCATTTAAACCTCCCTCACTGGTGAATTAATCAGCTACAAAACAGTGGTGAAGACTTCAGGGTCAATACTGGTATTCATTAGCTCTACAATGGGCTAGATTAAGAACGTAAATTTTAAAGATTAGTAAAGGATTATTTTGCATTATCTGATTTGAAAATAAGAAAAAAACCCACATACTTTACTGATGGAAGTAAAACAGAAATTTAAAGCAATTGTTAAGTACTGAGTTCAGAGTTTCCACTATTCCTTTGTGGGGTTTGTGGGGTTTTTTTTTCTTCCTGGCTGTCATACAGAGAAGTTAAACTTTTATACATTTCCTAAATTTGTGTCTGGTAATTCACCTCCTTCAGGTACCTCAAAACTTTTGAATCTAAAGGTTAGAGAAACATGAAGTCTACTATTCAACTTCACTTTATTAACCATTTATTCATTTATCATTAAATTTATTGTCTGGACTAAAAAGCAGAGATTCTAAACTAGTATCTTTCATGATACACAGGTGCCAGATCTTCATTCTTGATATGGGATTATGCATGCCTAACAATAAACTCCTGTGATTCATATGGTCATTTATTACTTACATGAACTGCTTTTACTGTACAGATTCTACAGTCAAGCTTGCCAAGCTGGAACTATTCAAAGCCTATGATTTCTTTTAACCATAAGAAATAAAGCCAGACTGAGAGTAAACAGAGCTTTTAACTTAATTTGTAATGACAAAAGTGTAAGAAATCAAGATTATTATTTGATAATTACCAAGTACAACCAACCTATTATGTCAGAGTTGAGCAGAAATGCTAGTCAAGTCACAAATTTATAACTTAAAAAAATAATAATAATTTTTTGATCTTACATCATTAAACTACATACAGATTTAATCATTTCCTCTCAGCCTTCGAAGACACTCCTGTAAAAACTCAGGCCAATATGCTTTCATTTAACAGAGCACACCTACTCACATATAAGAAGGCAGTAGGGAAGAATCAGCATTTCTCTGTTCATAGGCCAGTTAGTACAACAGTGTATTAATACTGATACGTAAGACATCTCCTTCCCCTAGACATTAAAAATCTAGTCCTGGATGATCACATACTCCAGTAACTGTAGGTGAGGTGTGTCAATCTAATTAAATCCTTGTCAGCTCTTCATGTCCATAGCTACATTTTTGAAAGCTTGCCACAAACAGCTCACATTTTCGTGCTGTTCATCGTATGAAAAGCTGAGATTTAATCTAGAATACATGCCAAAATGCTTCCATTAAGTATATTCTTCAAAAATATGTTCAAAATCAGATCACATCAAATCTTAAGTATAAAAGCCTTTGTCGAAAAAGTAACATTCAAAACTACTCAAAACCCCCTACATTTTTGTTCTGCAGAAGTATCTTAAATCCTTTGTCACAAGCTTAAATCAGAAACTACAGCAGGTAGGAATCGAAACTATATACAGTAAGAACAACTGTTTTTTAATTTCTAATACACCAATGGTACTATACACAGAAAACAAGGAGGAGGGGTTCCTTTTCTGACAACTGCTAGGATTATGTTGGGGGGGCCTGACCTGGATAATGAGTACCAGCTGCCTACCTTCACTGGTAGCTGCATTCTTCTGGGCTTTGGTGGGTGTGTGATCTGTACTTGAACTCACGTCGGATGAGATGCTTGAGCTGCCTTTGCCTGCAAAGGGAGAAAGAGGTTGAGAGGATGGGAGAGAGAAAGAAAACACATGAGTATCAACAGCAAAACAGAGAGACCTTCCATATCAGAACCTGGAACAATTCCAGGAAGCTTTAAACTAAGTTTAAAGCAACTGATGTTCATTTTATAAATCCTACCCCAGTGTGTACAACTGCATTATAACTTATAGTATGTGCATCTTTACATGTATTAAGGCTGCAAATGGCTTTCTGTGTTACAGGGCTCATTATGTATTTGCTAAGCTCCATTATAAATAAAAAGTTTTTGATTAACAACCTCTAAACATGGATGAGGACAAATGGACCCTGACCCTCATCAGCATGACATGTTAAATTCAAAATGTGTTAAGTGAGTTTAGATTTCTGGTTTATGTGTTCACATCATGCATTCAAGTCACTTGGTCACATAAAAATGAAAGTGAGGTATCTGCCATTTCCTCTACACCATGCTCACTGCTTAATGTAATATACCATTTTAAAACCAACTTCTACAGTTGCTGATCTTCACCTTTCATTTTTTTAACTGTAAATCAGAACTAATGGACATCTCTTATTATTTTCTTCCTTAAAACTTCTTCCAGCATTTCCTACATCAGTGCCTTCAGACCTATATGCAGGATATCAAGCCATGTACAAGTTACCAACAGAAGAAATCCAAATACAAAGAACAAAATAATCGAGATAAATCCCTCTGCTCTTCTGTGGTATCTAAATCAATTTTGGTTTTTTGTTTACTTGTGGGCAAGAATGAGTCGCTTCTGTTTCCCTTCATGCACTCTACTCAATCTCAGTAACTGCTAACGGAGCATACATTCTACTCCTCAGCAGGAACCAGACCAACCACCCAATCAGCAATATATGAGAAAATTTTAGAGAAAGGTAACAAGTATTATTGCATTTTAAAAAGTTACCTATCCCCACAAACACTGCATCAGTGAAGCATTTAGGAGCTATGTTAGTTTTTGCACCAAAATTAGGCTGTATGCAGAAAGCTAGCTGACACCATGTTTCTGTCACTTGAGTAAACCTATAATCATAGGAATGTTAGCAAGAGACTTTTCTGATCTGTTATTTCAATCAAGCATTCCTTGGGGTTCTGGGTTACAGTATGCCTGGTTTTCATAACATTTAGATGTAAGGAGGAGGTCTGCTTTTTAAAAGTGCCACAACAGAACAAGGATTTAAGTTTTAATGGGAAACGACTGGAGAATGTGCAAACGTAGGTTGCTTCACAACCAAGGTACTGCCACTTAATCCGTCAGCCAGCCCTAGAGAATCATTCTCCACATAAAGTTGCTTAAATTAACATGCTCAGATTTGAGAGATGATTGTGGAGTGAAAGGATATTAAAAAGGCCAGAAGGAAGTAAAAACTATATGGCTAAGGCTAGTAGTTGGGTGGGGTGAAGAGGGGGGAAAAAAAAAAAAAAAAAAAAGTAGTATATTTTCAGTGATTCACTAGCTGCTTTTTACATTCCTTTAAAAACTTAAGCAAACCCAAGCAGCAGTGCCTCTAGCATATCACTTCAATTCTTCTCAAGCTGTGATATGAGTTGGAGTAATGGACTGTGGTCTTTATAGAAATTACTAGCCCTACATAGCTCTCCAGCTAAGGCAACTAGGGTTGTCATAGGAGAAAAGCAGATGAGAAAAGAGAAGGATAAATGTAAAATGCTCTTTCCCAGGAAGAGGACAGAGAACCTGAAACACTTGCAATAGATAATAATCAAATTATTCATGACAAGAAAAGTATTTAGATGGCATTGCCACTACCAGGTACTCTTCACATACTAAGCACTGCAACTGCAAAGGCAGAAGAACTTCTGAAGAGTATCATCACACCTTAACAGATTAATAGAGAGAAAAAAAAAAAAAAAAACAACAAAAATAAAACAAGACCAACTGGAAAAAAAAACTGTTTCCTCAAAGCAAATAAACAGGATTTCCTCTAAAAAAAAAAACCAAATAACAACCAAACCCAAAAAAAAAACCCACCACCTCTTTTTGTGGGAAAAGCAAGTCAGCGATACCAAACACCAGTTAGCTGGTCATTTGTGGCATAGGTTGTTTTCACAAAGTGAATGCTTCCTGTGGCTACATACCTTCCCCACTAACATCAGTAATATTTCTGTGCACACCACAGAAACAAGCCTCCAAGAGCACAGCAGAAATATTTTACCCACTGTAGGGTGCTGACTGTCAGTACATCCAACAGCAGCATATTACTTAACAATTCAACATTTCTTCACAAACTGTGACATGGCAGATCTAAGTCTAGATATTTACCATTTAATCTACTTGATCTTTAAAACATTTTAACTCCTCATGAGAAGTTAAAACTAGAAATGAAGAAAAAAGAATCCATAGTGGTTACTGCTTTGTTTGTTCTTCCTGCAATTATATTTTTAACATTTTATGATACCAGAGTCTTCTCTTGCTGTATACAGCTCCAAAACAAGACTTCTTCCTCATTGTCTACTCTGAAATTCTCCATTCAGGTGGGAGGAAAGCAGGAGATACTTTCCAGTAAGTTTTCCATGTGTTTTAAATAGACAAGCAGACGCCGATATCTATTAGTGCAAAAGAAAGCCATTCACTTCTACTAGGCTAGATTTGGCTGCTGCACTTATGCGCACGTGCAAGAGCTAACAAAGAAATACATCTAAGTATTCTCTAAACAACTTGGGTTTGATAATGGGAGAGAATGCACCCTCAGCAAGTTCCCAGATGATACAAAATATGGAGGAATGGCTGATACACCAAGAGGTTGCTGCCATTCAGAGGGACCTTATCGGGCTGAAAGAAACAGGCTGACAAGAACCTCTGGAAGTTAGTTCAAGAAAAGGAAATGTTAAATCCTGCATCTGGGGAGGAATAACCTCATGCACCAGTGCATGCTGAGGACTGACCAGTTGGAAAGCATCTTGACAGAGAAAAACCTGGCAATACAGGTTGACACCAGGTTGTACATAAGCCAGTGATAGGCCCCTGTAGCAAAGCAGGCCAAAAGCACCATGGGCTCCATTAAGAGAAATCAGCCAGGAGGTTCAGGGAGGTGATCCTTCCTCACTTCTGCTCAGCACTGGCAAGACATCTGGAATGCTGGGCTCCCACTACAGGATACGTAGGGACAAACTGAAGAGATTCCAGAGAAGGGCCATAAAGATGAAGGGACACTCCTAAGGCTGAAAAAACTAGAACTGTTCAGCCTGGAGGAGGGAAGGCCTGGAGGGATCTCAGTGTATATAAATACTTGAAAAGGGTGTGAAGAAGAGGGGGCCAGGCTCTTTAAGTGGTGCCCAGTGATAGGCAATGGGCACATATCAAATTACATTTAAACCTAAGATTTGTTTACTTGTTTGTTTTACTGTGATGATGGTCAAACACTGGAACAGATTGCACAGATAAACTGTGAAGTCCCCATGCTTGAAGATACTCAAAACTCCAATGGACATGGCCATGACCAACCCGTTTTAGTTGATCCTGCTTTAATCACAGAGGTTGAACCAGATGATCCAAAAGTCCCCACTTCAAGAGCTTTGTAATTTTATAATTCAGGTAACTCTGTGAGGACAGTGTTTTGTGGACTAGTAAGCCGTGTTACTCATCCCCCCATTTCAGCATTTCTATGAAAATATCAATATACAAATGACTTTCCACTGTTTACACCAGTTTTTACTACACCTTCATTTTTTACCTTTAATAGTAGCAAATTAATAGCAAAACACTAGATCTTACTGCACAACTCACTACAAACTTATATATCCAACAGTATATATAAATAGCGCAAAAATAGCTCCCAAAGATGTTGCCTTTTTTTCTTTAGACAATTTATCTTTCTCAAGCTCCTCAAGATAGATCTGCAGGCAGCTGCACTAGTAACGAATAACAGCAAAAGTAGTAACCACCTTCTATGATCCTTAACATACACCCAAAACTAAAACATGAAAGAAAGTAGGCCTATCATCCAGGGTTCATTCTCTGAAAATCACATCAAGAAGCATTGGAAACAAGTAGGAACTTTTCAGTAAAAATATTTTAAGGAAAAAATACCTGACTAGCTAGAGAAGCCTTTTGCCATGCCACATACTACTTTCAGGGAGCATGTTCCAAGGCAAAGTAAAGAGGCAAATTATGATTTAGTATATGCGACGGGTGTTGCCAAGCATTCAGCAAGTAGCATGAATTTCCAAGCCCTCACACTCACCTGACCTCATCTGAGGCAGGGTTCTTCTGCAGTGCTTTTCTCAAGGCATTATATGCCTAATATGACATGTAAATTCAAAGACTACTGATTTCCCTAATGCCACAGGAAAACTTAAAGTGTAGCATAACACTGGTCTTCAGAGATCAGTTCATCTCTTCAATTTAAAAAGTTCACTGAGAAAGTCATAGTGAGTAAATATAACCTGACAGGAGTTCTAATGTAGTGACAACTAGAAAGACCAAACAGAGGGCAATATTGCAAAGACTACATGTTTGACCCTCTGCTGAAACAAATTAAAGACCTTCCAAATGCTTCTCCAGCATAACTTGCAATTGTCTAGAGTTTCCTTCATATGATCAACTGGTTTTTATTTGGAAGCCAAAAGAGTAGCAATCCAAATTAAAGCAAAACGCACTATGGTAGTAGTTATATATGGTAGAAGAAAGCAATTTTCCTACAATACAACATAATTCAGGAGCAAAGGTAGGAGGGACTTCACCACACCTGCAAAGAATCACACAGCTACACAGTTGCAATTCAAATTGTGTCTCTGACCTACTTCTGAAGCAACAAGAATATGGATTTTTTTTTTCCATCAGATAGTGCCAAACTTTTACAATAGTCATAGGAACAAGATCCCAGCCATTTAACCTAGTATGCTATTTCCTACAAATTTTATTTTGATCCTGCTGGAAATAAAATTAGAACAAGGTAAGCATATAACAGATACTTCCCGTGAATATTGTCTCTGCCTCTAGCTCTCTGCAGCCCAAGTAATTTTTTAGTCATAGATGTCTTTGTATGCAATAGCTCTATAGCCCTATTGAGTCCACATGGTCTCTTTTTGAGGCTATAACTATTAAACTCCGATGTTCCATTTTCTTTTTTATCACAGATGGGTACAGTGACAAAAACATTAGGTTTGTTTTATAAAACTGTTTTCATCTTCAGTTTTGCTATCAGAACAGAATAAAAACCTATATTAATAAAAGAGATGCTACAAACTATCCAATGAAACACTACTAGAAGGCTGTGCATGGGACTGGGTGGTCTTACTCCATATTTCAATATTGCTAAAAAAAGCCATAGCTTTTCACTGCTGCTTGTATAGCTAGTTATAATCTTTTTTTCAAAACCATACTGATTAGAGCTCCAAATACCTCTATCAATGTATTTCAGGGTCTCAAAAACTCGCAGGCAGAATTAAGACTAAACATACACAAGGCACCTTCGCCAAATGGAAGCATTTGATTAACATTGGAAAGGAAACAGCATGAACCAGTAAAAAACAAAATTTGGATTCTGCCAGTCACATTTGCTGCTGAAAAGTGTGAAAGCCATCACAAGTCAGTCAGAACAGAAGCGATGCAACTTAAACTTACCCAAGAAAGTATAGCCTTTAACTGTCCAAGACTGAAAAACCATTTTCAGAATCACATATGCAAAGCCTATCCATTACAGACAGTGTTTCTGACTGTATGACTGTCACCTCTTCTGTTGCATTTTGTTATTTTCCTCATTGTTATTGCACATCCAGCCAGCATAAACAGAGGCTGATTGAATTATGTGATGCAAATCAGAAGATACACAGGGCTCATTGACCTGTACGGTAGATGAAGGTGTCCTGGCAGTGAGTCCCTTTCACTCTGCTTTGAAACAGTTTTATTAGTTTTTTTTGCAGCACATTCACTCTTGGATTCTGAGATATCGGCATTTCTGTGCTGTGTTTTACATGTTCTTCTAAGATCTCATACAAACAGACTAACTTCTTATATGCCACCCTGGAAAATACAGCAGTATTACCCTTGAAATCAATTTTTAATTCAACACCACCTGCCTTCAGCAGGCAGTAGGGCCAAATCCACAGTTCACCATGCTGAAGTGAAACATTAGCAGAAAATGTCAAAACAAAAGATAATAATTCAAAAAAAGAGCAAAAAGCAGTAAAGTCCAGAATAATGAGAGCTATTAATCTTTTTAATTGTTCAAAAGCATTATATTGCAATGACTTTGATATAAAGACATCTGAAAAGTTTAATTAAGCCATTAATTCTTATACAAACGCCATTAGTCAAATTCAACTTCTCAGCATGAAAGGGTGTATGCACATGGCTCTTCTAGCAGATGATCATTATTTTCTCTTTTATATCTTCAGACAAGATTTTTTTAAATCAAATGTATGCCAACTACATCAAGAAGAGATCCAGAAAAAAAAACAATCCAAACCTCAAAGCATCAGAGATCATGCTACAGTAAAGGAAAAATCTCTTTTCTGTCTCCTGTTTCCATGACACACATTATGCTGGTTCAAGTCTCCAAAACCTCAAACGTATCTCTTTACAATCTGCACCTCCAGAGACCGCAGACTCCTAGTATGTTTTTAAGTATCCCCCATGGAAATCAGCAGCCCAGTATGATACTTAGACTTTGAGGATACAGCACCCTTTAAAGATGCAATATATCGATTCATTTATCCAAAGTAAAAGCAAAGTTAGACTACACACTTTGGACAATCATTCTCCTTGGACTTCACATTTCTACCAATGGAAATTACATGTCATAAGACTGGTTTCCATTTATTAACTCTTAACTGCTGAGCAAACACTGATTTAACATTGAATTTACCTACCTACAAGCACTGTCACTCATTAAACTGCTTTCAGGATAGGTTATACATTAACTTACAAATCCACATTGTCCTTCTGCCCTAAAATCTTGAGTAGGGTTCTCAAGTGATTATTATTTTTTTTTCCCAAATCCAATTAAAATGTGCGCCAACATAACACACACGGAGGCTCCAAATTTTATTCCACCCAACATTTGCCAGGATATGATAAAACAAACAGTAATCTGCACAAACTCCAACTCTGAGGAAAGGAAATAAGCTGAATGTTTCACAGGAAACATACTGAAGATTGAAGAGCTTGCAGATACGTGGTAGCACTGGCACGTCGGGACATTATTTTTTCAAACTTTCAAGAGTCCAATCTATACAAACATTTTTACATTATTTTTTATTTTTAAATCATAATTCCAACCTCCAGGATCACTTGATGTGGCATAATTTAGCAATGAAATAGTATACTTAGTTCTGCGGCACTTCTAATGTTAAGCTAAATTTCAACTCTGGCCACACAGGCCGATCTGGCCTTTGTTGTTATTCTTCCAGTCACTGCCTTCCTCACCTTTTCAGTTATCACAGAATCATTCAGGTTGGAAAAGACCCTTGGGATCAAGTCCAACCATCAGCCCTACTCTACAAAGTTCTCCCCTACACCATATCCCCCAACATCTCATCCAAACAACCCTTCAACACATCCAGGGATGGTGACTCCACCACCTCCCTGGGCAGCCTATTCCACTGTCTGACCACTCTTCCTGTGAAATTTTTTTCCCTGATGTCCAGTCTGAACCTCCCCTGTTGCAGTTTAAAGCCATTCCCCCTTGTTCTGTCACTAATCACCTGTGAGAAGAGACCAGCACCAACCTCTCTACAATGTCCTTCCAGGTAGATGAGGCCTCCCCTCAGCCTTCTCCTCCTCAAACTGAACAGTCCCAGCTCCTTCAATCACAGCATGCTACAAAATCTCCTGCAAGTGCTAACAGAACGTAACTAGTATACTAAAGTAGCTCTTGTAGGGACTCAGTCACCTTAGTTATTTTTAGTACCTTTTAGGAATTTGTACCCAGATGTTGGCCAAGGGGCTGTGCAGGGCTGACCTCTGTGAGAAGAGACCAGAGGCTGCCCCGCGCCAGACACAGACGGTTCCAGGAGGCTCCAGCCCAGGGCACAGCTGAGCCCCTCAGCCCCAGGTGGGTGCCTCAGAGTGGCAAAGCTTTTTTTTTTTTTTTTTTTTAAATCAGTGTTACAAGTTTCAACAAGCTAGTTACAATACTGTAATACTGAGGGCAATAAGGATTGGTTTAATTCTGATGTAAATACAACTGTGAAGTTCTACATCTACTAAGACATAATGGTTTATTCACTATACTGTGAACTGCATGAAAAATGTATATAAAAATGCATATGTGGGATTGAAATTTTCAGAATTGCTTAGCAAAATGATGTTATTGCAAACAAGCAGGCCTATTCAAAAAGACTGGATTAAAAACGTAAAGCTTAAAGTAAGATTGCTTGTATAGACACAGATTCTACCCACTCTGCTGTGCTGGAAGCCTACTGGGGTTTGTAGTTGCGACATCCTTAACTCACATCTTGGTGCCAAATAATTGTGATTTCAGAATGGCTAAAGACTTTATTTAATGAAGTCTTCAAGTGGACTTATCTAATCTAATGATTAAAAAGGGGCAGGGCACATACTTCAGTTTTCTCAAGTAACATGTTTCACTCCTGTACCTTTGCCTCCTCTGTGTAAGAGCTGATGATTTTCCAGAGAATTTCAGCGCTCACTGATGAAGCTTATTAACTAAAAACTAAGAGGGACTACTAAAGTCACCATCATTTTTTAAGACAGTATATCTCTGCTTATAAAAGCATTTCACAATACAGAATGATGAACAGCACATACCACTGCTGAGTCTATAAAGCAGCAATAATGTGTCATAAACTATTCCCATACAGGGCCTCTCTTTGAAGCCTACTAAATAGCCTGTGTGCCATAAGGCAATGTTAATTTGCAGCCAAACTTTGCACCCACTCCTAGTGTTAAGCTCTACATTGAAACACTGGTAAAAGCTCATGAACAATTTAGTCTAGAAGATTAATATTAAAGTAATGCTGCCTGAGAAGAAAGCAAGTACAGTTCTTACTTGAACTCAAAGCGAGAAAACAAGATGAGAAATCTGTAACATCCTCTTTTTATTACTTACCAGGACTACCATGTCTCATGACTGAGTCTTAAAATACTACTTTTCACTGACATGGCTCAGCCTGTACTCCAAAAGCAGTTCCTACTCCATAGCCTTCTACTTTGCCACAGAAACTGAGAAATACCTTTGCTTCTACCAATCACAGAATTTTCTTAGAAACTTCATTCAATATTGGGCTTTTCATTAAAAATTGTCTTCCTATCACCAACATGTTTTAAAAGGGGTATTTACTCAAGATATGCTGTTCTAAAGTTTAGTTAGACATAACTCTTCCTTAGTATATACACTACCTAAGCTTAACTCTATTTTAATCAAACAGCCAAAACCAATTATTAAGCCAACACAAGAAATTAACAAACACAATCGAGTCAGAACAAAACAAAGCTCTTTTTTTTTTTGGCTTTATACTAATCACTGAGAATGTCACTTCATTGCCAAGTTCTCCACTAATGGCTGCTTCAAATTTGTTTTCCCCCAACTCCACTGTAATTTAAACACAATACTAATCCTTTATATTCAGAAACAGCAATGGCTATTCAGTTCAATACTAAACGAATTGGTAGAGATTTCGTTTGCACATTACCACATGAGACATGGGAGTGGGTGGAGGTAGCCTGGAAGGATGAAATCCAGTATAGATTCTGAAGTGGCTGCAGAACCTACCATTGCACTGGAATGCATCAGGTATTTGGTATAAGCCTGATTTCATTAGGTAGTAATATACTGTTCAAAGTCAGAATCAAATCCCCCAAATACAGGTTTGTATATAGTAAATAACAGTATTAACACTTAAAATCTGTATATAGATTTTCTCAAACAACTAGACACATCATTTGAACACAAAAAGGTTAATGTTAATATTAAACTTGCACTATCAATTTTACTGCTCACTTCACTTATAGCACAGAAGTTGTGATATTCTCAATGAGAATTTTCATCCATTTATTAAAACTGCATCCAGTACCTGTACCAACATGCAAAGGCCTATTACTGCTGCACAAACAGATGTCCTATGGTCACAATCAAAAGTAGTCATGAATGTCCAGTATCAAGGTACAGCTACCCTGCTTAAACATCAATCTCACAGATGGAGTTTTAATCAGCATTTAGAGATGTAACTACAGGGCATGCAGAACCTCTTCTTGAATACAGTGTTAAGTCTCCAGTCATGCCTCATGTCTCCATCTAAAAGGAAGTCTAAAAACAGTTACCCAGTCAGTCTGGCTGCACAGCTCCACTTGCTCATCCATGAGGAGGGTCCAAAGCAAGTCCTGGTCCTAATCCACTTCCCAGATCTCAACCCATTTTCAATAACTGACTTTTATCCCTTCTACTGAACTGTACTACACACTACTCAACTTTGCCAGACCTTGCCCTGACTGGTTAAGCTTTCACAAGTCCCTGCTTTTAGCCTCCCTTGCAGACTTGGTTCTTAGCATGACCAGTTTGCAGAAGACCACTTAGGAAAGGTTGACAAGTAATGGCAAATTCTCCAATTTACCAAAAACACAGCAGCAGCAGAGAGCATGAAGGCAACTGGTATGACATGTCAAGCTTGACTGAAGTCTAGATTTTTATAGAAGCATTTCTATGCAAATAGGAGCTACTGCAATGTACTTAAGTCAGGTAATAGATCTTCAAAACCTCTCGCATGGTATCAGTATTCCCATAGCTCACTTTTGAATCTATTATCTAAAATTTAACAAAGTTTGTACACCACACTGAAAATATTCACACAGAAATTTCTACTAAAGTTATTTTACTTTCCTGGTCTGATGATAAAGTGGCACAACAAGGTTATAACATCAACCGCAGAACTGATTAAAAAAAGTGATTTTTTCTTCCTCTGTCTTAGTCCTGAGCTGGATCAGCAAACAGGTTCTTCCTATAACTACATGACTGTTAAATCAGGTACAACAGAAGCAGAAGGAATCCACAGCTGGAGGCAGCTGCTGTGGCGGTGCAGAGGGAACAGGTCTTCTGGCATAGGACATAGTAACACCATAACCAACCTCCCAATAGCCCCCAAATTTTCACTTTGAATATTGACAGCTGGTTAAATCAGAGTTAACATTAAAGACCTGGGGAAGTGAAATACCTTTATCAAGACAGCATACAAAGTACTCTGGTATCAATGTACACCATAAAAAGTGATGTGAAATTCTTTCATGTGACAATATCAATCTGAAAACGTAAGATGACTTTTTTATGTAAAGAACAACAAGGGAATCTGACAGCTAAGGAAAAACAGACAAGGATCACTTTACTCCTTTAGATAAGCACAGTCACTTCCAGCTTTTCTTCACTGATGGATACAGGGAGGGGGAGAGGGGGAAAGGGAAGTGACTGACACAAGGACACAAGTAAAAGGAGACTTGGAAAAATTCTGAGATTAAGAAAACTAAATAAAACAGATTTGTGAAAAAGGCATACAGTGATACAAAGTGGTACCTTAAAGTCAATTAAAAGGAGATAATCTGCACACTTGAGAAATATACCTATATTTTTTCTGTTGACCATCAAGTTTGACAAAGGTACAAGTCACGTACTGACAGGTTCAGAAGCCAAACTCATCAGCACACATAACTGAATTAAAAACAATTAAGAGCATGAAGAAGCTGTGCTTACAAAAGAAGACTGAATCAAACTAAGGTTTCACAGTACATTTGACAATCAACTTCGAATTTCACAGAATTCAGAGAAATAGGAGGAAGAAATCTAAAGAATATCTAAACACTGCAGCAACCACAGATGTCTGGCAGTGTTAGCAAGCAAAATAAAAAAGTAAAACCCCCAAACCCAGTAGCTGCCTGATTTTTTCTTAAACACATTTTTAACAGAATTTGTTATAATATAAATACTTCCATTATTCCTATTGAAAATTCTCTGTAGTTTCAACTGTATAACTTAATCACCTTGTGGTTTTAACTCCATACAGAGACTGTGCACACCGCAATTTTGCTGCTGCAGTCATTGTCTGAACACCAGGAATAGATGCTTATCCAAAACATAGAGGCTCATCTATCCCCAGAATATGAGCAGGATAGTAATTCTCCATAGAAATAATGTTGCTTTCTGTGCCAACTCAGCATTTTTGTTTCTTCTGCAGCATTATCTATATTTCAGCTGTCTTCCACATAAACCTTTCAGAGAACACGAAAACCTTCAGAAGTTAAATATAAATGCATCAGCCAGAAAACATTAGAATTTCCTCATCTATTTTAAGCACAGCATACCTCAAGGTATCCTAACAGACTAGCAACAGAAAGGACACTTTTTAAGTCTGCTCTATAATCTTCACGAGGATGCTGATTTTTATAACCCATACAGGTATTCAGTGGCAGAAGGGCACATTAAGTCAAAAATGAAGGTATGTCATATCTTCCCTGTTGATTACTTAGCATTCATTTTGAACATTTTTTTCATTCTCACTATTTAGTAATATGTGCGCCACTGACATAAAAATTGGTTATAGTTTGGGGATAAAAAAAAAAATCCCTTCTGAAGTATATCTGTGACACACTGACAGAACTGAGTAATTCTGAAATAATTTCAGAATGGCACTGCTTTCAAAAGTATGTTATCCAGTATCTTTGTGAAAAGACATGCTTCAGACCTCCTTTCCTGCAGTACAGGAAAGAAATCTGTTCTTAGGTATGGTAAAATCATGCTTGTAGTATTCAGTATCAGCACCTCATTAGAAGAAAAAAAAATATACTGAAACTATGGTACATCTGCAGCAGAAATAAAGAGAGTAGAAACAACAGGGCAGCCACTAATAGCCAGAGACAAGATAAGCAGCTGGAAGAAGAGTAAGGACAGCAACTGCTTAACCTTATTCTGGTACAGCCAGAGTAGGTCACACAGTTCAACTTTAACCAGTCTAGACCTCTTTCATTCAGGACAAAACCAGAAAAGATAATGAGAACTAGCTTAGGTCTGTAACATCACAAGAGCCTTTGGCAAAGGTGTAGAATGAGTTGGTCCAGGACACTGGAAGCCAAAAGGGGTTACCCAGATTTACTTACAGTGGGTATGTTGATGAACATTACATGACTGCCCAAACAATCTCTTGCTCAGGATTTTCTTGCCTGAATGGTTTCTGGAAACCAACAAGCATACTGGAGGGAAGTCACTATGGTTATGGCCTGGAGGGCACCATTAGCCCTGTCCATCCATGCCTGTCCCCCTTCCCTTGGGCCTCCTCCCACCTGCCCACAGCCCAGATCTTCACTTGACACCAGATCTTCACCATACCTACTACAGTGTCATGTGAGCACCCTGAAACAGCGTAACTTCAGTAAATCATCTCTGCTTCTTGATCTCACTTTAACGTATATGTTTTAATTAAGTAGTACTGGTAAAAACAGAAGCCACACCACAGAAATGAAAAAAAAAAAAAAAAAGGTCTCTAAAGTGATCCAACAAAAATGCTAAGCTTTTTAACAAGTCCCTCGGTTATTACAAGTTCACAGAGGGCATATAAAGTGGTGCAATTGCCTATGGCAATGTAGCAGCAATGATTACAAAACAGTTTATTATCTCAAAAAAAAATGCTGTCAAGATTCGGGTTGGTAACATATGAATGAAACTAGAAATCCAAACGGAGCTAGCTGTCAACTGGTCTGAGGCTAATGGAAAACACAGACCAGGCTCTGTGGTCAACAGGCTAAGGTCCAAGCACACTATCTATGAGCTCCTTCTGGTTCTCTCCTTGCATAAACTTCCACACAATTATTCACTTTAATGGGTTTTGCATCATCCTGAAACTGACTACACTACCTATGCACAGTGCAATGAAGAGAGATGAAACAATTGGCTCTACTTAAAGTTTAGCACCCTATTCCTAGTGACTTTGAAAGATGTGGCCTGATGAATCAAATGAAACCAAGCAGAGTTCAGAACAGCAGCCTTTACAGCAGACCTGTTCAGCCAGAGTAGCTAAACATAAGTGAATACTTCTGTCATTGAATAAAATACAACTTCAACTTTTTCCGGTTCTTTCAGTCTCTCTGGTTAGCTTCATTTTGCTGAAAGCAGTCATCACTGCTAACTTGTTTCTGTGAGAACTACTCCAACTCCTTGACCACAATCTGTCTGAAAAGAAACATTCTCAAAGCGACTTCCAAGTGTGGAGTAGAGATGTCTGACAATTTAGCCATTTGGGATTTATTTTGCATCTTCCTGCATTTGCTCCAACCTGTCTGATGTTTTCTAGCAACTAGGTTTAATAAAATTTACAATCACATTACTAAGTTTTTGCTAGCCGCCAGAGCAAGTCTGGACTTTTGTATGTAAAAGTAGAGCATGAAGTAGAGAAGTTACATCCTGGGAACTGACGACAGTCATGCATTTCCTTCCACTCTCTCCTTTTTGAAAAGTCTTATCTAGTGCTATTTGGCACCTTTCATACCTAAACACTTCCTTAACTAGTAAGCATCTACTTTTGTAGTCGTAGGCAATAGCAAGCTGTGTTTAATTTCTAGGGAAACATATAGTTTACACGAGCCAGAGGGAAACACCTGCATCTCTCTGGTCTTGGTATGCCCATAGCTGCATATCAGATCAAAACATAGCTGATGTCAAAGAGACACAGGTGCAGGAAGCTTGCTCCAGTGCTCATTTCCACAATATCCTTTTAAAAGGACAGCTTATCCTTTGCTAACTACACTTAGGAGAGCTGCTAACTGCTCATATGATTTTTTTTTTTCCTAACATATGTTTTAACTGAATGCCACTATAAAATTACAGTTTAAGAAATACTGCATGCCATGCCAAGAACCTGACTTACTCCTCTTAAAACTTAGTCTTCGGAAACCATCTGTACTCTGACAACAAGGAGCAATACTGCTTGTCCAACCCAGTTAGAAGTTTCACTGATTTATCTCATTCTCCACTATGCTACTCAGTGCTATGTTTGGGGAAAAGTCTATGAGCTAAACCACTGCTTGAAGACAGAAAGGGCCTTCAGAAGGTTTCCAAGATACTCTTCTTTAGTATGTTCATTAGTATGTAGTGCAAAAAAGAATTGAAATGCAAAAACAGTTCCATGTATCAGAGAATAATTGCCAATGTGATATGTATTAGTACTGAAGCACAAGCACTCACTTACTAAAGCTGACTTCTCCAAAACTATACAACATACCGAAGCCAATACCAAAGCAGCAACTTCTGCCTTACACATTATCCAAGTATTTCTTTGTGTACTCCTTACTTTTGTTAAGGGAAATCTAAGGCCAGCATTTTTTTTAAACATAGGTACAAGCCCTACAGCAGCAGGAAGATCCGCACAGTCCTACAGCAGTCTGGAACAATCAAGCCCACACTAACTTTGTCCAGGGAGAACACTGAGTAGCCAGAACAGGTCTCAGCACAGCAGCAGTTACCCTCTTCAGCTATTGCCTCACCTGCTACTGGTGGTAAGCAATATTTGCCACACAAGTGGAGCAGATCTTGTTCTTGCACAGTATCACAGTATATGCCTCGGTGTAAAAATCTGCTATGTTAGCTCAAGCCAGCTCCTGAGGCATTTAAAATCAAACAGGCTGATTCTTCCACTTGCACCAATAATTGCCTGTTCATCTTAAATATACTCCCAGCAGGCATGAGAGAAGGCAAGAATACTTAAAATCATCATACCTGTTTTTCCACTGTCATAGCCTTTGTCAAAGAAGCATCAAACTTTATTAGATGTTACTTGCTCAAAACATAAGCAGTGACAGTCTGTCAGGGAAGGAAGGATGAAGCACACAAGAAAAACTTATCCTATGCCTATGTCAGAAATCAAGTAGGAATATATGTAAAAAGTGTTGAGTAACAGGTGATGTGATATAAAAAAGATTTTCCTAAAAAGCCTCCTATGCTTCCAACAGTGTGGAACAGATGTTTGCATTAATGAAATGATCATACTACACCTCTCAAAAATCAAAATCTACCCAAAGCTGCTGCAGGAAAATAACTAAGAGCTTTAGACAGTAAAACACCACTGGTTCTTTTCCAGAAAGATTCCTACTGCAACTGATCAGCTCAACTGATGATGGCACAACTAGGAATTTTTAGTTAAACCAAAGAATATATGTTATTTGAACATCTATGCTGACTTCAAAACTATGGACTTTATTTCTGCATATAAATGCATACACACATGCATACAATAATCAAGGAGAAATGCAATAGTATTTCTATTTTTCAGATCATTTCAGAAATAGAGGTTGTACAATGCAACAACTGCACCAGTATTACTACTTTGAAACATGATTTGTATTTCAGATGTCAGTAAACACCTCACGGCAAGCTTTCTCACTGGGCAGTTCTTAAGATGTAATGCTCCTTGACTTTTTTCTTAGCAATACAGCACATTTTTTTCCTGAACTGAAAAACAATCTAATTTGAGCTACAGTAGTAATAAAATCTGAAGCTGTAGACAGAGGCATCTATTAATGACAAACTAATAAGTACACTCACAAATGGCTGAATGTATTCAGATTCTAAAATCTAAAGCATTTAAAAATATACGTAACTATTGAAGATCCTTTGCCAAAGTGTTTTTGGCAAACAAAGGAAGAGATGGATACTGAGCATGCATCCGCTGGACTGGGTCAGACAACGCCAAACAGCAGACACCTTTTTGGCACAGTTACAATATCTGACTGAAGAGAAGCACACCTCTCTCAGAAGTGACTAGTATCACGCCCTTATTTTCTCCTAGCTTAAAAACATGTAACATGTAACAACCATTAGTAAATACCTGTTTGAAAAGGAATTTTTTTGAGGAATCCATTACATAAAGCTCAATCTGTCACCAGGGTTACCTTTCACGATGTAAAACAAACCCTATTTCAGAGGGATGTCTCAGCTTCAGCTTTCATTACTCCACTACACCAGTTTACAACAGTGTAGAGTAACCTTTCTCAAGTATTTTGGCTGCCTCCCTTTCCAAAATAGGCACCACTTATAAAAAACATCTTACACAAGAATTCTCTTTGAATGCACTGTTCACTTTAACAAAAAAAAAAATCAACACAATAAAAACTATCCCTAGGCACTACCTCACACAAGGGAGGTATGACTGGATGATTCAAACTTATTTACTGCTCACTGTACCTATCCTGTCAGTCAACTAAAGCAAGCCAGCTGAACAGCTCTTCCTTCACAGCCTTCACTTTCATCTATTCCCTAGTGACATCCACAGACACTTTCCCACAAGGTGCCCTTCAAGCTCATGAAATCTCATTAAAGCCACCTCCCCCTTTGAGTTCCTCAGCTGAAGTTCTGTGTGATTTAAGCAGTCTGCTAGTAGGTAGGTGATTATCTATCTCGCTAACTAGTATTAAATACTACTTGTTTGCTTAAATCTGTCTTTCTATATCCATCTGACTCATTCAAAACACAAGACAACAAGCTCTGGAGGACTGAAATTTTATTCTATTGCTTCAGTCAAGCAGCAGGAACAACCAACCCAACCAACATTTCAATTCTGGAAGAGTCCAGGGAAAGCTTTTTCTCCTATTGCTGGCAAAGGCAAACAGTTAATCTTTGAATTTTCACTGAAAAGAACAGCAGAGAATAAAAACTTCTCTGCAAGTTGATCAAGTACCCACCACATTGGGTAAAACAAACTGCCAAGTGACATATAACAGGATCCCTGCAAAGGAATGCAGGGTCATGACACACACTATCTTCCACAATGATTAATTTATTTTAAAAAGTTGTAAAAATCTGGGGATAAAGTAGGTGGTCATGTCACTCTCTTCATCTAACAAGTCTGCACTGATAAGTGCACTGAACTAGATTGACTTTCACGACAGCGTTGTCAAAATCCACAAAAGTATCAGTAACTGACGAATGACTGAACTGTGTGCTTGCAAATGACTACTTACTACATACTTCTGCACAAGCAGGAGGAAGAGATTCAGTTCATCCAAAACTTCACAGTACTGAAGATGAGTTTGTCTGCTCCCCATCTGTTCAACCCTTTTTGGCCTCTGCTCAGACTGGAAGAACGCCCTCCGGAGAGCACAATCCCCGTGGTGCATCAGGTTTCTGATCAACACTAACTGCTCGGTCAGAGTTTGCCTGTGGAGAATGTTTTAATTACATCATGCTGGAATCTGGCAAGAGTCCTGGTATTTAATTAAACAGCCATTTTTTGAAGCAAAGGCTACAGTAGGGCAGACCAGGAGACAAAAAGGCCTGATGATGTGCCTCATAGAAGCTCTTTCCCTATGGCCCAGTACCAACTTTGTGAGCAGCCCTGTTCTACCAGGAATGTAGCATTTCAGATTACTGGGTACCTAAAATCAGGCTAAAGGGTGTGGTCTACATCCAGGAGTACAAATACCACTTAAGTTTTCCAAGAACAATGAAAACGGTAGTTGACTGACTTCAGGCAAATGAAAGCCGTGCAGCCAGTATAAGGAAAAGATGGCCTGGGTCCTTCCAAATTGCCTTCTCCTGGGAGAAGAGGTCCACAAGAGTAGCCATGCCACCTCATTTCCCTACACACTTACAAATGTGAGGCCCAACGGGAAGATAATAAAATAGCAAGCATGATGGTCAGGATTTTTTAGGTACTTTTACCTAAAAAGTGGCTTTTTTCCCATGTTACAGAGAAAGGTCAGCATCATTGTAACAGTTTAAAGACCTCATGCTTTAACATAGAATCCCTACCCCTGCTGCCAGGTCTGAAAGATCGTTTTAATATTTCATTCCTGTGATCAAACATTACAACTACTAATTCCAGCCTCTTCTCCCCTATGACTGATTTATATCCCTTTGAACATTTGTACAGGAACCGAGTATGACTCCCCAGAAGCACACAGAGAATAAGCACATCCACCCAGAACATCTGTTCTGCTTCTGGGAGACAAGACCCGTTTCCAGTTTCACAGTCCTGAATGTAACAGTCCTAAAGGAAGTCTACATGGACAGTAGAGTTCCCACTTTCTCTAAGCACTCTAATAGCAATTTCCTACAGATTTTCTGGTTTAAATCAGTATTGCCATTCTGTTCCTCTAAATACAATCTTTTACAGGGGTTCTAGTATTCTTTTATCAAAAATATTTTTGCTGATGTACAGTAGCCTTTTCCCTGCCTCGAGCTATATGCTATGCCACACTCATTACACTGTCAGTTTAGACTCAAGGAATACACTCTTGATCCCTCTCCTCAGCTGCCTTCAATCAATGAGATGCCTACTAAAAATTTTACTGTAATGGTCTTCTCCCTGCACTACTCAGCATTTTACACCACTGAGTTTATGCCATTTCTACTTTTACCACACCACTGTTCTGTCAGTGTGGTATATTACAGTCCTTCAGTAAGGATGTTTCCCATCATTATTCACACACTGCTGAAGTGCATCTAGTTCAAAATCAAAAATGAAACATTAGTTAAGACAGGCTTCTGAGGGAACAACACAGTAACATCTCCATTGTGGTAACTCCTCTTAAAAACAACTTAATACACTCTTCACAACAGCCAAGCTTTTGTTCATGCAAGGACAAGTCTCATTCCAATCCCCATTTTTTCCCCCAACAGGAAGCCGTATCAGAGGATATACTTAAATCTACACAGGCAAAGCTAATGCAGTAGATGTAATCATCTTACAATTCAACAAGAAACAACCCACCTTTGCCAAGATTGCATCTCTTGTCTGAGTTCACATTTAGCTCTTATGCTTGATCTCTCACTTCCAAAAAATGCACAGAATTCGAGGACATGAAAATCAAGTCAACTACCTGAATCGATTACTTCCCACTGAGTACTGAATTTCTCCCTTCTGCTCACAAATCACCATCATTTGCCCACCAACCTGAGAGGCTACCAGAAAACTGCTGCTGTTTTGTTTTCTCTGCAGTTGTTACCCTACAGTAAAGGCATCTTTTGCCCTCTACAACAAATTACCACCCCAAGCCAGAGGGGGATTCTGAAAGAGAGCTGAAGAGTTACACAGACAAACTGTGTGTGAATTTTGTTTCCTTAAGCTCTTGAAAAGGCCTGTGACAGGCAGGATCTGTACATGCTGGCCTCACTACTTGAGACAATTTGGTCTACAATGGCAGCTGCGCTTGCATGCTGAGAGGCAAATGCCTCGTCCCAGGAGACAGGTTTGCAAGGGCTACTGGTGGTAAGGGGAAAGGAGATGAGGCAGCAAAAAGCAGCAGTGACCCTGTACATACTGGCCAATAGAAAAGACAGTGTCCTTCAGAAGACCTACTCCCTTCTGAAATATTAAACAAACAACTTAAGACAGAGCTTCCTTTCTTCAGGGAACTAAAACAGATATAGGTTTGGTTTTGATATAATTTTACAGTAAAATTCAGCGTGACAAAACAAAAAGATTAAAAATATAACCCCACAGCACCATGTTCAACATGACAACCTTTACCACAAGCGTTACAAAGAAATGTTACAGCTTCTTATCTGTGAACAGTCAATCATTAAACTTTCTCTGACAGCATTTGGAGAGAAAAGGAAAACACCAAATATGTGGCAGATACATTCAAACATCTCCTCTCCCTTTACCAAACTTATTTCTATCCAATAAAAAAAAAAAAAAGTATAAGAGTTTGCACCAAGAACACAAGGTCAAGTGAAGACTCACAGAGCTGATTTATAGTCAAACCCCATAAAAATGAACTTGAATTTCTAGGCTAGACAACTAAGATTCATACTTGCACATGTAAGATTGAAAGCTAAGCACCCACAAAACAAAAAAAAACCCACAAGTAAACAAATAACAGCAAAAATACCTACAGCTAAAATGACTGAAGTGCTATCAAAGTCAAGCTACTTGCATTAAGTCTAACCCAAGTTTTCAAGAATATCTGATATTGGTATACAAACATTGCAGTGCTCCAAACATACGAAAAATTTTGTATGTTTGGCTAGGGGAACCCATTAAATTGATACATTTCCAGAGTAACTTCAGGGAAGATATGAGGTTGGACTGTCTTTACAAGCACACTGCATATTCCAGCAAAAAATTATGGGAATTGGGAACCTTTTAAATATTTCTCTGATGTGTACAACAGCTGCAGCATGGTATTAAGTTGTTCTCATGATGAAACTGGATTTCTATACGTCACAGTAGCAAATACTTAATTTCAAATTTAATCCCATATGATATACCAGGTTTTAAGTTTTTGTCAGTTAAAATGATTGTGCATACAAGACAGACATTTTTAAAAATAGAAGCTAAAATTCCCCACAAAAATCCAACTACCTAAAGGCTGTCAAAATTCACATGACTGCAGTGATTTCAAAACACAATTAAAGACACCTTGAAAGCTGGTACACAATGCGAACACAATTTCAACTGTCAAGATTAATAACTAAATTATTTTTCTCTACTGTTTGAAACCAGTACTAACTGTGTTTCCAGGGTCATGGCTATGACTAGGCCAGTAATTTCCATTCTACCTAAGAAAGAGGCAAGGGGAATCCTCCCACATTTTAGATCAGGCTTCTGGAATGTGTTTCCACCAAAAACTACTACTAACTTGCTACATCTGGAGTAGAGAGAAGTACTGTGGCAGGCAGGCAAGAAAAGAGCACAGGTGAATTAAAACACAGAAAAGCATCTGCTTATACAAAAGCTTATGCCATTGAAGGCCAGCAAGGTAGAGGCATCCTGGCTTGTGTCAGCAATAGCGTGGCCAGCAGGGACAGGGAAGGGATCTGACCCCTGTACTGAGCACTGGTGAGGCCGCCCCTCGATTCCTGTGTTCAGTTTTGGGCCCCTCACTACAAAAAGGACATTGAATGACTCGAGCGTGTCCAGAGAAGGGCAACGGAGCTGGTGCAGGGTCTGGAGCACAGGTCATATGAGGAGCGGCTGAGGGAACTGGGGGTGTTTAGTCTGGAGAAGAGGAGGCTGAGGGGAGACCTCATCGCCCTCTACAGCTACCTGATAGGAGGATGCAGAGAGCTGGGGATGAGCCTCTTTAACCAAGAAATAAGCAATAGAAGAAGAGGTAATGGCCTCAAGTTGTGCCAGGCAAGGTTTAGACTGGATATTATGAATTATTTCTTTACAGAATGGGTTGTTAGGGGTTGGAATGGGCTGCCCAGGGAGGTGGTGGAGTCCCCATCCCTGGAGGTGTTCAAGAGTCGGGTCAACATAGCGCTGAGGGATATGGTGTAGTTGGGAACTGTGTTAGGTTAATGGTTGGACTAGATGATCTTCAAGGTCTTTTCCAACCTAGATGATTCTGTGATTGTCAAATTTTATTTTTAACATAAAGAAACTATATGCTTATTTTTCTTTCATGTCAAGTGTTTCAGTAGTTTCATTAAAGGTTAGCAATTTTTAAGCAGACTTTTCTAAGCCATAACCACACTACTATATGCCAATTACTGTGACAACTGGTATTACAAATAATTTACAGTCCACATATCCTACAGGAGCTCTGCAACATCATTCACATTAAAAGTTACCCAAGGACACCTGTATAGAAGTGAAAACTGTTACAATGAATGCTTAATGTTTCCTGTAACTATTCTGATTGCCTAGCAGACCTGCTTCAGAAAAATGTATTAATAAGGTAGAGCTCTCTGTCATATTTGTAAATACTGGGGTCCATATAGTTACCCACATCACCATCCTGATCTTCAGACAAAACCATATTAAAAACAAATGAGAGGCAACTATGATTACTAGACAATATTTGATGTGTTGGTCAATTATGCAACTGAGTAAGCAAATCCCTGGGAATAACAACAACTTATTAGCAGGTCTTAATACAGACTGCTGTTAGCTCAAACAATAGAGGTCTTAAAGAGCCTAGACAGACTGCTTAAGCTTCTAGTCCTGTGTCTGCTGCAGAGGATTTGCACAAGAATATGAACAGAAACAGAAAACTCATGACAAAATCAAGCCTCAATGCATGGACCTTCTAACAGAAGACATAACTAAGCAGAAAACAAAAGAATTTATATGATTTGCTGTTAAAAACAAGCAAAATGTTTACCTTGATTCTCTCATGGCAGGAAGTCCAAACGCCTGCTTGGAAAAATTTCTGAAGACCTAGCTACACCGAAAGCACACTCTCACGTATATTTAGGCTGTCATTTTCCATATGTTCCTTAACATTCTGAATTTCTGTATGAAGCAAGAACCACATCTTACTATTATGTGTTTGGAACTTAACTTGACAATTGCCATAGTAGTTTTGATTCATACAAAAAATAAAATAAATTTGAATAAATCAATGACTGGTACATTATGCAAGTACTTTAACTTTTAAAAAAGACCTAACACTTAACTAAAAAGTAGTTGGATTGCTTCTGTATTTTCAAAATTACATAGTCAACCGTATACCTAAAATTCAGCACATGTAGATCAAGAAACTCATCAGGACTAAGTTTCCTCTCTGCTTACACTTATGCAGAACAAGTCTCCCTGAAGTGGGTTTCCCCCAGTTTGAATAACCTTTTACACTTATTTGCTAATTTAAGATGCAGAGGGCCATGGCATACAGAACAGTCAGTGTTTCTAGGTCCTGGTTGCTCTGTTTAATACAGAGCATTAACATGGATTCCCCAATGTGGGAAGCAGAGCCATGTTGATATGCCTGCACCTATCTGACATGCAACTACCAGGAGCTATTACTGCCAGTAGACACAAAATATGAACAAACAGGCCAAGTAACAAGAATACTCTTTGGAGAAGAGCAGCAGATGCTGACAGTACTCAGTCTCAGTCGTTAGCAAAAGACTTTACTTTTAGTAAAGTACCTAAAATATTTATAGTACTTAACATCCTTCTTTTAAGAGCATAGTCCAGAAGAGAATCCTTATTAGGATCTAAAGTGACATATGAGACCTACAGAATGAGTCAGAAACAATTAAGCCATTACCACTGGACATTTGTTTAGATATGGAGCATCCCACCTTGTGATGGGAAAGAACCTCAGTCCTGCATTTAAGGAAATGCTCACCATACAAAAAGCAGTATTCAGGAAAAGCAAATCTAAGCAGGATTAGATAATTACAAACAGAGACATGCAAGTTATACAGCTTTGAGTCAGAGCTGTTATCAAGCTACAAAATCTGCTTTTTGCAGGATTCAGCCAATAATCACAGATAGTAAATGTGTCCATTTGCCTGTCTTCTATCCTTACCAAGGAGGAAACAAGGACCCCGCAATCGTATTCCTCTTAAATCCCTGGAATGGCTTCAAGTCCATAAAGGAATTCCGCACAAGTTACTCGAAATTCACAGCACAGATCAACTTTAGAAACTGTTGCTGAACTAGTAATGTCCATTAGCAACAATGTTTCTTCCCATGCAAAGCTCCTACATGGACAAGGATCTCAGTTTATACAATTATACCAGCAATAAATGAACTCTCCAATGGTACTTTACCTGATCTGAAGAAATCATCACAGACTACATTTGAAAATGTTCTTTTCCCAGTATAAGTCTAACTAAAACTAAGAGGGCTTACAGCTATATAGTCGTAGATTAGCTCTCACTACATGTTCACCTTCAGTTTTAAAGGTAGTCTCACTTTTTTCTGAAGTGGACATTTCCAGAAGAACAAGCATAGCTTCTGCATGCAATAGTGGCATAGACTTGCAGACAGAGTGAAAGCTGTCCCCATCGGACCCATCAAGTCCAAGTTAGGGCTTGAAGCTTGAGCAGTCCCATGTGATATGAGGAAAAAAAAAAAAATTGAGAAAAAGCTATTTCAGGGTAAGATGAACTCAAGCAACGATACGCTTCAAAGCTTTTACTGTAAAAATGTTTTATAAAACCCATCCCTTGTTGAGAGCTATTGAAAACAGATGAACAATAAAAATGCTTATACAGGAAAAATAAAAGGCTTGGAAAAAGGCAGCTTTATTTCTCATGGTCCATAAATCCAATAGTTAGGGATGTACTATACATGTGACAAAATTGAATTTCCAGAACCCTAGAAGGGTCCTTCATAGTTCAACACAAATTCATGGAGCTTCAATTAATCTCCTCATCTTGAGAGGAGTAGCTCGCACAACTAGGTTAATACACTGTCACACAACAAGGCTGCACTTCTGGAGCAGAGCTAGAAAAGCAGCATTATACAGCAAGGAGAAAAAGGATTCACCCTCTCCAATGAAATGTCTCATGTTGCTGCTGTTCAGGGGCTTAACCACAAGGTGTCAGAAACAAATATTTTCAGATAACTGTGGTAATGTAAGATCACAATTTGCAGGATTTCATTTTTATACACAAAATATGACTGCAGCTTTTGACTTCCACTGACTACTGTAGCTGTAGTATTTCAAGTAAGGAGCAGCGAAGACCTAACACACACCTCATTCCTGCTTCAAATACCAGTCATACCCCTAAAAAAAGCATGTAGTTTCCAGATTCTGTCAAATAACTCTTCATGTGATTCTATTAAACTATTCTTTCTGCAGGATTCACTAAGGTTACTGTGGAAGATAGGACACCAGTCTACCAGGATCTCGCATTCCAGCCAGTACATGTATTCCAGCACTAAGGTACTTCCAGGAATGTCTTTAGAGAGAGAAATCTTGTCCATAAGGCCCTTTTCTTCCAGTGCTGACTTCTGCACTGTTGATAATGCCTTCAAGATTTTAATTTATATCATTAACTATTGGACATAGTCACTAGGCAAGTCCTAAGCTCTCAGCCTTGAGAGATGAGCATCATCTGCACAGTTGATACACAACATTTCTTAGAATAAGAGCAAAGAATTAGTATTAGACACTATAACAGAAATACAACAGCGCAACACAGTGTCTCTCCCCGTTAGAAGCCCATATAAAGTACAGCTCTGAAGGACAAACACTCAGATGCCCACATGTTAAAGGAAGGCAAGAAGTCCCACAGCAGCACACTCTCACAGGTCAAATACATGTCCTGGGTTAGCAGAAAGAATTCTAATGAATCACAAGAAATCAATCAACATTTGAGGTTGGTATCAACCAAAACCAAAGACATTCAAGTCTAAATAGCAATTTTACATCACACAGGCGCAAACAACATTAAGACTTTGCTACAAATGAGGCATAAACTACTTTGCAACAATCTATTTTATTGTTATTAAACATTCAAAGAAGCAGCAATTCTAGTCTGTTTGCCGTGGCTAAAAGCTCAGACTTAAAATTTATGGGGTTTTTTTTCCACACATCTGTTTAACCTAAATATTGGACAGTTTCTGCAGAAAACAGCAGGCAAAAAACACAAACAACTTTGCCTTGAGGTAAAGGGACTTGCAAACCTGGCAGGCCATTTATCTTTAAAGCAATGTAGGCGACATTTTGCCAAGCCTAGAGATTTCCAATTAGCTGAGGCAATACAGGATCATTTGGTATTTTACATCAGTTTCCTCACCCTTAGATAGAATATCTGTCCTTAGCATCTCCCACTACCATCTGCAACTCTAACTAGCAAAAGGAGATCAAGACCATTTATTCTATTAAGTGAAAGTGGAAGAAAAAATCCTGCCTACAAACTTGCCTGCAGATCTAGTATCTACTTGAGAACTCACCTACAGATAGATTTGTGGAGAGAGAAGGAAAAATTTCTCCCTTTTCTACTTGATAATCTGGCTCTGAACCTCTGGCTTCATTTCCCCCTCTGCTTTTCTGGAATGAAGGAGCCTTGATCCAGTCCTGTCATTAGATTTATGAGAAATGTGCAACAGAGACCCAGTGGGCAGCAAGGCCCAGTTCTGCCACTCCTAAATTTTCCTTTGCTTCAGAGGAGTTTGCTGACTGCTATAATTTGGTTGGCCTTTCTTATTTCCTGTGCCTCTCACAGACAATAAACAGAAATATTCCAGACATTACTTTTTGTCTGGATCCCAAGAAGCATTTTCAAAACAACACAAGCACTTGCAGTGCCCACTCTCCCACAGTTCTCCTCAAACTACACAGTAGAAGATAAAGACTTGCACTCCTCTGACGAAGTTAACTGTGCCATTAAGCAATGGAAGGGGATATACAAATCATGTTCTGCTTTTAATGAAGATACTCCTAAAGCTTTTAATACCAGGGAAGGATATGTGTGGATATAAACTCCTAAAAAAACCCAAACAAACAACACTGGTGAAAAAAGAACACCTACATAAAACCCATCAGAGTTGAAAATGCATGCATCTGTTGAATAGTACAGATTTTGCCAAAATTTCTTTGTTTCTCAGTCTCACATTAAAGTAGTCAGAAGGCATATCTTTTTCTTTCCTTCTCTGCTGAAGCTATGAAAACATTATGGTAAACTGTTTATGAAAAATGCAATTAGTTGGTTCCTGGTGTGCTGGAAACTAGAATTATCAGGACTCAGTTGATGCATTTCAGAAGATAGCCAGGATTTAATGACTTTCCTGTGCAACTGATGTGGGCTAGACAGTCTCAGGGAAAATACAGCAAGTCTGGCTTCCATTCTCCTTAACACATTTCAATTGTTGTATCACTTGTGCTGAATTGTTTGCATTTTTTTCTTAATGCACAACTCAGCACATTTGACTGTCCCTATCAGGATAATTTTTTTAAAAAGAATTAACAATACAGTTCCATTACTCAAATGAAGTATTTCAGAAATAAGCCAGCCATTTTAGACCACAAAAGTCAATGCTGATCACAGAACACTGAAAATTGTATTCTCAGCTTTAACTCTTCAGAGCCATTTTACTGGAACCAGATTGAGAACTACTTTGGGGATTCTTACTGGAATTTCAGAGCTTGAAATTTTAGAAATTCCATTAACTTAGCACATACATATACTAAGAAGAAACAGAGCCTTGAAGCCAGTTGTGAATGTTTTTAAATACACTACACTGTTAAACTAGAAGGCCAGAATATCAACAAGACTGCATAGTGTGAATACACAACATCTGAATTATATATATTGACCTTACAGAACTTAAAGTTTTAAGGCTGGTTTCCTAACGAATGTTGCTGTTCAGGTATTTCTGTTCTCATCATACAGCTTTGCAGAAGTCCAATACATACTATTCATGTTGTATTCTTGTGATCACAAAGAGGACTTCAGCTGTCTAACAGGCAAATTCAAAACCTAAACGCAAGAATTAGCATATTAAGGTTTGGGATTCTTTTGTTGTTGTGTTTTATTTGTGATTTTGTGGTTGATTTTGGGGTGTGTGTGTGGGGGTGTGTGTGTGTGTGTGTGTGTGTGTGTGTTACTTTTCATGGGTCCATCATGAAAGACGATTTTAAAAAAACATTAAGTCATTATTTTAAAAAATAAACTTTTTTGAAAAAGCGGTATCTCTTGTTCCGGATGAAATAGGCTCAGCCATACCATGAGATAGGGTCCCTTTCTCAAAACTGAAGCAAACTCAATTTTGGTATTGCTGTACAAGAGAATAGCAGAGAACACTTCATGAAATTTGCTAATCTTCCATTTTCTGTCATCCTAACACACACATAGTTAAAACCAGGAGCACCTCAGTTTACTAAAACAGACAGATCTACTATCTGTAAGGCATTCATTCAAAGGATGTTTTTATTAATTTCAGATAATTTTCTGCTGGGTACCTGATGAACATATCTTGTATAGTCCAGGAAAGCTTTTTCTCTTAATCCTCAACATACGCATACCTTTCCACTACAACCCCACCTATTTGTTCTTTCAGGTCTAAGACTCAGAAGACTAGAATCTGTAGTTGAGATTACACTGAATTTTTTCCTGAAACTTCCAATTGTCAAGTCCACAGCAATGAAAAGGTTTTACACAAAAATCCTCACATTGGAATATCTTATGTTGTTACAATGCAATAAACGCTGGGAAAGGGTAATCTTCAAATCAACTTAGAGCATCTACCATCTGTAAAGTGGGGGAGAAGAGGTAGAAAGAACAGTTTTTGTTAGTCTTAGTGCTGACATCCACTGCTACCAACTAAAGAGCAGTCCCTAATTCTCCTACAACCCAACTTGATTTAAGTAGCAACAATCCATATTGGCAACACACATCCAAACATATGAGGAAGGAAAAAGGGTTAGCAGTAGTGCTTGCTCATAACAAAAATATTTTTCATTGTTCACTACAGAACCTCAAACCAGATACAGTGTAGTACCTGCAAGAACTATGAAGAAAAAACTATGTATACTTTTTCCTCCTGGGGAAAGTTAAAGCTCTCAAGAGATGGGAGGAATTGCAGAGGGCCTAAGGGACAGTTGGAAAAAGAGTGCAAAAGGTATCATTGAGCTAAGCTGCACGATTAACATCCAGTTTCTGGAGAGTACGCTAAATCAAAACAGATTAGAAATCAATTAAAACCCTAAGAATTCTTTGCAGTTGCCCTTGAGCTTTCACATTGCTCATCTTCCAACACTGCTACTGGTTATAAAATACAAATATCAAAAGCAGATTTGTCACATAAAACTGAAAATAAAACACAGCACAGTTGTTTAAGTGTGGTCAAGGATTTGTGTGAAAGACTGAGGAACTCCAGAGACATCACGGTCTTCCCCACCCCTCTTCCTTACCTGGGTACATAACACATAATCATCAGGCATCTAGGACTACAGGACTAGATGACTACATACCAATAGGTGATCTTAATCTATCCTATGCATTAGAAAGAGGTTTTGTATTAGACTGTGTTTGTAATTTCTGGAGAATGCTACCTAACTGGAAGAATTTATCATGTGAGAATGAGCCACCAGACTTAAAGGCTCTCTTCACTGGCTGCCCAACAGTCAAGTGCCACCACTTTCAGGCCTTGGTAAATACAGGATTTGTTCAACTACCAAAGAGGGAAAAAAAAAAAAAAAAAAACAAAAAAAAACAAAAAACAAACACCCCACACCAAACAAAACAAAAAAAAAAAACACAAAACAAACAAACAAACACACCAAAACCAGCAACTTAGAAGAATGAGTTCTACTGATCATACAGGGATTTTGTCTGCACTCCACTTGCTATAAGCCAGTCTCCACAGGGTTAAAACAAGACTATGTGAGGATTCTTTTTCTCTCAAGTGCATAGTTAGAGACCTGGCCTTGGCTCAAAAATACCTCCTAAATTTTCAGAATCCTTCACAATTTGTCTTACATTTCCTCAAACCATGGATAGCTAGCATTAGAAACAAGGCAGTTATCAGTATGACTTAATTCACAAGACAACCAGGCTCTGTGTCCTACCTACCACATTCCTTTCAGCCAAGTGTCAATACCTCTCTTAGGAAGAAAATTGTGGAAAACACAGGTAGGATTAATTGGTGTTTAAAAGGCACAAACAGACAAAACACACCACCACTAACAGCCAAATCTGCTGCATGAAAGGCTCCTGTGTCTGACTAGGCTTGTTCTGGTTTGGATTCTAATCCTGTGGAAGCCAAACTTCACTTTCTAGGAATGTTTTTGCTCATGTAGGGACTTAATGAAGAAATCCTACACCTCAGTGAAGGACACAGAGAGGAGGCATGAATATATTTTCTATAGAAAATGAGGCCTGTCAAAATGAAAGCAGGAAACCCAGAAAGGAACAGGTCTGCAACATTCACTTGTGTCCAACTTCTGCTGCCAAGATTTCTTCCTGTGCTGAAAAACAATAAGCAATAAGGTGGGTTAATTCCACCTTGTTACCTGACCCATGACTAGAGAAGTGTACAATTTTTAAAGATGCTGGACAGTCATTCCAGTTCAGGTCTGAGTCAGAAATACAGTTTGACATACTATGTACTTTCACAGTGAGAGGCAAATGACATCATCACCAATTCTTCAATCAATAAATTTGTGGACAACCAAACAGAAACTAACATTCCACTTACTCCCAACTCCTGCCCTACCTCTTGATAAGCTGTAAACCCATTCACAGTTGGATAATTTCTCAGATATGAGAAAAGCTCTCTTGTATGCAGTCTCTTGAAACCAGAGTCAAAGTGGGAAAAATTAGTAATTGCTTGAGGGAGAGGAAGTCTCACATTCACCTTTGTTTCAGCAGTTTCTGGCAAGAGAAATAAATACCCACAAGCATTCGAGTTTCTCCATAAAGACAACCACGCAGTGCAACAAAAGGTACACCCACGGGGGAATAAAGAGCAATAATTTCCCAAGAGAAATGAAGACATAGGCAAAATATTCTGCTCACGTCTAATGAGTGCCAAAGAAAACTTCATACCGGACTGTGCTGTATAGCCTATACATACAAATGGAAAGAAAATCTGTTTTAAAAAAATCACCCCTAAAATCTTTTACGTTTGAACATTTTAATTCGGGCACTATGGATATGGTTCTGATCCCAGTATCTTTCATAGACCTGATTATGTCACAGGGAATTTAACCTTCCATTTTGCTAGAAAGATCTCCCTCTCCCACACAGAGCAAATGTTCAAGGAATAGATAACGTTAACAGGTGAATTAACCTAAAGGTAGCTTTTTGTTACTAAAACCAAAACATAAATTCCATTGCCATGTAGCAATACCCAAAGATGTGTTGTACATGGGTTTAGTTTTAAATAGAAGATTCTAAACTGAGAAGGATCTACTAGCATTTTAGAACATTTAAAATTAACTACATTGTCCGGTAATGATTGTTTCTTCTAAACTTGAATATTAACCTACCTTGCTCTATAATTTAAATGAGGGATTTAAATCTTTTTGATCCATTCTCTAGGAGAGGAAAAAAAAAAAAAAAAAAAAGTGATCCTGGGCTAGCTGTTCCTTCTGAAACAAGCAAAACTCTGTTGAAGAAGCTTTTCATAAAAGCACAGACCATTTATTCTGCCAGAAACAGCAACAAAAAACCAGAACCTGATTCTACCACCACAACTCTTAGGAGGGTTCTTCTATTTTATCTGTTGTCTGCCAAAACAAAGAACAGTCATTGAAAAAGTGAGTTTCTTTATACAGTGGAAATGAAGACTTTTTTTAAGACCTTAATAATACAAGGTAAAAATAAATTATAGCTGAAAAACTCCAAACCAGCTGTAGACACAAGTTTACAGAGCACTGTTCAGAAACACAACTACTGTAAGACAGCCTTAACACTTGCCAAAACTTGCTACAGTTGAACTGTATTGCTTCTGAAAGCCTGGTAGTACCTTTTGTAAACATAAGTAACCAGTAGAAGTACAGGAGGATCAAGTTCAGGAGACTTTTAAACAAACCAGACAGACATAATTCCATGAAACCTGATGGAATGCACTTCTGAGGGCTGAGTGATCTGTCAAGACCATGGCAAGGTCACTCTCAATTATCTTAGAAAGGTCATGGCAATCAGGAGAGGTTCTTGAGGGGTGATTTTTGCTTTTCTCCAGTCTTCAAGAAGGGAAGGGAGGAGAATCTAGGGAGCCACAGGCTGGGCAGCTTCACCTCAAGCCAGGAAAAGTGACAGAGCTTCCTGGAAAATATTTCCAAGACAAAAAGGTGATCAGGAGTCATTAGTATAGATTTATACATGGAAGTCATACCTGATGAATCTGACAGACATCAACAATGAAATGACTGGCTCAGTGGATGAGAGGATACAGAGGATGTGGTTTATCTTGACTTCAGTAAGACTTTCCAACTCTTTGTTTCCCATAGCATCTTCATAGCTAGTCTGTACTTCAGTCTAAATGGATAATGAGACAAAATGAAGACTAACCAACCTGCTGGGCACAAATGGTGCACCCAGAGCCCCGTCACTAGTGGTGACCTGAATGATGGGACAGAGTGCACTCTCAACAAGTTCACAGATGATACAAAACTGGGAGGAGGGACTGATACACCAAGGGGTTGCTGCCACTCAGATGGACTTCAGTAGGATGACAAGTGGGCCAACAAAGAGTCTCAGGAGGATAGTTCAACAGAAGGAAGTGCAGAGTCCTGCACCTGGGGAGGTATAAGCAGCTGGAACACAGCTTGGCAGAAAAGGATCTGGGAGTTCTGGTAGACATCAAGAACATAAGCCAGCAATGTGCCCTCGCAGCAAAGGCAGCCAACTATATCCCAGCCTGCATCGCTGTCAGGAAGCACTGTAGCAGATTAAGAGAGTTGATTCTTCCCCGCTACTCAGCACTGGTGAGGCTACATCTGGAGTGCAGGGTCCAGGTCTGGGCTCCTCAGTACAAGAGAGACATGGACATACTGGAGATAGTCCAGTAAAAGGCCATAAAGATGATAAATTGATTATAGCATCTGACACATGAAGAGAGGCTTAGAGAGTTGGGACATTTTACCCTGGAGAAGAGAGGGCTCAAGGGGTAATCTTATCAATGTGCATAAATACCTGGAGGAAGGAGAGAAGCGACTAAAAGACGACAGAACCAGACCCTTTTCAGTGACATCCAGCAAACAGACAAGAGAGAATGGTCACAAACTGAGATATAAGCACTTTCGTTTAAAGATAATAAAGCATCAAAGCATCCTTTTTTTTTAATGTAAATCTACAGGTGACTGAACACTGGATAAGGCTGCCCAGGGATGTTGTAAAGTTGGAGGTGCTCAAAAATCTGACTGTACGTGGTTCTGGACAACTTGCTCTAGTTGACTCTGTTTTGAGCAGTGAGTTGGATTAGACATCTCCAGAGATGTCACTTCCAATCTATATACTTCAGGCTCTAAAGTAGAAATCAAGATGTAGCCAGGAGTTGATTGGAAAATATCCTAATGTAATTTTACTGCCTGTACTGTTCTCCACTCGCAGTCTGGTATTGCAGAACAAGAGAGCAATTCCTCAGCAAGAAGCTCTGCAGTAAGAGCACCTATGTTCTCAAACCCTGCTTAAAACAGATGAGGGCCTTCAAGCTTGTTGGCTATGAAATAATACAATCAAACATGAACTCAAGAAGGAAGGTCAGCTACTAGATCTTCTTGACATACAAGAGCATATTGTTAGTTTCAACTTAATGCTAGCATGGCTAACTGGAACTGAAATCCTTCTCTCTGAGGTTTTTATTTATACCTCTTTTAGTAAATCCTAAAGTTCCAAAAATTCTAAAAGCATGAGTTGTAGCAGTATAATATCAACAATTTTCACCACATATTTCAGCAATAGCTTATTGTTTCCATCATCTTAGTTTAAAAAAAAAAAAAAAAAGTTATGTTGATGCCACAAGCAACTTTCTTATAAACTGTCAGAGAAAAGGCAAATGGAATATGGAGAACAGAAATACATTTCACTAGGTACTACAGAAAAGATGATCTGTTCAGTACTTCTGTTGGTGACCAGCTATTGTCTTTTGTCTTGCACTCCAGCAGGGCGCTAGAGATCAAGTACTAACATCGTTGTGTCAGTGACAAAACAACATTTTTCATGGTAAGAGTCATGACCACAGTAAGAAACTCTCAAATACATGTGCTTGCTGTTCATCAGTTCCCACAATAGCTTTACTATCCCTCAATGATAGAATTTAAATTAAATACTAATTCTTTAAGTAATTATTGCACAATTTAAGAAAAAAAAACCTCCAAGTTCCTCTATCCCATGCAGTCACACTTACACAGAAAGAGGACTGTGTGCAATCTAGTAACAAAGTAGTATCAGAGCCTTAAATAGATGGCCTGCTTCTCTATAATGCGGGAAGTCATACAAGCAATGAAAGTCTGGACTCCCCATGAACTGACAAGATTACACTTGTAATGTGACAACTATGCTTGATCCAAATTCTCCTTTCACTGTCAAACAAGCCTGTGTGACTCTTGATCAAAAGGGGTTCTTCCTAGTTAACTATCATTGACATTATGCCAATGTTTCAGGCTTCTCCTTTTTCTTTTCTTTCTTAAAACAAACAACAACAAAAGACATCTGACCTCATAACTGTTCCTTTTATAATATCATCTGCAAATCTCATTAGTGTCTTTACCGGAACAAATAATGAAACTGAATATGATAATTTTTAAAATAGATTCTCTGTAAAGAGTATTAGAACACATTCCTCCAAGTTTGTTTGAGAAGACTTCCATATAAATAGCTATTATAGACATTTGTACACAAAACCCTGAGAAAGAAGCATCACATGATTTAAGATGTTGATATGACAAATTTATGTGTTGTAGACAGGAATTTCCTGATTCAAAACACGGGCATGAAAGAAAACTTCCTGTTTCTCTCTTTACACCAAGAAGAATCTTTGGAAGGGTTTACCACCACAGCCTGCCCGGAATACGTTGCTCTAGGTTAAGTACTGTACTACCATGCACACTACTGAAGCAAGGATATGATGGCAATGTAAGTCTAACTACATGACTCCTCAGCCCAAGAGAGTTACTATCCCACCTGTTTCTGAATGCAAGTTGCTGTATCTGTTCATATCTCAATTCTGAAAACAGATGCGTTAGAAAACAAACCCTTCCCATTGAGCAAAGGTGCATTAAAATTGGAGCAATAACTGATATGCCACTATAGATTCCTGTTTAAAATCCCATGCACATAAATGAAGCCTGAGATTACATTTTCAAACACTGCTGTTGAGCACAGGAAGGAAAAAGATTCCCAATGCCATGAAGATCCCTATAGTAATTACTCAGTTCAGATACAAAAAACGTGCGTTAAACATCCATTTGCTTGAACAAGTAGCCTTACAACAAGGGTTTCAACTTGGTGGAGATGAGGAAATGTATATGGGGAAAAAAAAAGCACCCAGCAATTTTTTCTCCATTTACTCGTTTAAGGCAGAGATCACAAAAACGTATAGGGTGAAAAGACCTACCTTGCCAAGAAAAAAACTTTTGTTGAGTTTGGATACTCGTACAAAGTTGAAGCCTTTTCCTTAAATATCTGTTCAAACACAGCCAGCCAACTCAAGCCTTTCCTTTAAGGCAGTACTTGAAACTGTTTGTGCATATTAGCATATAATAGTTTGGGTTGAAAGGGACCTTTAAAGGTCATCTAGTCCAAGTCCCTTACAAGCAGGGACATCTTCAACTAGATCAGGTTGCTCAGAGCCCTGTCCAATCTGACCCTGAATAGATCCAGGGTTAAGATACCTTATCACCTCTCTGAGATATTCCAGGTTCTCCTACAGTTCATTCTGTGTAACGCAATCACAACAGCACTTGTTCACATCTCCATATGGAGGATATACGAGAGCATTTCTCTGATACAGCACAATTTAGTTCTGTTTGTTTCTGGTTTAGAGCTTCTTGGATTAAAGACCCTTACTCTGGTCAGTGTGTAGACCTTACTACTTTCTTGAGAAGAATGGCCATGGTCCCTGATGACTCCTCCTTCTGTATGGAGAGACATCTACGGATACAGACACCACAGTGGCAAGCATGTAAGATGTGCAGTCTAGGATAACAGGGACTTCTTTAACAATCTACATCATACTATCAAGATGATAGCACCTCCTCTAAGGACCCCTCACGTAAAACTGTCCTTAACATGATGTTTCTGAGAAAAGGTGCACAGGTAGACTTGGAACAAAAGTGAGTGGTACAATCAGATGGAACTAATAGCTTTTCCCCGAGGTCAACTACAACAACACTACTAGTACTCAACCTTAATGGTACTTGAGTAACAAAGTCTCTCAGCATGCATATCCAACCACAAGTTGCATATCTGTATTCCTAGAAAATGCTGCATATTTCTTTTCCTTATGAGCAAGAAACAGATTCTACAGAGTCCACCATCCATTTTTCAAGTTTTGAAGGTTTGTACTCCTTAATAATATATATGCCCTAATTTAGCAAAGCACACATCCTGTGTTAAAGGATACAGACATAGTTGTCTTCAAAACAAAGAACAGAAATAAACCATTTTTGCATTTCAGCTTTCAAATGCCATCCACTGTCTTCTGCCAATCACTTTCTTAACACAGACAAGACTCACTAAGAAGCAAACCAATACCTAGTTCAAAATTACTTGCAGAAATGAAGAATCTAGAAGTAGCCAAAGGAAATGAAAATGCCAGAAAACCAAGTTCTCTGAGGAGATGTTTGGACTAGCAGTTTAGACTTAAAACTGGTAGCCAATCCTGACTACATATTGATGTTTTTCCACAAGCAGCTATACACTATCAACTTCAGCTTGGATTTTATGAATCTAGCTTGGTGCAAGGTATTTCTTCCAAGAAAACAAAAATATCATTTCAGTTTAGGAAAGTTACCAAAGCAATCTCATTTCCTTCCCTGCCTGCAGGGAGCAAGTAAAATAAGGACTAGGATGTGCAAGTCCTAAATTCCTACTACCTTAGCTGAGAGGGGCGAGCTAGAAGCTTTCCATGTTGTATCATCAACATCAAAGTTTAATCAGGCCTCTGACTGGCATCCAATTAATGTTTTTTTGGTTTTGTTTTTGGTTTTTTTTAATAAAATGTACAAAAGAAAGAACATCCAGTTACTTTCTCACTGGGCTGAAGCAACCACCCAAGACAAAGATAATTCCCTAGAGTAAAGTTAGTTAACTCATATTTGTTAACAAAACAACAATAAAAGAAGACTCTACCTTCCCCCAGAAGCATTTTAGGAAATGAGTAACATTTATGAAATAATATGGATGTGAGCCACTAAGTTACTTTCTAGAAAGCTACAGATAACATTAACAAACTTTTGAAGCCTAAACCCCCCAATGTTACTTTGTACGTGGATATATAAACATACATGCCTGAGTACACACACAGGCAGTTTTGGTTGGTTTTTTGGTTTTTTTTTTAAAGAAAGAAAATACTGTATCATACAAAACTGAAAGCAGCACAGCAGTGCAGTTAAATGCTGTATCTGACCCTCCTCCCGTCCCTGACATGTGATCTGGACAACAAGCAGCAACATAAGCACTGAGCTTAGAGTAAATTTACTTTTTGGAGACTGAGTAAACATACACACAACCCTTTTGCACTGCTCAGCTGAAACTTCGATAAAACAAGAATGTCATAAGCAGCATTTGTGAAGGTTACTTTTGATTAGCAGCAGTTGGCTACTGTCAGAGGGCAAATTCACTTTCAAAATCAACATTGCTTGAAGGATTGACATTTTGAATGTTGCTTTCTTCCCAGTCCAAATCTTGCTGCTCCTGACTCCCTGAACAGCAACCACAAAGAAGAATACAATTGTATAAGTAAGCACAACACAAAAAGTGCTATTGAGCAGCACCATAATACTTAAGATTAGTTCTATGGAGGGTATTAAGTTTCAATTGCAGTAATTACACAGTGGGGAGGTGTGCAAGAGAGTCATAGGGGACATTAAAGACCACCTAGTTCCAACCCCCCTGCCAGGGGCAGGGACACCTTCCACTGGATCAGGTTGCTCAAAGCCCCGTCCAACCTGGCCTTGAACACTGCCAGGGAGGGGGCAGGCACAGCTTCTCTGGGCAACCTGTTCCAGTGTCTCACCACCATCACAATACAGAATTTCTTCCTACTGTCTAATCTAAACCTACCCTCTTTCAGTTTAAAACTGTCACCCCTTATCCTATCACTACACTCCCTGATCAATAGTCCCTCCCCATCTTTCCTGTCAATCCCCTTTAAGTTCTGGAAGGCCACTGTAAGGTCTCCCCAGAGCCTTCTCTTCTCCAGGCTGAACAACTCCAATTCTCTCAGCCTGTCCTCATAAGGAAGGTGCTCCAGCCCCAAGTCATCTTTGTGGCCCTCCCCTGGACTTGCTTGAGCAGGTCCATGTCCTTCTTATATTGGGGGCCCCAGAGCTGGACACAGTTACTCCAGGTGGGATCTCATGAGAGCAGAGAAGGGGAGAATCACCTCTCTCAACGTGGTGACTACACTTCTCTTGATGTAGTCCAGTGTATGGCTGGTTTTCTGGGCTGTGAGTGCACATTGCTGGCTCATACTCAGTTTTCCATACACCATTACCCCCAAGTCCTTCTCTGTAGGGCTGCTCTCAATCCACTCATTGCCCAGCCTGTATTTGTGCTTGGAATTGCCTTGACCCAACTGCAGGACCTTGCACTTGGCCTTGTTGAACTTCATGAGGTTTACACAGGCCCACCTCTCAAGGTCCCTCTGAATGACATCCAGCTAAACTAGGGAAAGAGGTAAAAAATAATTTTAAAAAAATTTAAAAAAAAAGACTTCTCCAAGAACAGCAAGACATATTATCTTAACAGATCACCTGGGAAAAGATCAGAACAGGCAGACAGACAGCAGTAAAAACTATATGCTAAACTTCACATTTAACACATCAGATAATAATGTGTAAATACAACGCAGACATCAAAACAAAGTGGGAATAAACTGAACAGCCTAAGAGCCTATAAGCCATTTAGCACCTAACTTGATGAGACACTTCAGTTGATTCTAAGAATCTTGTAGGGCAGAACAGGAAAAAAAAAAAAAAAAATCCAACACAGAATCAAAGACTGCCCAGGCTTATAAAGATGTAGCACATAGAGAAGACATCCCCCGCTTCCTTCCTCCAGGGTATCACAATTTTGTATTTACATAATTCAATAAAAGCTAATTTAGTGTCTTCCCATTCCCTTACACTCATTAAGATAGCCTATGAGGCTCCACAGATTCTAACCACCAGTATAAGCCATTGACAAGCTATTCTGATTTGATTTTTCAAACTAAACTTACCCACCTCTAATACTTTTTCTGTAGTGCAAGACCACTACATTATACTGCTTTTCACACCTGACACAAGCACTGCTTGGGAGGTTAATCCACCAGTGCTTTGCAGGGAAACAAATCCTAACAGATGCAAAATCAGTAGGTCCTGAACTAACACAATTTTGGAGTCAAAAGATTTCCATACACAATGTCTGATGCATCAGAACATTTGCCATCAGTAGATGATCAGAGATCTAGTTTGAAATCAAAGGTGGAATTCACAAGGAACTAATGTGTCCAACAGCAACTTCAAGAAAGAGGACACAAGTATGAAATCTTAGGTCTGTAAAGCAGGCTTTGACCATTTCCCCTAAGAAAGGGGTTTAAGAAAGTAACCTATTCCAGAATGAACACAGACTGACCTATTTCACCACAGTGCTACATAGTGGCAATCAGCTACCATACACCATCATCATAGTTTAAGTCACCTTTGTGAACCATGTTGCCTGTGCTTTTTGTATCCCATGACATAGGCAGGCTTCTGCACTGACATTAGCAAGGACACTTGGATTTACACAGGAATTCTTCCTCCAAGTGGTTTGTGAACAGAAAATGCCACAGATAAAAATCTGGAGAAGGAAAATTTTTCAAAACCAGAGATGAGTTAAAAGTTATTCCCAAATAGTTTCCATTTAAGTCTTCCAAATCAAATATTCAAATTCAGAAAGAAAAATAAATTAGTTTGTCAGCAAGGTTATGATTTGGAAAGGATTGTGATTTCCTTGCCTAGGCTGCTGCTATTTCATTTGTTTCTCCCTTTCCATCCTCTGTTCTCCACAGCACCAGGCTCCTGTGTCCTATCAAGTCTTTCATGATACATTTTAGCTGATCAACCAGAGCTGCTGCATGCTGTCACCAAGCCTATCTAGACCAGCTTCTGGAAGGTGGTGGTGCAAGGAGATATCCAAAGGAAGTTTTATCAACAACTGTGGCAATCTGAACAGTTGACTCATTAAAAAGACATCCCTTAATGAGGCCTGAACACTGGTGTTGTCAAAATGTTGGACCGTTATTTAGTTGCTCTCAAATTTGATGGTTCTCCAGTCTCACAAGGTAATAAAGAAGTCACTTGGGAAGAGTACAAGTGTTGAAAAGTTATGGTTATTTTGCAAAGCAGCCATTCCACCTCAATGCCACAGCTTTCTTTTCTATGTAAGAACACAGATTGCTCCTCCAGCTCATGTCACAGCACCAATTTCCTTATAAAACAGAAGCCTGTGATTTTGAAGTCCTCCCCTTGTGGATGCAAAGTTGCCTCAGTGGTAAGAGGGACAGCATTCAGTCACCTTTCCCCAGAGAAAGCAGGGAGATGTAAGTTGTTCCCGCCTCCAACAGCAGGCTTCATAGCCAGTGCCCACCTAGCCTTGTGCCCAGCGCACATACAGTTACTCTGCACTGAACTATTATTATAGAAGCAGTGTGCAAAGTAGGAACAGCAACTGCCTAGGAATCTAATCAACTCAGCAATACTTAAGGGGTGATATACTTCAGCTGAGCCTCCTCATCTGTGACAGTGATTCATGTCTTCTGTCAGCTGCAATTCTCTTCAGCAATACCTTTTAATAAAGGTCCTTGAACATAAAAAAAAAAAAGGAAAAAAAAAAAAAGGTTTTGATACCTTCTACAACAGGCTGCTCCTTCTGCTATCAGACATGATGTAGGCATGACTATGACTCCTCTTATTTAAAAATCAAGCAAAAAAAAACACAAATCGATGACAGAAAGGTGAATGATTTATCCCTAAAGCAGGAAAGTGAAGGACAATAAGCACTCTTGCCAAGGTAACTGACAATACATTTCCACTGCATAGGTGCTGGCCTTACAAGAACTGCTCCATGATCAAATGGATTTCTTGCTCCAGTAATCTATTAGCTTCAGTCATGCTATTCAAACATGACTGCTGGAACACATTCAGAAAGATTAACTTCAGCTTTAACATTTCAGTCAGGATCTAATGCACACTATGATATGCCTATGCCTGAAATCTCAAGCTCCATATTTTTCTAGGTAAACAAGCTTTCAGAAATCATCTCCCTTATAGAAACATTTTAAAAGGCCAAATGAAAACTAGGAAAATAAACTTGTATTCAATAATCTACTTCTAAAAAGAGGTAAATTCTTGTAAATTTTGTATCATATTTTTAGGTTTTGTAATGAGTGTTGTGTTCATATCCCATCTTCATGGCATATTTCAGAGAAGCAATTTTATTCACATGTAAGCTTCATTTTGAGCAAGTTTTAGCCTATCTTAGAAAACCCAACTTATGGAAAATAGATATACTCATTAAAAGGTGTCAGGAATTATTCACCAGGCTCTGTAAATAAACTAATTTAGACATCTCAAACATCCAGCTCTCCTGTCCACCTTGTCATTACAATTGTACCTTTCAATAAAATTCTATTCAATAAAACCTTGGAGAAGCAATAAATGAATAAAAAGGGTAGTATGGTGTAGTTTATGCTATTATTCACAAATGGTTAGGACACCTGCCTGAAATAGTTACATTCACAGTGTATATGTGAATTTCAAAAAAAATTATCTAGTACTAATAAATGTAACAATCCATGCAAAATGTAATTTCCTATTAATAAAGGTTATGTAGTGTGTTAGAAGTGGTATCTTGAGAAGGAGTTATTCTTGCCCTAATGTATCTCTTCAGCTTTGAAATGAGAAGCAATTCAGGCAAATTCCTGAGGTTCCACAGCTTCACAGCAGATGGGAAGACTGTGTGAAAAACAGCCATTTTAAAAATAATTTGCATTGTCTTTCTGAAATCCTACCTAAGATACTAGCAAGCGGCAAATGAGAAAGCAGCATTCCAGAAGTTCAACAAACAACGGTACTTTTGTCCACCCCTAAAATGGCCTATTGTACACAGTGCAACATCAGTCTACAAAGCCAACTATCCCAAAAACTATGTACCACATACCTAATGACCTATGCCACTCTATGAACTTCAAGCCAGATATTCAGGTTGCTCTTAAAGCACACAGCCGTTGAATGTTTCCTCTGAGTGCTACCCCTCCACCCAGGACCATAATCACATTCTATTAAAAAGCAACTTTTTATGGTAATTACCTGTTCAATTGTCAACAGCACCAAAAGACCCAGTAGCTTATGAAAAAAAGAACTCCCTTTATCAGATTTAGAATTGTCCTCCTCTGCATCACCCAGACAGAAAGTAGCAAACATGAGCTTCTCTAAGTTTCACAGTAATTGATGATGCATAGAAGCTGCCAGGAAACGCAGATCCACGAGTATACTAACAATACATGGGACGAGTTACCTAAGTTGAAAGATCAAAGTTTTGGCCATGACATTTGGGGATTTTTTTTAAATTTTACTTTTAAATTTTATTTTTAAACCAGTATTCTACCTATTTCTTCAACAGATAATGGTCTGTACTGCAAAGATTAATTTACCACATGTAGTCTGCATTCCCAGCATCCAACCTCCCATCTGAATGGCAGGAAGAAGTGAATTAATTATGAATATCCCAGTTTCACCAATCTTCCTCTTCCTCACAGTTCCTATCAGGTGGTGCTGGAACAGTAGATCTCCCCTCCACTTCACCAAGGACTGCAGAAGATTCAGTGTCCATCCCATTCCTTCCCCAAAATTGTACATTAATTGAAGCAAGCATTTCTCTGAACTCACAGGAAAGCTCGGGGGTGCAGCCATGCCTTCTTATCATCGAGCTAAACACCCCTCAGCACCGTGCTTTTTTGCAAGTGACCAGAACTATCAACATTGACCCTGTCAACTCTGGGAACAAACTTTCAGGAAACTTTCAAACTTTTCCTTTCAGGGGAAATCCAAGGAGGCTTTGATTGCAACTTCCAGGTTCACCCCATTTACGCAGAAGTTATTCTAGTGACAGTATCAACAACAGCGAGAATACTTCTAGCTTAAAGCTTCTGACTTCAAGTCTTCCGAAAGCAGAGCTCATTTGGCAATAAGTGAAAGGAACTCCAGGATCTCTTTGAGAAGTGGTGTTTTTCTCCCTTTCCTTTTAACAATCTTCATGCATATTTTGGATGTGAGAGAGGTGTATTCTTTGGCAGTTGCCTTCTGAACTCCCAAAGAATCGAGCAGACCCACAGGACCATCTCTCTAGCTCCACCCACAGACCCTCAACAACAACAAAAAAGGGGGGGATATAGCGATCTTATATGGTTGCCCAGTACTATGAGAGGAAGGCACGTATCCTATACGGCTGCATAAAGGCTATAAGGGCAATACATATACAAGACAGCTAAAAGTAAAAGAAAGCTTAAAACTAGCTGACAGGAAGACAAACTTTCTGTACTTGCCATTGGTTTGCCTGACACCAGCTGACTGTTCCAGTAGTCCTCCACACAAGCAGCAAAGCAGCTGAAATTCATCCCTGATGCAACTCCAGCGAGACTAATAGGTTTCCACAAGAATGAATCAGGCCCTGTATATCTAAAACCAAACCCACTAAAGTTTCACTCAAGCGAAATTGCAGGAGTACAATCTATGGATAACAGCTGGAGAACATTAACTCTCCCCTCCTTTCCTGGGGTTAATTTTTTTTTTCTTTTTCTGTTCAGACAGGAAGCAGTCATATACCATACTGCATAACATAAGGAGCTCAGCATAGGGAGACAAGTAGAAAAAGATTACAAAGAACGGTCTAAAAGTTTTTTAGGGAAGTTATGCTGCCGTAACCCCTGAGCTGCCCCCAACGTTTGAAGCCACGCCGCTGCCTCTACATCATGACTTGAGACAGGAGTTACCACCCACTTATAAAGAAAAAAAAACAAAACAAAACACCAAAAAAAACCCCACCAACGACATAATTGAGGGTATTTTAAAGATCTCAGCGCAGCAGGAGCCCGAGGCCCGTGTCCTGGTTCCCAGCGGGGGTCACTCTGGCCCGGGGAGGGGGGCGGGCGAGCGAGAGGCGCCGCGGCGCCATCCGCCCCCCCCCCCCCCCCCACAAGTAATTGGGCAA
>NW_020799095.1:73675853-73693877 GCF_003259725.1 Athene cunicularia
AGCCCCGGAGGCCGCCGCGAAGGCAGCGGGCGCTGCGGAGGGCAGGTCCTCGCTGCCCGCAAGGAGCATCCAGGGCGGGACTGGGAGGTGTTTGCCCGGGTGTCGTTCCCATGGTCGGGCACCTTCGTGACACCCTCCAACCGTGCGCAGTTTTCAGAAGTTGGCAGCAAGTCACCGCGTGTACGAGGAAGCCACGCGGGCGGTCTGTTGGCCGGTTGTTCCCCTCTTCTCTGGAGCTTGAGCTGTTTGCTGCTTTGCAAAATAGTCTTCCCACAAACCCTCCACTTCAGTGAATCACTCCTGGCCTTTGTCACCACATAGAAGAGAAAGACCAACTGTTTAAACATCCCCAAATTAGTTCTTCAAGTATTCTACAGGGCTGGTGCTTTGAGATGAGATGTTTCTATCTAATTCAGCTTTCTTAAAAAACAGCTGCTGCTGCTCCTTCTTCTTTCACCCCAAAAGACAGACTTTAACTCTCAAGACCACAGGGTTGGCAGGAAATCAGAAGCCATATATACCCGTTCAGCTGAAACCTCAGGGCTGTTATTACAAAATCTGGTAGGGTCCCTAACGAGTATGCTCAGTGGCATAAGGGATGGCACTGATGGGGTAAGGGCCCTCCCCGAGGGCAGCCCACCCTAACAACAAAATTGGGAATCACAGTTTTCACTATCGTGGGGGTGTCCACAGTGCCTCTGCCCAGCAAAAGAGGCTGGATGATAAGAGATGCTCTCGAATGGATGTAAGGGTAAAGGGCTGTGTGTGAACAGGTTAACACCCAAAACTGTTTGCTGGTCCTGAACAGATGCTTGCCCCCAAAAGGCTAACACTAAAACAACAATAACAACAGCAATGAAGTTTGCTCAAGAAAACTATTACACAGATTAAGTGGTAATCAGGGGTTAACAAGAGATTTTTGGAAAATAGTCAGATTGAAAAGAAGCAAAAAAAAAAAAAAGGATGCACTAGCCACCAGTTCAACCTGGTTTGACACTGCCAAGAGTTGCCCAGCTGACATCTCACTTCTGCCTTGGCCTGGAGGCACTGTCTCTCTGCCTGGTGGCAGTTTGGGGTGCAACAAGCAGGGACCTGCACCCCAGGTGTGGGGGGTATTTATGACACATACATTAGCACAGGAAGAAGCACAGGTACATGTAACTACACCTAAAATGTGGGTTACACAGGTACCTGCAGGAGGTGTGTGAGAATAGGGAGACCCACACTCCTAGAAGAGAGGTATTTGTTTGCAACCTACACAGCCTCAAGGGTGGCGTGGCCACAGCCCAGCGTGCATGAGCCTCAGATGATTTAGGATTAGTTATAGAAGGGTCTTTAGAAGTTTATAGCTGTTTACTAACATTTTGGAAGTATCTACTATTGTGGTTTATGCATTGTATTGCTGATACTGATCCTCAGCATTCAGCTCACTGATTGCCAGGTCATTACACGTCCTTATTAAAAAGACAAAACCACTTTAATCCTGATTTGATTTAAACCATGAGTTGAGCAGTTTTCCCTGCACCACACTATGATCTTATGTATGGAAAAGCCTGTCTTCCTAAATATATCACAACACATGCAAGACAATCACGACAAGTACAGATAATTCTAAGCAAATTACATCTTTGTCAACAAATGCAAATGGCATATGAAACTGCAGAGGCAAAAGCATCAACACTGACAGCACTACAGAGGAAGTTTTAAAAACCTGACGTTTTCAGGACAGGAGGCTAACTTATAAAGAAAAAATGTGCATTTTCATTAAGAGGTGGACTAATTACCTGAAGCTGAAAAGAGTACCAGCAGCACAGATGACTGACAAGTAATTGGGCAACATTAGTTAGGCTCTAATCCCATCAGATACTGATCATTAGTGCTTCTCCTTATGAAAGCGTTTTGGCCCTGGTTCAAGATGACAACACACATCCTTCAATTCTCAAAAATCAGTGAGGGTTTAAGAAAATACTGCTTTCTGGAATCAGATGCATCAAATGACCATCTTAGATTTTTCAAAAGAAAAAGTGAATTAGTCTAAAAATATAGTTTTCTGTAATCAAAGGTTAATTTCTAACCACTGATATTAAACAAACTTTGTACTCCACCAAGTTTGTAAGGCTTTGACACAAGTGTCTGCTTTTAACATCCTCTATTTTCTTTTTTGAGGGTTACCTTTTTGCGGGTTGGCAAGAAGCAATCTGCTTGTAGAGTTTGAAAAACCCACTCCCAAACTCTTGCTAGGTACTCACCTTGGAAAATAGGATGTTAAAAAAAAAAAAAAAAAAAAAAACCTCTGACTCAGTGGTGGGAAGATGTGGCTGCTACACCCAGCCATACCATCCTCCCCCCATCAGATACGTGGGGCAGTGACGGTCCCCAGCTGTGGGAGAGCACACGCAGGCTGAAACCAACACGTGTCCGTGCTCCATGTGCAGCCCAGCTGTGCTTAATCTTAGCCTGAAATACAGTGAAGGGAGTAGCCACTGCAAACGACTCCCTGCCAGCCTCTCAGCTCTTCGTGTCATGTTGTGTGCTGTGCATCCCATGGTGCTCAACCACCTGAAAGTTTTCCTGTGTGGGTCATAGGGCCAGCAAGGCCAGTGATCCCACTTTTAACTCCTAGAAGGTTCTTCATTTGTTGCAGCAGCCTTTCTTGCATATAGGAGAGAAATTTCTTAGACCGATTGGAAACATAATCTCACATAGACCCAGCTGCATAGCTGTAAATAAGTAATTTTACATGATTCAGAAAGAAATCTCTGTGAGAAGGAGTACAGCAGTTTCCCTCCAAACTCAAAATCTGATGCACTACAACTAATCCCTTTGCCAAGGAGTATTTTTGCTCATCAAGAATAGCACAGACTGTTGCTTTGTGAGCCTTGAAGTTCAGTTCTCAAGGGAGGCCTTTAAAGAATAAAGACATTAGATAAACAAGTTACCAGTCTGTCAAGTTTATGACATAAACCCCAGAAATATTCCAACATGACCAGAACCAAAAGGTAAGGAAAATAACAACACAAAAAATAAAAAAATAAAACAACAGAAAAAAAAAAAGCCTAGAGAGGAAAGAACATCTTGCTTTAGGAGATCTGAATTCAGCTTTCAGATGAAGGACTGAATACTTCTGCTGCGCATCCCATTACACTCTCCCTAGAGGAGAATGAGATGGAGGGCACATGGAGAAGCAGTGAAGTACCAAACTCATTTTTGTACAAAGACATAAAACTCTCAGCAGAAATTTATTCATCACTAATGAAACTACTGACAATGGGTAACCGTTTTGTGCAAAGCATTTAGGACAGTCAATCTTGGAGCTTCATAAGCCCAAAAGCATCAACATGAACAGAGAAGCTGGGAAATGCTAGTTCAAGGAGGACTTACAAATTTCAATTAGGACTGAGTCATCTTATAGTCCTTGAGTATTTACCAAATGCTTGGTTCATTGTGGGATTCACTGTGGGAGTCTGGGATGTCTATTATGCCTAGCCATATGGTTTGGGACTTACTACCATTATGTACTGTGGATGGGACCTAAGGAGATATTTTCTTTTAACAGTTTCAGAGATGTTTCATTCATTCTTGGAAAAGTTATGTAGTGGTCTTTTTCTTTTTTTTTTTTTTTTTTCCTTGTCTTCCAGTTGGTCAGTACTTTATACATTGAGACTATTCAACTTGAACTACAAACATAGTACATTTACATATAAACACAAAGTATTGGTGTCTCTTGGCTGTGACTGAGCTAAGCTGCCCGAACCACATCATATAATTCTTAGTGAAAGTGTTTACAATAACCCTTTAAGATACCCTAGGCTTCAAAACAGTGCAGAGTCTTAAAACACATCAGTTCTGCCATCCTTTCCATGATCCAAAGGAGATAAAGTGCTTTCTCTAAGGACAAGAATAATTTTCAGGTTTGTTGGCTCTTAATATAGGTAGTATGAGCCCACCTAAGAGCGGAGGAGATGGAGTACTATCACCTACTACTTTTGCAAGACTAAGAAAGATTCACTGTTAAATGAAATGTCCTATATTGCCATTTTCCTTCTTCATGGGGAGACATCAATGCATTTTTCTTAGACTTTTATCCTGTCCCAGTGAGAGGAACTTAGAAATTATTAGGACTGAGGAAGAACAAGAAAGCTATGGGCCAAAATGTTTCTATTTGGATGTGTTGCTACAATCGTTCCTGGGAGTGTTTGTATTACATCTCTATTCATTATGGGCCTCCCTCTGTGGTGCATTACATGTCTCATGATGCACCAGTTTTTTATTCCATGAACAAAGCCACAGTGATTTTGGAAGAAGTAGCCAAACAAAGGGTTCTGGATAAAGAAAATAAATAAATAAATTTGAAAGCAACTGAACTATTTCCATAAGGCATCATCACAGCAATTCCAAGACTAAATATTTTGGCTCTGGAATTTTTGCCACAGTTGTTCTTGGTGGGTTTTTTTCCTTAGTTTTAGTCTAAGCTTTCCTCTGAAAAAAAAAAAAAAAAAAAAAATGTTGAACCTCAGTTTAAAAGCCATTTGTATTCCAGGCCTTCAAATTCCAGCAACAAAACTAAGACTAGTTTCCTATCTGCTATAGGAAGCTTTGATTTTTCATACCAGAGACATTTTAAGCGTTTGTTTTCACACTTTATATTTAAACAAAATTATGAAAAAAAAATTGTATCTTTTTAAAGACAGCAGAAGCCAAGTAATATTTTTCTAATTAATTCTACTTTTACATCACCATGTTCATATGGCTGCATATATTTTGTGAACACTCCATGATAATATCAGTGTTGACTGCTTTTGGGCATTCTAAAGTGAAAAAGAATCCAAAAGAAATTTGACTAATATGTTGCTGGCAACTTAGAGCAATTATCAAAAGCATATTGTTTTATTAACTACAGAATGATCCATTAATACTACCTACCTCCTAAAGGAAAAAAAAAAATCTAGACTTCATAGTTATAGATAAAAGTTATGGCCTCACTGCCATGTGATCTGAGAGTATGTGCCATTTTATCATCAGTAGCCTTGGTTTAACTATGAGTGATTTGATCTACATGGGTAAAAAGCTGCAGGATCTAAGACAGCTGAGATGATTATATTTTAAGGGGTAGCTTTTAGTAGAGTCTGTTCTGCTGACTGAGAACTCTCACAGCATCCCCTTGCATGAGGTCAGGCTCCTCCAGCCAAGCAAAAAGGCTCTGGTCTCACAATGACTTCAATAGGTCTGGTTAAAATGCATTAAATCAAGGTGGTGCTCAAGTTCTAGGACACTTTGGACTTTAGTTTGTCATATGACAGGTGCTGATGGAATCACAGAACAGATGAAGTACAGGCAGTTCCATCAAATAAAGATCCAGTTTTATTTTAAACTTCTTTCAGATGTTCAACTCATCAAATCTTAAACAAAAGGTTTTTAACCAACCTGAGACTTTAAGACATTTTTGCTGATTCTTTTTCAGTTTCACAGGAGAAAATCTTCACTTGGACTTGATTTTTCCCTTCTTCCAAAAACAAAAGCAATAAATAAAGTTCAGACTGTGTTGAAACATGTTTTATATTACATGTAAAATCTGTTGAAAAGAGCAGTGAGTTTGCAAAGTCAAGCTCCTAAGTCTCAAGTGTTAGAAAACACAGGAATGAAGACTGTGTGCAACTCAAAAACCACCATCCTGAATTCCCCTGCCTTGTCCACAATACACCTTCCACAACAGACAAGGCTGGGGCCTACAGCCAACGCTGCAAAACCACTTCATTCCCAGAAGCAGTTTGCGATTATGTAAGTTATGACATTATAATGCATAAGCTCAATGGAGACATAGTAGGACTGTAGAGGCAAAATTAATTCTGGCATTTCATAGCCTATGTCTGACCTTGCAGTTTTAATGTAGGGGTTTTTTGCTTGGTTTAAAACACAGGGTTGTCTGGTGCTTTCTCCAAGAACTAAGCAAAGAATGAACTTTAAAAGATACATTGCCTCATCTCACTGACATCTACAGCGATCATTTGCAGGTTTGGAATCCTGAGCTCTGCTAAGCACACTGCTGTTAGTTGGACTAAGAGAAGCACTGATGGCAACAGAAGACTTTCCAAGCACCGTGGTTGTGTCTGTGCTGTCATTCTCGGTACCCTGGCTGCAGCACACTGTGCAGCTGATGTGGCCAGCTGTTTCCTTTCTGTGAAAAACAGAGCAGGGTGAGATTTGTGCCTGGGTTGTTTGTAGTGGATGCTCACACTGTGGACACTCCCTGAGCAGGAATGTGGACAAACTCTGGAGACCCCTGTCTAGAAACAGCCTGCAGGAATCAACTTTGGGGAAAGATAAAGCTTTTTTTCAGTGATGTGTACCTTCTCCCAAGAAGCAGCAGGTGCTGTGGGATCACAGGGTGCTGGACAAAGGACGCTGCATTAGAGTGAGCTTCTAACCTGACCACTGCATTTCTATAAGCACTGTTCCTTCTGCTTTGACCCTGGTCCGCTACCCGTACAAACAGTGCCACACCAGACACACACCAAAGCCTCATTTCACTTCCTTTCTTCACATCTGGCTAGCTGTAGCCTCAACTTCTTGGGCCCATTTATACCAGATACTTCATTAAACAAAGCTCCCTTCAACAATTCTGATCTTTTCTTCCTGCTTCCTTCCTCTACTGTCTTCCCTCCCAAGGTGATAAGCAGTAACCTCTTGCATTTCTACAGATTTTTTCCCCTCAGTGCTAATCTCCACTAACTTCCCTCTATATTCAGTCTTCATCGGTATTCCCTGAGCCAGCTGATTTCTTCTGGTCTCTCATTGCTGCTGCTGTCAGTTCTATTCTTCTGCCTCAGATTGATGTTAATGCAAAACATCACAAGAAAATTCACAGGCAGTGGCTCTTGAATTGTTCAGCCCTGACAGGCTCTCTCACAGTTCTTTCTTTATTTCATAAGGAGAGACAGCACAATTTAGCCACATGAAGGGGAGTTTCACCAAGTTTCTAACAGAAAGTTTTGTTGCCACCTGCATTGTCCAGCCTGCAGCCAAAATGCCTCATTTTCTCTTGGTGGTGTCACTCCCTGAACAGCCAGCCTGAACTTCCTTCAGATCCTGGCTTGACTTCCCTCAGCTTTCAGTGAAGAATTCAGAGATAGCTTTGCACGAGGGTCACTGGGGCAGAAGTCTCTTTGATGCCCCCAGATCTCCTCACGGACCTGGCAAAATCATATCTTCCCCAGTCACTGGGTCACCTGACTCACAGATGGAGCTGAACTAGGTTTCCTCTGAGGCAGCTTGTACCCACTGAGAACAAGCTATATACCTTCTTCCAAAGATGAAGACAGCAAATGGTGCCTCTGTGGTCAGTAACACCAATGCCACTCTATCACCATGTCTTGCACTCTTAACCAAGAGCCAGAACTTGCTTTGTAAAGAGCAGTGTAGTACTCTGAGAAAAAATGGGTGCTTGAAGAAGCATGCACAAGAAGCTCTTTCAGTACTGTAAACTGGACTAGCGTCCTACAGTGCAGGAAAAGCACATGTTTATGTAAACATCAGCATTTACCTGTTGAAGCAAAGCTGTGAACACCAGGCATGAACCCACAGAGGACACTGACGGCAGCTGTCCCAATGCAAAGGAACGATTCAAGCACCAGCCCATGAAGAGCACGTATACTTCCCCTTGCACAACAGGACAGTCTTGTTTGTGTGCTCTGCTAAGAGGATTTTTATGTAATAACAGAGCAAGTTTTCTCTGCCTATGGTGAATGTTCCAGTGGAGTGATTCTAGCACGCAGTGCATCAGGTTCAGTGAAGAGGCCCCCTGCCTCCCTCAGTTTTCATCTCCCCACAGACAACTTGCCTTGTCCCATATGTCCGTGACTAATTTGGAAATTTGCCATAAGGACAGTGTCCACATGTAAAGAAAACACAATTAGCATGCACTTGGTATCTGCAGAAATTTTATAAGCCATCATCTAACAGGCTAATTTCTGGCTTAATTAAATCAGTCAATTGCTTCTGGGAAACATAGTGTCATTGCTTCATTTCTAACATTCAGATCTTTTATTCTAAATATTTTTGCTCATACATATTAAAATCACTTGCACATGTCCTTCATAGTTAAGAGAAATATTATAGGGATCTTATTACAAAGTGAGCCAACAGCTGAAGCATTACTTTTTCAATTTGATTTTCATTAATACTTCTGTTTTGTGAGACTCTGCTCTTCACCACACAACATGCCCCTCACTGATGGCTCCAGAAGAAATCTGCCCATTTCATTACCACAAAACTTGGCTCAAAGAGACACCCGATGACAGTGCAAAGAATGCAACAGAAAAGGGTAGATCCTTTCTTTAGGATCTGATGGAACGAAATGAAGAGAGGCCTTCATATCAACTGGCAGATTACAGGATCTACGATCAGCTCCCTAACTCATTCCTGTCCTTTGGAGAGAAGATCAAATAGATCAAGCAGATAGGGATAGGAATCAGTACAGGAGTGGTTGACATAAAACCTTAGATCCCATATCGAAATACTGTCTATTACTAAGGCTCTGGATATTTTCTCTTTAGATGTTTTTTTCCACCCCACTGCCTTCTCTTTATATGTCAAAATCTAATATTATATAGCTTAAAGGAATATCAAAATGAATAGCTTAAGAATGTTTGCTTTCAAAGCTAGCATCTTCCAACCACCACAGAAACTGCTATGAAGAGTTCAAAAGCTTTTAACAGATTTCTCTTGGTAGATTTTGCTCTGTCAGTACCCAATTTTTACCATCCCAAGTCGTGTGTCATCCTGTGTCAGAAGTCATTGCTTTGTAGCCAAAATGGCTTAAAACCTGAGTGCTACTCCTCAACCACCTCTGGTCAATGTGCCAGGTATTCACTTAAACCATCAATAAATGCAAGTTTGTGTTAGCACACTGGAATGACAGGGTTCTGAGCAAAAAATTCCTTCTGCTTCACACCAGGTTCAGAGCCAATGGATGGACATTACAAATAGGTGAAGGACAGTGGGATATTAAACTCCTACAGCCCTTTGTTGGAGGAGCATGAGCCAGAGTCTTAATGTAAAGCAGTTTCTGGGAGAAACAGTGAACTTCAGTTTTTTCCTTCAGGTCATAATACTGCAAGATACTTAAGATATACATCACAAGAGCAAGTCCCAAAATGCAAGCTTATGATGCCTTTAAAGCAGCTATTCTCACCAGAACCAGTGGACCATTAAGGCATTAGCAGCCAAATATGGTCTGCTCCAACAGGGAGCACTTGGGACTGAGCCATCAGCTGGTCAAGGCTCAGAGATCTTCCAGACCCTGACAGCCTTGCCAGCTCAGTCTGTTGCTCCATGAAGCTGCAAGAAGCTGCTGCAAAGTCTGTTGCAGGGTTATCACATCTTTGGGGGCAATCTCGTTGTGGAGGCTGTGGGTTTTCCTCACATCCCTTCCAGTCTCAAACTGTCAACAAAGGTTTGGGGGTGCCTACAAAAAACACTCCTACTACCCTGATTGTTAGCCATATTCGTGAACACCCATACAGCTGGCACCATAATCCTTGGTGTTTTCAAGGAACACTTCCCAGGAGAGGCTACTTATGAAGACAGGCTGCTTGTATTGATCATGGAGTATCTGTCCCACATGTTCAACAGAGTCACTAGCCCTGCCCAAGCAGGATATTATTAATTTCTCCATGTTCTTCACAATTCCTATTTCTTCCTTCTTGCCCTTCTTCCCAACAAGTCTTAACTCCTAGATTAAACACAGTGAGTTAATGCAGTTGTTAGTGTAACTCCTTGATTTTGTAACTTGCTAATTCTAAAATTTCTCAGATGTTGCATTAGGCTACAATCACTAGCAGATTTGCTATGGAGAACTTATGAACAGTTCTTTTAAGTCTTTTTTTTTTTCTAATATGATTTCTAAAAAGAGGAAGCTTGGATTTACCAGTCTTAGAAAAATTACTTTATATGACCAGCTTTAAATCCTGTACCACATAAAATGAGATACACGGTTGATGTACTCTATTCAAGAGGTACCAGGATGCTCAGAGTTGATAACAATCCATACACTGCCTCTCTAAAGGACTCAGAAACCCACTTCAGGGCCAATGTACTCTTATAGTCAACAACACTGCTGACCAGTAGAGAAGTCTCTCCAGACTATTCTGGACAGCAGAGTGGTCAATGAGGACATAGTTTACACAGCTGTTTTCTAGAATAACTTAGTCGGTTCAAATCCTTGCCTAGTAAATAGGAGGTCAGGTTCAATCCCCAGAGGTACTTCCCACCTAAGCTTTAGCCACAGCACATCACAGCCACAGAATATCTAGATTTTTACAGCAGGGGAAACCCCATATGCAAGGAAACAGTTTACCAAGGTGATGAAGCTCATCTGAGATTTCCCTAAATGTGGGAAACTGGACTGCACAGTTTGTGGTAGTGGGGAAGATATGTTCATATTCATCCCCAAGTAAGAAAATAAACCAAATAACCTGCCTTACAACAGCTTGACAGATCTAAATGGCTTTATTTAATTTATCTGGACTAAAATGTAGACAGATGTTTATGTAACCAAGTGTTTGTGCCAGTCACATACCACAGGTCTATTCACACCCTCAGTGTTACTGTTGAAAGGGATCATAGGTACTCTTCTCAAGGTACTTTAGTTTAAAGTCAGCAAGGGGATCTTAACAGCCCACAGTGGTACCCTAAAGTACACCCCAGGTTTTGCCCGAGACCAATTATAGAGCACCCACCCAAACTCTTCACCGTCTGCAGCTGCTTGTGCAGTTTTCTAGTGCAGCCTACAACAGTGGAGATTCATGTAATTTAATCATTTCCAATCTTTCCCATACTGAAAAGCCAAGATACAAATGAAAGATCTCTCCCAAAGTTCCCAGATGTTCCCGTACCCAACCTTACCTAGCTGTAATGAAAGGAAAGGGGTTTACTGGAGCCATGCAAGAGTACGAGTTGAGAAGTCATACTGTGTGATAGAGAAGAAAGATGGAAAACAAGTCTCCTGTTCTTTTGTTTACGTGGTGTGCTTTTCCTTTTCATCTTGTATTAATAGATTTTTCCAGCCAGGCTCTCCTTGCAGTAAAAGCTCTAAGAAGTACCAGCCACATCTGGTTTTACCCCAAGTGGATCAATGGTTGACAATATATACATTTTTCTTTCTATATCTGATGAAAATTTTTCTTCCTATTCCTGATGAAAATTACCAGCAGCCTTCAACACAAAGACAGCCTTATATCTATACTCGTGTCGTTTTCTGTATGGTAAACATTTGGTTTAGGAGAGGGATTTTTCAAATTATTGTATGAATAATCTTTCCATATAGGTTGACTGTCATGTCCTACTCCTTTCCAGCAGCTAAAGCAAGAGCTTAATCAAAGGTAAACAGTTCACACTGGTAGCTTTTTGCATGGATACTCTCCTGTCTTACTAGAGTAAAATCTAGTAATGAACACACACTGTGTCTTGTACAAGCCTGGACAGTAGGCCATGGCTTGACCTTCAACTTTGAAGGTTTCACTAGTCTGTGCAGGTTCTCCCTGTGATGGCTTCACACTTCCTTATTTGCCCAGCAGGACATATTTAGGCTGATGGCCAGAACTCAGCCTGGTAGGGCAAGTGTGTAGTGCACACCAACCTTACAGTGAATGTGCTGGACCATCAAACACTGTGACTTTGAAGACATATCTTTTTCTGAAAGCTTTCTACCACCACCAAGGCGAAACAGTATCCAAAGTTGCATTTTCTAAAACAGAGGCTTCTGTGACTGTTGTCCTTTTACTGCCCCTTTCATTGACAGGGATCAAGCTAAAGCATCTGAGGAACTTAAGGCATTTTAAAATCCATTTCTTGGCATTTATGAACTCTGGTGACCAGGCTCAGAATGGTTCATTATAATGAATAAATTAATGAATAATTCAGAACCACTCATGGAAGTCACCCTCAGCAATTTTCCTTCAAATGCCATGTACTAAACAGTGAAGACAGCTACAATGGTTTGCTTTATCAGGATGTTAAAGCTGTTACAAGGGTTTAAAAGATAAGAATAGCAGCACATGCAATTTCAAATAGAAGTTACATTATACATGGTGATATCAAGCCAGTGTTCTCATGAAAGCATTCATTTAGTGAGCTTAATGAGGGCAATTTGTCAACAATTTCACACACCATTTGCCTAGAATTCTCCAATGCAGCATTTCACTGTGCACTCCTCCCCCCACAAATAAACTGCATGTTGTATACAGTTTTGCCCATCATTAATCATCTTTTCAGCACTGCAAGTTCAATGCTGCTTTCCCAGTAGGAGACTGAGGGAGCAACCTAGCCAAAAGAGGGAAAATTCATGGGAAAAGAGGAATATAAATGTTCACTTAAAGAAAAAAAAAAAAAAAAGACAAGAGCAAAACTCCCAAACTCTAGTAGGACCATGTCCTTGTGCCCACAGTAACTGCTTTAACAGCAACTTCTGGAGCTCCCCTTTTTCCATGAGTTGAGCATACAACTAAGGAAACCAAACGTTGCTTCTTTCAGCTTAAAAGTTCAAAGCAGAGGCTAAGAAAGACCACCAGTCAGTTTAAAATAAAAAAATAAAAGAAATCAAGCAAACCACTCCCCCCTCCCATATTGTCCCCAGCTTCTGGAATTGTTGCATTTTTGTTTTTCAACTAGGTCCAGTTCAAAGATGACTCTAAAAAAAGACACCCCATGTATTTGTTGAAACTGTATCTGCAAAAGGCTTGACTTAATAAATAACTAACTTAAGAAGCCATTACTGTTGATTGTCAGCATTTTTCTGCTAACCAAGATGCCTGAGGGAAAAGCAGATGGAAAGTAATTAATAAGACCGAGAGTGAGGTTTGCTGGATGTAACTGATACTGTTGGTAAATCTGGGACTCATAAATGATTCTTCTCAATGAAGGGAGACAGATGTTTCTGCTATTTCAGCAAGAAGCTAGGAGAGAGCAAGTAAAAATTAAAATAAAAATTTAAAAAAGCAGTGAGCCCATAAATAAGCAGTGCAACTGTTACCACACACTTCCTTCTTTTCTCTTACACTCCTGATAAGGTTGAAGAATTTTAGAAGTGGAAAGAAGGATTCCTCTGAAATTATCTTATTAAAATAATTCAATATGCCAACAACTATAATCTACTGCATTCTATCTGGACTTGTGCAGTAGGAATTGATACAGAGAAATGATTACTTGTTTTAAGATTTATTTACTTATTTACTTATAGAAAACTGTTTGGCAACTTATTTACTTACTTATAGTGGGTTTTTAATATTGTTAAGAATCCTGCTCACTTAGACTCTTGTGAAATTTTACCAAGGACTACAGTGTTCATCAAAACAAAACACTTTACTGTGAAAATCTACCAGGGGCTACAATGTTCAGCAAAATATTATGCTCTGTCCTTGAGGAACAAGTGGCTGGCTCTATCTAGTTGGAATTTTGCTAATGAGTAGAGAGAGTCATAGATGAATGCTTGAAGTTCTATTGGTTCTCTTAGATAAGATAGAAAAATAAACCGGCTGAAAAACACTTTTGTTGTTCAAGAAATTGGCCAAGAGAATCTGTGCATGCTCCGTGGAAAAAAAGTGAGAAAGACTACGAGCCTTCCTCCCAAAGGCCCCAGAAGACAACCACCAGGAAGCAATGCGCAGGTGCAAAGAGAACATAAACTGCTGACACCAGCCTTTCTAACTAACCCAGCCTTACTTATGCACATGTATGTTTGTGTTATGTAACCCAATGAATATGGATATCTACACTCTTATCAGTTTTGGTAAAATGTGCGGTGGGTGTGCAAGCTTTGTGGAGAAATCCCCTCGCACCCCGGCCGGAGTAAACATACCCGCTTTATAACTCTCTCCGAGTTGTAGAGTCTTTTTTCCGTGAATCAGAATATGGGCAAAAGAGAGCATTAAGTTTGCTTCTGAGTATCTTCACTTTTAAAGAAGTGTTGGATGAATTGCCATTTCTGCAATATGTTGTATCTTATGCTTAAACAATATTGAAAACCTGAAATGAAGTAAACCAAAAGGGAAATAGGTGGAGCTATATGTTTACCCTCAACATAGGATCCCTCGCTGTTGAGGGAAAAGCATTTTAGGAAGGCTGTGAGGAGGAGGTGGGGGACGGGGAGAGCTGTACTGAGCATGTCTGAAGGGGCAAGGCATGACTCAAGCTACAAAGCATTTCCACCGAGACAAAGTGCTGCTGTCATCTGTATTGGCAGCATTTTCAACCCAGCAGTGCTCTGTTTCATTAACTGTGCTCTCCCCTGCCAAAGCCATCTGAAAGAAGGAGGTCGCTTTCTGAGGTGCAACAAATCAAGATTTTACTCTTTTGGCCTTTGGCAATTATCAACAAAAAGGTTACATGAAATTTGGGTTTGTGTATATGCATATCTGTATGTAGATGACAAACACAAGCCCACTCCTTCTAGAATTTGTGTGTATCTTGTTAAAGGTATGTGTGTTCCTCAATATTTAAACCCCCCCAACTTTCAAAACTTTAAAAAACACTCTAAAAGGTTTTCTCCAAATATATGATACTGCACCTGAAGGAATTAAGATGTTCCATCTCAGCTCTTGTTACCCTCCAGACTTCTGAGATATATAGGAAAAAAAGATAAATCCATACCAAAAGATCGGTGATACTTTTTTAGAAAAAATAACATTCTAACCATTCTGATTTTTATTTTATTTTTGTCAACTACTTCTTGAAAACTAAACTGCTAAAGATCTGTCAGTGATTGGGGGAAAAAAAAATAAAATAGCCTGCCTCTCTGAGCCCAGGTACAAACCTGTTCAGATTAGTCAAACAGAGGCTATTACAGAAAATATACAAATGTTTAGGGGTTTTTTATTTCCATTTAGATTTAACCTCTTTTATGGTTGTAATAATACCCAGTGAGTACCATCACCACTCTCAAATTCAATAAAGAAATTGTTTAGAAGCTCCAGACCTGAGCTTTGAAAATGCACCTCTGGCCATAGTATACAGCATAGTTAGAGTCAGAAAGGTACTGTAAAAATAATGTGAAGATAATGTAATATTGGCAGCCACAGAAAATTCAATTTGCTCAATTAACAAGGTCAAAGGCTTTTTCCTTTTCATTCACTCCTCACAAAATTCAGCATGGCTGAAGGACCGTAAATGGAAGAAAGACTGACTTAACATTTTGCATGTAAAGTCATCCTGTGAACATTTCAGAGCCACCTAGAAAACTCTGGAAGCCTTGATCTATACTGGCCTTTTATCAGCAGAAACCTGTGTGTGCTGAGATCCTTCTGAAAGGAGGATCTGGGAGAGCCACAGGAATCTCCGGTGGCTGCTCCACCATCAGCATCTCCTGCCACAGACTGAGGACACTCAGGGCAGTGGCAGAGGCAGCGTCTCCACAGGACTGACTTCACTCACAGAAGAGAGACCAAGGGTATGCCCATTTGGAGGACAATCTTCAATCCATATTGTGAACACTGGATCAAACTCCCTTCAAAAAGTAGAGCTATATCAGGAGCAGTACTCTTCAGTTTCTTCCCTATTATATAACTATTCCTACATCACCCGTCTTCCTGCAGAAGGATGTGATCCTGACCTGAATTAGCTATAGGCACATGTAACACTTATTGTTTAAATACTAAAACCCAGACATCTAGACATATTAAGATGGGAGTGCATCAGTTTTACTTAATACTTTGACTAGTTTTCTTACTACATAGTGAAACATGGACATTATCTTAAGGAACCATCACATGGAAAAAAAATGGATAAAAGGCTATGAAGATGCTTCTACCTCTGTGCAGTCTCACTGGGAGCCAGCATAAAGTCTACAGATATGTGCAAATGGAGGGGCAGAAGGAAAACTCCACCCCCAGCAATACACAATTCCAAGCAATTATTTTGAAGTGATCAAGGTTCAGGAACTAAAACTTTCTAGAAAGAAAATCAGAATGGCAGGCTCAGGAATCCCTCTCATGAAAAATCACACCATTCCTCATGTCAGTTTAGTGGAAACTGTTGCCACAGGAGATGGAGACAGACAGCATCAGCGGATTCAGAAAGTATCACAAAATTTATGGACAGCAGGTCCTTAAACAAAGGGCACAGGAGGGAACGCACCCTGTAACATCCCTAACCCAACAGTGGTGTGCAATGCAATGGGAATGGACCAGAGGAAACGACTAAGCTTGCACGGTCTCACTAAATAGCACCTATAGCTATCTGTGCTGCTGAAGAGAAAGTGTACTGGGCTAGATGGCTGGTCTGATTTTGTAGAGCATTTAGAGAATTTATGTCCTTCTTCATAGGCAGCTAAAATCTGTCCTGCTTGCAACTGGAATCATCAGGAATCTCCATGACATTCAGCAGACACACCTCAAAACTACTGAAGTATGTGATCGTGTTTTCTGTACTGGATAGAGCTGGGTTAACATTGATATATTATGGGCAGCCCTACAATTACATCATTATTTCAGAAGTCTGAAGAAAAACAGCATTGTAGTTTTGTGCTCTTTTATCCATGCTCTTGTCTGCAATGATGGTGGAGTCAGGCACCAGTCTCCTGCTTAAATCTAATGTCTCAACCCTGACCACCCCCACATTGCTGTTCCCTAATGCATACTTGTGACAAACTTGGAACAACATCTGACCTTTGAGTCCTCTATCCACTTCCCTGCTGCCTGCCAACAAATTCTGGCTAACACTTAAAGAAGATATCTCACCACTGACCTGGCACCCTGAGCTATCAGCCTACAGTGAGGCCCCTGCCGTTTAGTAAAACAGTGCCCCAAATACCCCAAATACCCCAGGACTCCTAACCTTGCAGGCTCACACCGCATGTCTGTCAGAAAAGTGCAACTCAGCTTTATTATCGCATCATTATTAATTTGAAGTATGTGTGCTCTTCTGCCTTAAGAAATAAAAGAAGTCTGAATTCAAACACTTAGAAAAGTGCAAGAGAATATAAAAAAAAATCAGCCTTAACAGTCAAGAGGTCTCTGTAAACTCTTCATTAATTCACATGGATCGGTGGAGGCAAAGTAACTGGCCTCACAAGCTATCTCAGGACTGGCATGCCCTGAAAAGCTACACCGACACCTAGAGACACATTTCTTCTTATTCAGGATGGCTGTCCCTGCTCCAAGCCTTTCTGATGATGCTGCTAAAATTTTGGTAATTGTATATCTTTAGATAAGACATTTATAAAATTCTTGTAAAATTTAGAAGCTCTCACAAAAAAACCAACCTTCACAGTTAACAAATTACAGTAGGACTGGGAGCTTAAGTAGATACCATTTGGCTATGTACTGCAAGGTTTGGGAAAAAAAAACATGCTATATTATTCAGGTACAGGAAAGCAGAAACTTAGGTTGTCTTCCAACAGTAAACTCAAGGCTGGTAAGAGTCACCTGGGAAAGGCAGGGATTACATAAACTGTTCCTGGCCCATGCTTATATAATCTTGTTGCAAAGACTTATGGTGATGAAGACAACTTCTCCAGTACTTCCATATGCTTGCTGTGAGAAATTTTTTCCTAATATCAAACTTGAATCTTCATTGCTGCACCTCACCAGATTTTGCTCCACCCACTGTGGATATGAAGTGCTCACATATGTGAGCACAGTTATCATACCTCCCCCTCAGTCTTCCTGTCTCTGAGATGAAAAAACCCCACTTCATTATGCCCTTCCTTGAGAGAAATGTTGTTAAGAGCCCTGTTCATCCTCATGAGTGGTCTCAGATTTTCTCTCCTTAGACTGTAAGCATCTCTAAACACAGCACCCAGAACTAGGCACATTATCCAGGTGAAAACCTTACCAGAACTTCCCACACAGTGCTGGGGGCTACTTCACATGCAAACACCTCTCCATTTCTCCCTCTGGCTATAGGCTTTGCCTTTTATGCAGCAGCTCGATATTGTTGATTTATGTTCAGCATCTGACTCTCAGAGTCAGAAACTACCAAAAAAACAAAAGAGGGGAAGGGAAGGGAAGGGAAGGGAAGGGAAGGGAAGGGAAG
>NW_020799095.1:73693927-73799811 GCF_003259725.1 Athene cunicularia
GAGAAGGGAGAAGGGAGAAGGGAAGGAGGAAGGGGAGAAAGGGGAAGGGGGTAAAGGGGAAAGGGGAAAAAGGGGAAAGGTGAAAGGGAAAAGGAGAACATAAAAGAGAAGTAGAAAATAATCCAAACAAGGATAGCTGAAAAAAAGTGATACTATAAAAAATTAGGCCTGTTGGTTAACTTATTATTAGAATAATTAAGATACTATTTCTTGTAATACATAAACAGAACAATAAAAAACTGTTCACAATATTCTACACTCTTTGAATACAGGAAAAGGAAAAAGTAAAAACATTCTTCAGCTGGAAGAGAAAAACTGCAACGATCTTTACCAAAATACAAAATAGCTACTTTAAAATTACAGTGGTTGTTCACTGCCAATTTTAAAGTTATGGTCAAAAGATTTCTTACATATTTTGGAATTAAACTTTTCCACTATGGTAAATATGTAAAAAGTTAAATACTAATAGGATTCCTTATGAGAAAAAAAGTAACATGTTAATTGTTACAAGTGGTTGGGGTTTTTTTTCAAAGTACATAAATCAGAGACTTGCTTAGAGTCAACGTTAAGAAATAAATATCCTTAAGCAGCTCAATTGTACCCTGCTTGACATTTCTTATTGATGAGTACTATAGTAAAAAAAACCTAGCTATAAAGTGCACCTCTAAAAAACCCCAGTAAAATTAGAATTTATTCTAACTAAAGCTAGTGTCACGTTTAGTCACCTCCATTAGCCTGACTACCTGTGAGGCTTTTAGTCTGCAAGCAAGCACAGCTCAGGCTAGCCCTGCAAGAGCAGTTGCTGACTTCCACCACCCATGTAGGCTGAGCTACTCATGAGGTCATTCTCATGCTACTAAAATATGACTGCTATGACCTGCAGCAATGCAGGAACTGCTTTACAAAAAGGTAAACCATCCATACAGCGGAGTTAGACAGACAACAGAGGAAGAACAGCATCAGACTTCAGCTGAAGTCATCTCTGCTCATGAGTTAGTGACTAAGCAAAGACTGCAGGGAGTTCATCATGCCCAGAAGGCAGCAGACTATGGTGCAGCAAAATGAGAGGAGTTGCAGTGAAGTCATGGCTACAGAAAAAGACCGCTGTCAGTGTAGCAGGGAAAGTAGACCATGGTGAGTCACAATAACTCAGCAAATCTAAGTAAGAATAGGTGTGTGCTGCAACAGTTGCAGACTGACAATAGTCAGAAAGCAAAAGGTACTTGGTCTTGTGGAGGAGATGCAATTTCACACCGGAAGAATGGGCAGTTTATATGAATTTTGGTGAAGCTGAACTTCCCTCTGCAAGTGATGTCCTTATCAATTATTTCAGACCTAGCTGCCTGCTCTCCATTTTCAGCCTTCTCTTACCATCCACTTTTTTTCAGAGCAGTGAATGGTGGAGTCTGTATGAATACAAGAGAAGGAAAAAGACAAAATCAGGATGCACTGGTGACTAGCCAAGTAAAGAGCGTGTGTTTGCTCTTACTATTTTAAACATACTTGTTTAAAAAAAATACCCCCAAAATACCCACATTAATATAAATGATTTACAGGAAACCTCTAACTACTGGACCAACAGCCCACAGAAATAGTCATTACAAAAAATTGGTCCAGTATTCCTTGCACAGCTATTACTATTCTTACATAAGAGGAGAAGAGCATTCACTCTTTTATTGAAGGAAATTGGCTCTTAATGTCTTTTTTTTTCTTTTTTTCCCTGGAGAAAACTGCTGGAGATACTGAATGTTTTGTTTGATTGAAAATTACCTCAGTATTGCTTCTCCTAAGAGCTTATGATTTAAATCACTCTGGACAACTGGCCTAGCGGAAGGCTGTGCTGGCTCTCAGCATCCAGTTCAACACACAGAGCTTCTTTAAATATGGAAAGCATGTTTAATGGACAAAGTCAAGTTGTGTGAGTAAGTGTTCTCCAAGCGTTAGGTGAAGAGGATCTCGGGGTAGAACTATTTCAGCCAAACTTTAATCTTCATCCATCTTATTACCACAGAATTAAATGCAACCACACATATCATCAGAAACCTTTCCCTCTATTAAAAACTAGACATCAGACATTGATTCATTGGGCTATACTGTCTCAGGGATGGAAGTGTCAGCAATGTGTCTCAGAAAGGGAGCCAAAAGCATGAGGAATGGTTCAACTTACGGGGTGCTGCTGTTAGAAATCTAAGAATTTATGTAAATCAACCCCAGACTTCACTGTGTGGGGAGAGAGGGGAACTTGAACATCACCATGCAAAATGATGTGGTCCTACCGCATACTCAAGCTTGTTCAGTTTACTGTAATACCCAATCTGCCAATATTAATTTCTTAATGAAAAACTTACATCTGCAAAACTACATCACCATCAAAGTGACAAAACCCACATCCTGCTTAAATTTCATTCACTTGAATGACATTTCCATGGAAAATCACTGCAAAAAGAACCAGAGCTACAACAGAAGCAGTCAAGGAAGAAGTACTGTGTTTATTAAAACTAAAAGCATGTCTTTCTTCAAAGAAGAGACTAACATCTTCACTAGGATCTACTCATTTAAAAAACAAGAACAAGAAACCCCAGCACCCCCCCCAACAAAATCACACAGAATCACCGAGATTTTCCATTGAAAATAGAAACCACATTTCTATTGAATATCTCTGATAAAGAAGGTAGTAGGAGTGAAACAGTTAAATTCTAGATATCCTAAATACTCCCACCTTTCCCTGCAGCTGAAGCTGTCTGCACATAATTTGAGAAAGCTGAATTAAAGGAAAAGAATACTGTATACATAGCACGTTAAACTATGAGTATGAAAAGAATGTATGTGAAAATCCTGCATATTTTCTGTTTGCCTTTAATTAGAGATGGATTCCTGATCTTGATTATCCTAAGCAGAAAATCAAGACCAGTCCCTGAAACGAAACAGTCTTCCCTTTGTGGGCCTCCTCTTGATTTATGTAGGGCTTTAAACAACACAAAAAAACCCCAGAGCTGGGGTTACTGTTCTTTCACATTAGTTGCTTTTTTTGAGGCTGCAGATGGGCCTGGGTTTTAGGATATTTATTTCTTATTACATCTTACAGTACAAGAAAACAGAGAGCTGGGGAAAACCACTACTGAAAGTGATACACTTTCAAAATCATGTTTTGCTAATAATTTTAAATATCTTTTGATTAGTGGTCCACCCATTTTAAGATGCCCCTCATGGAAACCCCTCTTGTTGGTTTGCTGTGCTACTTTTAAGCAAATCAAATCAGTTATTTTGTGATAACTGATCTTGGTTCATTCAAAACTGAAAATAGCACCCAGATACCTTGAATGGATCATTTGACCTGATGAGGCTTCAGTCACTTTGCCACAGGCACTGAGGCAATGATATTTTAGGAGAAGCTGCATCTTCATCTGTGGCACACTCTCAGTAATATGACAAAGTCAGACTGCTGAAGTAGGTTTCCTGTGCGGTTCACAGCTGGCAGGGTGAGGGTTATGAGGAAGGTAAAATGAGAAAGGCAAAATTACAATGCTAGGAATAAACGGCATTAGCATGGTGAATTAAGCGGTTTACCATCACACATTTTAGCTGCATGTTCTCTTCTTGAATGAGGAAATATTTGAGACCTACAGCTCCCCCATAAAACTTTGAAAGATTTAGAATCCTCTTCCTGACCTGTGGCTACATAGAGGAAGACAAGGGAGGCTGAAGCCACACTCCATTGCTATCATCCTCTTAGGTAAAGCAGCCACTGTCCCTACTCTTAGGAGGAGAGAAAGACTGGCTGATCTCAGATGAGCGGCAGTACATAATTACACTGTCATCCAGCCCACTGGAGGGAATGCTGCACAGAAAATGTTGTCCCAAGGGCAGAGGGAATGAGATGTGGCCAAAACAGGAAACTTAGATCAAGTCAAGACAGAGCAGGGGCCTGTCTCACTGTGTAGTAGGGACTACATTGCCACGAGGGATGTAACAATCTAGAAAGTTGCTAAATTAGATGTATGTTTTGGGTTACAAAAGCCATTACACAAAATAATCAAGTCTCAGTTCTTTTCCAAAATGAGTGAAAATAGCAGGTCAGTATAAGATGAAATGCCTATACCCTGGTCAAATTCGCATTAGCTGAATAAAGAAAAACAGAAAACCTGTTTTGCATTTATGTTTTCTCCTAAAGCCATGGACTAACACATCACTTTATGGCACTGACAATTTCTGAAGTTATCATGAGATCAGCCATTATATCTCATCTTTGTTTTACAACTTTTTCATCTGTTTCACATTTCTTGGCTCTTTTACACGGTACTTTTAACAGAAACCTGACCACTGTAACTACAGTACTATACTGTACAACTAGCTTGCAGGATATTTATGGCTCATCAGCAAGAACATATGAGGAACACAAGTCTTAGCAGACTGGCAGAGTCTTTGTTATGGCAGATTTCACTCTGCATAGCAAGATGTGCTATACAAGAGATCTGTACCAATGCCAGCAGAGAAGAGCATGCAACTCTCCTTGGCTCAGTTTGCCATAGGTGCTACATTTGCCATTCTGAGGGGTCAGTATGGGCAGTTTCTTCTGGAGCTCCACGGATATCTTGAGACCAGCACTCAAATGTAGTTACCGCACTCCTAAAACTTTTGTGAAGTTGTTGCCTTAATTTCATTTCAAAGACCTGTGGTGTGGATTACTTAGCCAGTAAAGAAACTTAACCAAATAATTCTGCATAGAGAAAATATTTCATCATTTTTTAAAGTTAGTTGCCATTGCAATTGATTTTATTAAAATTGAATTTCTGTAGATCCTTAACACTGAAACACCAGATTCTCCCTCAATTAATGAGGTAAGTAGTACCACTAACATCCAGGTTACCTTGTATAGGCAAGTAACTGAACGCTTATACTGTCTGTCACTTCCTGACATATATACTACTTAGTCACTTTACAATATGGCTGTGTGAAATAGTTTGTATATGATTAACATATTTGCATGGGTCTTTAGTGATAGAAGAACAATGTTTTACATAATGATTGATGAAAAGAAGGGAAAAAGATTTATTTGGAAAGTGGCACTGAGCAAGGGGAAAACAAGCAAAGTACATTGGAAAAGGGAAGGCACTAGTCATGATCTTCTTTCAAAGTAAAGTTACTATAATCATCATGAAATTTAAGAGTGAAAACTACAGAATCACAGAATTGTCTAGGTTGGAAAAGACCTTGAAGATCATCCAGTCTAACCATTAACCTAACACTGGCAGTCCCAACTACACCAGATCCCTCAGCGCTATGTCGACCCGACTCTTAAACACCTCCAGGGATGGGGACTCCACCACCTACCTGGGCAGCCCATTCCAATGCCTAACAACCCCTTCCGGAAAGAAACGCTTCCTAATATCCAGTCTAAAGCTTCCCTGGCACAATTTCAGGCCATTACCTCTTGTTCTATCACTTATTATATTTGGTTAAAAATAAGCTCATCCCCAGCTCTCTACAACCTCCTTTCAGGTAGCTGCAGAGGGCGATGAGGTCTCCCCTCAGCCTCCTCTTCTCCAGACTAAACACCCCCAGTTCCCTCAGCCGCTCCCCATACGACCTGTGCTCCAGACCCTGCACCAGCTCCGTTGCCCTTCTCTGGACACGCTCGAGTCATTCAATGTCCTTTTTGTAGTGAGGGGCCCAAAACTGAACACAGGAATCGAGGTGCGGCCTCACCAGTGCCGAGTCCAGGGGTCAGATCCCTTCCCTGTCCCTGCTGGCCACGCTATTGCTGACACAAGCCAGGATGCCATTGGCCTTCTTGGCCCCCTGGGCACACTGCTGGCTCCTGTTCAGCCGGCTGTCAATCAACACCCCCAGGTCCCTCTCTGACTGGCAGCTCTCCAGCCACTCCTCCCCAAGCCTGTAGCGCTGCGGGGGGTTGTTTTGGCCCAAGGGCAGAACCTGGCATTTAGACTATACCTGACTCCTCTTATGGGCTTACAAATGCACACCACATAGCAGAAGGTACAAGAGAGTGATAAAGCACTTGCAGAACTTCCTCACAACTTGTATGACCCTGGAAACATTCAAGGTCAAGTTGGTTGGGGCTCTGAGCAACCAGATCTAGTCGAAGATGTTCTTGCTTATTGCAAGGGGGTTGGACTTTTAAAGGTCCCTTCCCAACCAAAATAATCTATGATTCTATGATTCTGTCACAGGGCTCAAGAACAGAGCATGATCTCAGTTATGGATGCATCAGAGTCTTCTAATTTTATTTTAAGTGTTTCTCTTTCATGAAAAGTAAAAAAAAATATCTCTAAGAAATGCCAGTGTCATAGATCCTTATTAAGGCAAAGTTTAAATTACCAAGTTGTATTCTGCTCTCTTGAAGCATTGTTGAGGTGGATGTTCTCAAAACTCAAACCACCTTCTTTGAGTGATTCCTGTACTGCACATACTTACTTATCTGCTTTTAAAATTGCATTGAAATTAACTGCATTCACTGTGCTATGACAAATGTCTGAAAAAGCTAGATCCTCTAAATTGCTTCATTCTTAGGGACATGTTGCTATTTAACATCCTGTATTCCCTTATCTAACATTAAATTCCCAAACTCATTTCACCACTAACAATCTCCATAGTAAAATAACCTTGTGCAATACTACTGGCATTGTAAAGCCAACGATCTCAAGACGCGATACACAGATGTCCTTTTAATGCGCATAGGAGCTGGACAGAAAGGTCCCCCTGAAGAAAGGGATGGTGGACACATAACAACTTTATACCAAACTCAGAACAGGTCCAAGGTGTTCAACTTCATCTTTGCATCATCCAGTGCAGGCAGACTTTATATTCCTTTTGTTGGCAACTCAAATGGGCAGGATGGGAAAGAATGGAGAAAAGAAATATGAAGCCACATCATTGCTGTGGTACCTTCATTTTTCAAAACCCAGAACTGGGTTTTTACCTTGAGTCAGTTTTCCAGAGGTTAGTAGCTTTTAGTAAGAAACCCTGTCTCAGTATGGTCAGTGTCAAAGTCCTTTTTAATGTTGAGACAAAATGTCTAAAATTTGTCTAGAAGAGAAATACTTTCCTATGAAGCAATTAATAGGAGTTTATTTTTACCTAGATGCTTTATTTCAGAGCAGGAGCACTAGAGATCAAAAGATGCATTAAGAGAAATTCTAATCAGAGACTGTTTGGGATCATCTAACTTTCGCTTTGCCTCTAATTACTGAGGAAAAATAGATTCTTTTAGTAAGTTTATGTCATGCTGTTTGAAGTAATAGCATGTCGTTAAGGACCCTAACAGCGCAGCAGAGTACACCAAAATCAATACCACACTTTCGTTCAGGGGAGTCTGGTGTGTATTTACAATGCTGTGGATCTAGATGCTGTAAAAGCCTGCTTACCATAATAACAGTGGAGTTAGCACACTGATATACATCTTGGCATTTCGCCATTAGGCCCTCGCATATATCCAGTGTTCTTGTGCAAAATTCCTCTGCATGAAGTTCATCTCTTTTTCATTACCATGTTGACAGGATCACCTTTCCCTGTGAACAGAAAAGAGAAGAACAGCTAAAAGACCTATCTGTTGGTGAGGTTCTTGTAGCCTCCTCATTGACTCTAATCAATTGCAAAATATTTGCAACTTGGAAACAGGTAAAAAAACATTCTTTGTTACCAGGATAATAGGTCTGAGGCAAATCAACTGCTGTACCACTGTTTCCCAGCTTGAAAAAAAAAAAAAATTCATCCAAGCACAGTGGGATCAGTAAAGTCTAACGTATGTTTCAAATGTTTATGTATGTATGTTTATGAACAATTTTTCATTTGAGCAGCTTTTTCTTCTTAGGTGAATTCTAAATACATGTGCTACATGCCAAGCACACTGCAAATTATCTATCAGATCTTGTTACAGATACATATGCGCTCACATATTTCAATAACCATGACAAAATTTGTATATGTGTAGGTTTTTTTAATCACTGAAAGAAATTAACCTGCCTTAAGTCTATTGAAATTATGAGAATGGCATTGATGAAAAGCAAAACAGGAAAGCATCCCCTTTTTTCACTTATTCATACAAAATTCTCTGTATTTTCTTCTTCACATCCTGCTGATCATTTAAGTCAAATTATTGATTGTAATAAAGCTGGTTTGGTGCATCCAGGGTATAAAGGACATTTGTGTAGTTGTCTACTGTGGGAAAGCCAAAGTCTGAGCAACAGGGGACAGGACTCATTAAAATGTTCAGGTTAAACAGCACATATTTGGAGGATTCATTAATGTACAATATTTTTGTTTAGTCAAAACAGCGCAAACAGTCAAAGGCTTTGGTCACATTTGTTTCATCTCTCTCTGCAGTCTGTGGTGATCAGTTAGGAAAACAAGATTAAGTTTGTTACTATTAACAGTAAGCTCTGGAGCAGATCTTTTTTGCTGTAAGTTATCTGACTTCCATGGAGTTAGTGCACTTTCATAATAGGAGACATTCTTTTATGCTTCCAGGGCCTCAAATCTTTCAAAGACTACTGGTGGTGGGAAGGGCAGGTTATTAAATTTATGTCCTGGAATCACTGCATTTGCTTTCAGCACAGGCTCTTGCTTCCATAGGACAGATCAGGATTCAAGACTATCTGCATGTCTTTACAGGAATAGGCATGAAAGGAGAAACCCAAAACCATGTAAATGTCATAGAGTTGACCATGACAGTCCCTAACTTGTGGGTTGCCGGGTTTCCAAGGAGGGATCCAAAATCTAACTCAGACATTAAGGCTTCTTTCGAAGCACACTGTGAGAATTAAACATCTGACAAAGGAACGCAAATTAGTCAGCCTCTAAATCAGAAGCTGCCTGAAATCACACATCGAGTTGAGGTCACTTAAAACTACCTGATAAAAGGATACTCAGGAAAGGAACAAATGAAGAGGAGGGGCGGGAGGAGGAGGAAAATGGGCTGCTTTCTGCTGCTCAGACAGCTTGGCATTAGAAGCAGATGGCTGCCTCTTCCCTAGAACTGACCACACGTCTCACCTGAGGGAGCTGCCTAGCAGGAGCAGAACTACAGAGCTGGCACTGTAAACCAAATACCAAGTGGTTTCAGGAGTAGGAAGTTGAACACACAACTGCCCTCACCTAGGTGAATGCCCACGTCATCCACAGAGAGCACTGCAGCTCAGATTATTTGTTCTTTGGTGTTGACTGAAGATGTCGGAATTGTCACTCTGCAGCACACCTGACTGTTAAAACAATCGGCAGATTACTTAGGAAATGCAGGTTTCAGCCCCCCTCAGTCCTAGAGGAGTTGAATCAGTTTTCCACTTCCTGAGAGGAGAAATGTTGTAGTCAGTGTCTTGCCCCTCTTTACAGCTCAGCACAGAGAGAACGGCATTCACTGTTGTATTTGTAGGCTCTTATGGGTTAGGTCTCTTCTCTGAATGTCTACAAAATTAGGGAGGTGGGCAAAGACGGTATAGTTTATTGATCCTAGATAGCAACCCTAACATAGAAGTTGGCCTGACACTTAGACTTGTATAGACTGAAGTGCTTATGGTCAGTACCAAAACCAAACCGGGGTGAAATACAGCAGTTAAACACAGAGGTTAGGGACACACTGATCTGGACCTCTGTGGACTGATTACCATTTTCCAACTTGAATAGAGTGTAGGGGCACATTTTATTGGCGATGTTGGTAGGGTAATACTGTAGAAAAATTTAATCTCCGTTACACCTATAAAAGCAACCAGAACATCAGACTAGAGAATTACAAATCCACATAATTCACTGGAAATGTATACAGTTGAGCAGCTGCTTGAGGTGACCCCCCCAACCAACCTACTGAAGAAAAAGCCTCACCTCAAATCCTAAAGAGGTTTCCAAATGCATTTAAATTTTCTTCAGGTGAGGGAAAAATCTTTTTATTTTATACTGTTCAGCAGCTATTTACAGTTAAGCATCTGACTCTGTATAAAATAAACTAATTAATAATTACCAAAGACGACCAGTGAGCACTCCTGTGAAGATATTCGCAGCTATGAGAAAAATAATGCTAGATATATTAGTAATGTTAGATATTCTAACAGTCCCCAAAATGAGACTATCTAGCAGACTTGGGGAAAGAAAATAAAGGTCAGGAACCTAACTCAAGCAAGCACTGATGACCTGCTGGCAATATATAAAACATGCTGTTTTAATGAATTCCACTGCTGGAACAAAAACTTGGTACAACCAAAAAACCATGTTTGTTTAGCACAGTTGTGGGCTTTTTTGTAATCTATTCAGTGGTGCAAGAGAAAAAGAGGTCAAAGCATACTGTGTACAGATATGTCATTTTCATTGTACAAATCCATTCAAATAATTTTTGCCTGATTAATCTAGTCCTGAACGTGTGAAGGCATTACCTAAATTTATTTTCTGTGGGTTTCTTTACATTTTAATTGGCTCTGGAACTCTCTTTTTTAGGATAAAATTTTAAATATGCTGTCATAGTTTCCCTTGCATAAAAATCCTTAAACCTCAGGAAAACTTTTCAATAGCAATGCAAGATTTATGCAGAGAGTTATCAAAGCAGTGTTTAAAACTGACAGTGTGTTGTACAGTACCACACAGCCTAAGGTTCTGGACGTGTCATAAACCTATCCCATAGTTACTCAGAAATTATTGTCAATTTGGTAATTCAGATCTAAATTTGCAGTGCAGATGGCCAGAGTTTGTCTCACGGTGCAATGATAAACCCCAGACACAAGGCATTTGCCATGCCTGTGTTCAATGGCCTGATTAGCTAAGATTTCACACTGTGGAAACGGGTCCATGCTTAGAGTCATGACCAAACTCCTGCACAAAGCAAAAGACTTAAGTGAACTAGAATTGTCATAGTGATTGGTAGTAGATAGCCTGAACAAATCTGATAGACAGAGAAACCTGTATTCTCTCAGTTGCATGATTGACTTGTCATTAAACAAGCTGATATTGCAGGTAAAAATTAAAGAACCTGGGTTGGTTTCATAATCACTTTGAACACTGGGAATGTATTTCCAAAATAGGTCATCTCTGCTCTTCAATGTTCAAGAGAGCCAAATTAAGGGAAGGCCACGAAGATCATAATCATCTGATGGGTTTGGATAGCCAAAAATCTTCATCTTATTAAAAGAGAACCTGTTTCAGACATTCTCAGTTCTTGATATACAGACACAGTCACACTGGTCTGCAGGTGTTAAAGGTTGTTTTCATGATAAGTATGCTAGAAAGTAATTTTGATTAGTTCAGCAGTCAGTGATCTGTCTTTCATAAAAGAGAAATCTAAACCGGCACAACACAGATGATATGTATTCCATATAAAGTACCAGAGCTGCACTGTGGTCTAGAAAGCATGACGAACTTCCTGCTTTGCTTCATGTTTTAAACACTATGAACTACTGATGTTACACAGTCAAGGAGTCTAGGGAAATTGCTAGAAGCAACTGAATGTGCCCATTTGCTGAAAATAATGACAACTTCCAATTATTTGTTAACCTACAATAATAGTATTGGCGCAAATGGACAGCTGTCAGCAGAAATTCAAGGTGGCAAATGTTATCTACTGGCTAATGTATGACTTTGCACCTCATAATTTTGGCTCATCTCACTACTTCAGAATTTTCTCATCTCCTGTGTTTCCAGTCATTTTATTTCCTAGCAGCATAACTAAAGCTGAGTTTATCACATGGAGCCTGCCATTGTTGTTCAGTTGTTTCTTAAATCGTTATCTTATGCAATTTATTGAAGTATTTTATGCTCAAGATTTTGTAGCTTATAAAAAGAGTCAAGAAGTTATAGGTCTGTACAGCCACATGGGAATTTTGATCTTTGGTGCTGAGTGTCAAGGTAGATGAAAGAGGTAAAAAAAATGGAGAAGAGTGTAAAAAGAGGGCAGAACTACAGACAAAGGAAGAAACAATTGGGAGGGAAATAAAATTAGAAGTTAGATGAGAAAGCAACAAAAGAAGATTAGAAATCACTGGAAGGGCTTACTTGCCTCTCCCCCATAAGTTTTCTCAGATTCTGAAGAAAATATGAATGTTAGCTGCAATCACACAGGAAAGCTGCCATCCTTGCTGCAGGCAGCCTCTCACAGTCCTGTGTCCTGGGAAGAGCCAGGAGCTTCTGGTCTTTCTCAGAGGAGAAGGAAGCAGTGTCTACCACAAAGAAAGGGGTGACATAAAATGTTGCAGAAGGGACAAAAAGTAAAGTAATACTTTTCCTGACACCACCTCAGGAAAACCTTACAGTAAACCAGTAATTAGGAAAGGTGTGACAGTGCTTGAGATGGAACTCTGAGCTTGTTAACGGAACCAGACACTTCTCAACAGCTGATGGCTACTGCACTTATCAGAAAAGCTGAAAATTTCAGTGAGTGTGAGGAGATACTTCATCTCCAGCAGCCAGTTGGAAGTGTACACAATTATTGCCAACATCCCGTGCTCTGTGATATTCCTTATCTCCTAGCAAAAAACTGGATGAACATACTGAGAAAAAGGAGGAAGGCGGCAGGATGGGCAGGAGACTCCATGCCTATGGTCAGAAGGGGGACTCATAAGATAGTGTCCCAGTGAACTCAGCACCAGCTATGTGTGCAGGAGAGAACTGGGATCTACTGAGGCAAGCTGGTTTCTCCAGAGCAGCCTTTCCCTTAGGATAGACAGCAGAGGTACTTATTAATAGAAAGACCCATCCTATGGCAAAACTGAAAATGAAATTAACTATTGCACTTTCAGGTAGAGAATTAGCACAAATGAGTTAACAAAAGTCTGATTTTTAACTGAGGAAGAGAATAAATATATTTTTCTACCCTTTTATAACTGTGAGGACAACCAGAAAATGCTTCCAAAATTGATACCATACGTGCGGATTAAAACCAGGCTGCAAGCCAAATCCTCCTCTTCAGTTTCACTGGCGGAGCCCAGCAGACTGCCACAGAGCTACACTCCAGCAGCAGGGGAAAGAATTTGACCCTTTGACTGCTGCATCAAAAGCAGCTAACTTCCCACTGTATTTGGTGGCCTCAATATTAAAAGTTACAAGTGGCTTTGTGCTCAGAAACATATCGATTTTCCGCTAGGGTAGTTATGTGCTGAGTCCTCCTGCCCTGCTCTGTCTGAAATTACATTCCCTCTCCCCTCAGGCAGCCTAAATAGCATCCCTAGTATCATCCCTGTCTAACTGTGGATCTACTGGACTGTATTGGTCACTAATGAAGAAGGTTCCTCCATCTCATTGATACATGAATACATACAGCACTCTTATGTAAAAGGTAGGAAAACTGAGAACACTAGGATAAATTATTTGTTTTGATCTTTGCCACCTTCCTTTCCCTCCATCCACTAATCATTCTCCCAACATAGATAATCTGTCAAAATAACTGATGACAATTTTTTAATTGGACTATTATTTAACTTCTTCATTATTCTAAATGATCCAGTTTCATACCTATGTACCCAAGTATAAAATGTGCTAGCAATAATTTTCAAGGTCAGCAGATTCAAATGTTAGGGTTTATCTCATGATCACAACTGGTTAAGATTTATTTTTAAGGAACAAAGGCTACATATTGTATGCATGAACAAGAATGTAGATTCCCAAAAGAAGAATATAGAGTGCTTTGTGGAAAAGCTAAACCTTGAAATGCAAACCTTAATTTAGTGATGCCTATTTACACCATGAAATTCTGGACTTTCTCTCTCTCGGTAAGGACTGAAAACTACAGTATCTTACTTAAATGAGAGATATAAAAAGTATCCCAAGTGAAAAAATAAGTACTCACAGCATGAAAATAGCTGTTTTTCTACCAGACACAGTATAGTCTGCACTCAAATACCCTAGAAATGCTAAAGCTGCTAAAGCCACGAAATTAAAAGTTTTGCTGTTGTTTATAAAGAAGCTCACACTGAATGCAACCTTCATATATAACATTGATTTATTACTTTATGTATTAGGACACAGAATTAGTTAAGGGCATTCACTCAAGCAGTTTAGGGAGAGGTAGAGATGCCACTTACCCAGACCTCACACCAGCTGATGCTGAATTCAGTTTTAAGGTGATGTATTCAAAAAAATGGGAGAGGAAGGCGAGCAGGAAAGAGCACCTCAGCACTCTGTTTTCTAATGCTATATCCCTGCTGCAGCCATGAAACCTTCTTCAGATCCTTCTTCCTCCTCAGAGCTCCCTGCCCTCCAGCTCCCATTCCTTTTTGTCACCAGCTCCCGTCCTGCCCCCTCAGGACGATCAGCTGTAGTCCATGTTTCTACTGGATCCCCTCCACAGGCCTTGTTCTCCATCTGCTTGCTGAGTCAGACCTGTGCATTTCTCCAGCACAAGGAACTTCTTCCAGTCCCCATCTCTCCTTGCTGGCAGCATTTGAGGCAGTGCTGCCTGCATGCTTACTAAGAGCAGAGAAAAAGTTTATCATTTGCCACTCAGCTTCCCAGCTTCACCCAGTCCCAAAAGGCAGCACAGAAGAACTCCAGCCTCCACCAAGAGCAAGCAGACAATTTTCTCAAAGGCTTAAGCTTGTACATGCTTTTCCAGAGATGATAGATCCCACCTTAAAAAAAAACAAAAAAAACAAAACAAAACAAAACATACAAAACAAACCTCACCATAATTGGAATGTATTACAATGTTTATTCTTCATAACTTGTTTATTCTTCATAAATTCTATTTTTAGATATGATTAAAGTTTTGGCTTGTCCTGAGACAACACAGCACAAAGCACCAGGATAGAAAATTTAAGATTTCAGGGCAAAACTGTATGTAACATCTCAAAGATGAAAGTCAAGGAAACATTAATGACTATAATGCCTGATCTGCTTAATATGGTACAGGGGATACAAGAGATTGAACAATTTGGTAAAAGAGAGTCATCAATAACTTCTGGAATGAATGGTGATAATCATAGCATTTAGGGAAAGAGTATGCATGGGGCACCTTAGGCAGCCAAGCACTGAAATGGGTACCACAGCTGATTAGCATTTCTGCTGATATCTGTTCCCTTTAATTTCCAGGAGCCTCCTGTCACATAGGAGGCCACTACAAGATGAAGTAGTCAATTTCTGGACTATTTCTGTACAAGATAAGGTAATACAATCACGTTAGATCCTAATATAGCCAGAAGAGTTTTATGAATTTAGATTTTGCATGTGTTTCAAAAAAAAAATTCATGTATAGAAGATCACATTAAGATGATAGTAAGGGAAAAGGAAGCTTATGGAGGGTGCTTGTAGCTACACAAATAAGGCTTGAATGAGCTGACAGCAATACTTACTGTTGATGATTTAACATTAGCACCTAGCGACCAAGACTTTCATAGGACATATTGAAAGCAATCAAGTATTAGAGTACCTTCAAACAGTCTCTCCTTTTTTTCCTAGTCAATGTACTTTGGCATCCTTAGAAAGCACTCTTCCATCTTCAGAGGGAGAAGGCCTGAGCTGGAGTACCTACCATGCTTGGTTATAGCCACTGCAGTTACAGATTTTTATGGAGTGGTTGGAGAAGTCCAGACAAGGGCAAGAAGGATGATCAAATAGCTAGAAAATAGAACCTATGAGGAAAGAACAAAGGTATGAGACTGTTTAGACAGGGAAGAAAGTGACATGACCACCTTCAAAATGTAAAGGGCAAGTTTAACCAAGACAGGCAGCAATCTTGGATGCTTACAAATGATTAAAATGCAGAGAAGGGGTTGAAACAGTGAGGAGGTGACATAACCAAAGAAGGTCAGAAAATCCAAGAACAAAACTCAAGCCTTTTCATGATCGATCCCATGCTCTCACCTGTAGCTATTATTTTCTCTATACTGTTTAGGTAAGAAAGCCCTTTCTGAATGGAAGATAATGTATTACTCTCATTTTATACACTAAGCAAAGTTTCTTCTTTGGAAGTCTTACCTGAGATTGTTTTATCTTTATACTTATGAGTTGTTTTCTTTCCAACTGTTCTTATTCCTGTTTAGATTATGTGCATCCAGCTATCTATATAATCTCATTTCTTTCTCAATAAAACAGTATGAAGAACACTCAGAAAGGCTACTTGTGAAAGGCAAGGTAGGCAAGGGATAAAATGAACAATCTACTAGTCAGGTTTTCTGTAATCAGGTGACAATCATCCTTCCAGCTTTCATTTCCTAGGACAACATGAAAAATGCTTGTAAATCAAAGTGATGTATCTAATGCAAGTGGCAACTGACTTGCTTATGTTTGCTATCAGATCTGAGCTGACAGTATTGCAGTTGGACTATAAAATAAGTTTACAGGGATCTTCACAATACTAATAGCTACTCCATACTTTTTGAAAGGAAGCTGTCCATAGCCTTGAGGAATAAAGTCCACTCCACAGGTACAAATTTGTACCTGCAAGTTTGAGGCTGGGCAGGGAGGCTGCCTGCAAGCCTGCTCGATTTGCTACTGGCTTGGAATTTGCTTCAGCTTAAATGAACCCCAGTAACAGCATGTTTGAAGAACCGTCTTGCATCCTAGAGCCACGGGATGACAGATGCCCTGACAAAGCACAATCCCACTCTCAGGCACATCACAGATGCAGCACTTCATGTCTTCTCTCACTACTCCAGAAGTACTCACTGCACTGTTTGCACGAATGGCCCTTTGAACAGTTCAGCCAGCAGAGTGATATGATGAGCAAAACCACTGCTATTCTGCTACATCTGGCTTCTACATCTGGGTAGTGATATTTTTAATGAAATCAACATGCTGAGGATGTGCCAGCTGGACATGGTGAAACAGGGATAGCATTCTGTTAAGCAAAGAAAGAAAAAGAAAGATAGATATTCAGCGAAGTACATTTGACCCTCAGTTTGAAAACACTAAGATGAAAGTAGCTGTTTACAAGAACATCTCAGGAAGAGACTCTCCAAAGGCCTGAAAGTCCAAATTTCCAGGTTGTCCATGCAGCCAATTACCAATCTCAATACATGACAGGTAATTTGACTGTAGGTAATGCATTCTAAATTAAGTTGGCTACCCAGTGAGCAAGTTGCTTTTAGTTAAGGTGCAAAACAACATCAAATCCATAGGGAGTTAGGATGCTCAACCATTTTGAGAATGTACTAGGAAAGAACAGTGCTATAAACCAGGCAGGACTCCCCATTATCCTATTTTTTCATTTTAGGCACCAAAGTTTTATATGACATATGAAACAAAAGACCCTGATTTACTAACTATGTTTCAGAACACCATTTCTTCAAGTGATCTCTTCTAGGTACTATGTGCAACAGACCAAAATGTAAATCAGTGCAGAAAGTCATGGATTGTCATAACTACAGTTTTTGTTGGATTTCTGGAAATTTTATTAGACTGCCCATGATTAGTGTAAGTTAATGACATATGCAGTCACTTTTTTAGTATAAACAAACACCACCATAGAGGGAACACATTTTAACAGGCAGAACTGCCAACCAGCAGTTTCTTAATTTTTCGGGTGTAAAGAATAACCTCCTCTTCAGCACTGGGAGCAGTCTGTAAGTGAAAATCATCATTTCATGTCTTAAAACTTTGCACCTGTCTCTGACAATAAATATACTCCCCTGCTCTGCATGCAATGCATTACCAGTTTGACATTTGATGTCTTTAAACAAACACTGAGATTGTAGGGAAAGATGAAATTTAGAACGGCCTCTAGCTTTGTAGGTAGCTGAAGTCTTAATTATTTAATGCTTTCATGGTGTTCACAAAATAGGTTATCCTCTCTAGTAGAAAGATTTTTTGACAAAAGGCTTGAATTCTCAAACTTTCCATATGGGGGTGAGAGCTCACTCCTTATGTAGGATGCTTATGGGATTAAACTCTGACATGTGTGAGAGACTACTTCAGATACAGAGACTTTAACAGAAGACAACTTTAAGGTCAAACCTAATCATCAGAGAGGACTTGCATACAGTGGCTGGTGACTGTGAGATGTGCATAAAACTGAAGTGGGGAAACAAAAATGGAACATGGGAATATTTGATATTTTTCTCAAAGGTATTGTACCCTGTGGTAAATCTGCCAGACATCTGACCCCAGTGTGTGCACAGAATATCACATCCTACTGAGATTAGTATACTGTCAAAGGTACAGCAGAAGAAGAAATAGAAAAAACAGACCAGAACAATTTCCATTATTTTTTTCTAAGAAGTCACATATTAGACAATGTAAATACCTCAAAGTTCAAGTTCTGTAGAAACAAAGCAAAATAACTCCCCCACCCCATAACATCACATTTTGTTGCTTTCCAAAAACCCTGATATAAACACTTTTTTCAGCAAGCAAGCAACAAGCCAACCAAGCACTGGAAGAGTTTCGAACCATGACAGGCTACTGATGTCAGCCAGAAAACAGAGTTCATCATGAATTAATAAAAAGGGGGGGAGAGGAGATACTGTCAGTAGGTTTTAATCATTTACAATGAAGTAATTGAAAAAAAATTAAAAAAACAAAACAGCAAGAGAATAGGAACTCTAGATTTTTTCATTTGATACTGCAAGTAATGTAGACATACTCTTTACTCTACGGGTCTGATGTTCAGGAAGCTTTAGTGTCCAAAATTTAAGTGTACCAGGAATTTTCTGGGATACTTAACACTTCTAAAAGCAGGCTGTTTCTCTCCTTTCACTGTCCAAACACATTGGCCTCCTGTAATATCCTAAAAATGAAGAGCTGAGATTGACATATCCCATGCCTTGGCTGCTTTAATTTTTTTTGTTCTGTGTTGTGAGTGACAGAGAGTTAAATTTGAGCCCAGATTAAATTTAATCAATCTTGGTGTTAATCTCAAATTTAACACAATCACTTTCCAGGAAAAAAATAATTTTATCTCTAATACTATGTCCCAATTAAAATAACCTCTCTGTCTTGAACGCCAGCATTAGAGATGAGAGACCAAACTAATATGCTTTGCTTGGCTGGTTATCTAAGTTTTTCCACTGGCACTTTCTCAAACTGACAGCAACAGAGGAAGGCAAAGGCAGCAACAATATTCTGGGGTTTGCTGTCAAGATGGGAGACAGAAGAAAGAAGCACACAGTCGTATGAGTATGGTTGGGAATCACTGAAGTATAACTGCTCCTGACTAAAATGTTTCATAAACATACTTAACTGGAAAAATATTTTGTAATTTCCTCAAATACGCCCCCTGCCCCTGCACACACACCTCTCTCATTATGGACTTAATGCACAGTGCAAGGGTCTCCCTTTTTACTTGTGCAGCAAGAGGGTTTTGACATGTAAAATCTTTGGACACTAGCGCAAAAGTTACATGCATGTGTGACCCTTTTGCCAGAATGCAACTGGCAGCAATAAGGATATGGTTTACATTTAAAGGAGTTTTTAAAAGAACACCGGCTTGACCCTCCTCTGGGGAAAGGAAAAAAATGCCTGAAGTATAACTGTACTGGCAATTTACACTTTTTCTGTCTGCTGAAGACAACTGCTAAAGCCATCTCTTTGCCATCCTGGACGTGTAGCAAGTTCCAGTGTCAGCTCAGTGAATCAGTAGCCATATTTTCCTGTAGTGGATCCTGCTACCTGCCATGAACCTTTCCTCCCTCTGCCAGTCATCCATCAATCCACCTCTCTTTCTATCAACAGTGATAACTTCCCTGCCGCTCTGCTCACAGTTTGTTATTTCAGTTCTTTAGAAAGTGCAGGTAACACAGAGAGCTAAATACAGTTTATCAGGAATCTCCTTTAAGGTGATTCTTCAGCAGTTGCTTTCGTTTCTCAGCTCCCTGGAAACTCATAAGAAGCCTTTTTTTGTGCCAAAGCTTGCCAAACACTTGCAGAAAAATGTCTTGTGTCCCTTTCTCTTCTCTTCTCCATCCACTTTAACCTTTGCACTCCAACACTGGAAGCAACTCCTGCACACGAGGGGATGGACTCATCTCAAGAACATTTATGGTTAATTGGCCTGGATATCTGCATACTGCTACAGCCTTTCTCTGCTCCCTTCTCAGCAGAGACTCCTCTCAAACTTACTAATGCATGCAAACCCAATATATTTTAGGCTTGCTCACTGGTCCCCCTTGTCTTCCCCTCCACCCCTGAGATGGAGACAGAACACTCCTTTTTTAGGTTTCTCTGCCATCTGATATTTGGGCAAAGTGGGGAAATGCAATGCAAGGGGTTAATTTTCACTTTAGGCCTCAGCCAAAAGGCTTATATATACATTTTACAACTTGCAGGTTTCCCCAGTGAGTATAAGCTGACGTAAATGACATTTTCTGCAGCCACCCAGGTCCTCTACAGCAGCATTCTTGACTGCTCAGCCCAAGAACCTGAGAAAAGATAGGAAATGCCCCCCACAGCAGAGAAGAGAGAGTGTTATGAACAGATTGGGGTCTTTGACCACAGTTACAAGAGATAACAGGAGAGAAGTTAGGAAGGTGAGGTACATAATGTGCATGACTTCAGGCATCAGGATGCTGGGCAGTAGAAACTGTGAGAGAAGCATGTGGACATTTTCTGGTGCTGGGAAAAGTAACTAATGACCAGTGATGACCAAAGTGTTGAGAAAGCCCAATCACAACACAGTAGCAAGGAGGACAGAAGAAATTTGGATAATGGGGTGGAAAGAATCAAAGCTATACTGAGGACTGGGAAGAGTTTCTCCCAGAAAAGTGATTCATTCACACTGCATGTGATTCTTGCACGACTGCCCTCAGTGTGGGCATCAAAGAGCATGATACCTGCTTGGGGGAACTAGCCAGAAACAGCCCTGCGTCAGGAGCTGAATAGTCACTTTCTCAACCCCAGGCCAACCCAACACACAGTGCCATCCCTGCTCAGCTTCTCCTGCCTAGATCTCTTCACCATTCCTTCCCCCAGTGCCTCTTCCTCCTGCTTGTAATGAAATCTTCTCAATGTCTTTTACTAAGGCTAATAATGGAGGTGATGCTGAATGGATCCACATCTTCTCATCTGGAAGGAAAAGCACACACTGCAAGCACAAAAATGTCAGAGAAGAGGTGAGTATGGGAGGCAGGTGATGTTTGTCTCAGCTCCATTTGCTAAGTACCTGATGTCCTGAGGAGATAGTAGTTGTCAACTGAAGCAATAGGATGGGGATACACAGGTGTGCACACACACAAAAGCTTTCACTCTTTGTGCATTAAAAAAGGAAAAGGAGAGAAGATACTAAACTCTTTTATTTTCTCGAGCACTTTATGAACCCTAGGGCTAGCAAAGACAAGTGTTAGGTGCTTTTGGCTTATAAGAAGGGAAAACCAGAACACCATCCCAATGAGTAATGTACCTAGATTAATTGCCTCTAAGAGGGAGAGGAGGACGAAGGGAAAATGAGGGAGATAAGGGGAGATAGAGGAAGAGCACATAACAAAGGCAATTACTTTGGCCTTTTCAGGGATCTGCTTAGCAGAGTAGCATAAGATAAAGCTGGTTAATATTCAAGGATCACCTCCCTCAAGCTCAGGTAGGAAGTTAGGTAAGAACCCCAGGAGGCTTGCATGGAAGAACAAGGAGCTCCTGTACAAGCTCAAAAGCAAAAAAGAAGCCTACCGAGTGTAGAAGCAAGGATGGATAGCCTGGGAAGGATACAGAGAAACTGTCTGAACAGCCAGGGATCAGGTTAGGAAGGCCAAAGTCCTGATAGAATTAGATCTGGCCAGGGACATCAAGGGCAAGAAAAGCTTCTATAGGTACATCAGTGATAAAAGGAAGACTAGGGAAAATATGGGCCCTTTCTAGAAGAAAATGGGAGACTTTGTCACCTGGGACATGGAGAAGGCTGAGGTACTTAATGACTTTTGCCTCAGTCTTCACCAGCAAATGCTCCACCTCCACCACCCAAGACACAAAAGGCAAAGGTGGTAACTGGGAGAAAGAAGAACCACCCACTGCAGAAGATCAAGTTTGAGACCATCTAAGGAACCTGAAGGTGCCCAAGTCCATGAGACCCGATGAGATGCATCCATGGGTCCTGAGAGAACTGGCACATGAAGTGGCTAAGCCACTGTCCATCATATCTGAGAAGCTGTGGCAGTCTAGTGAAGTACCTGCTGACTGGAAAAGGGGAAACATAACCACCATTTTTAAAGAAGGAAAAAAAGAAGACCTGGGGAACTACAGGCTGGTCAGTCCCACCTCTGTGCCCAGCAAGATCATGGAGCAGATTCTCCTGGAAAGTACTCTAGGGCACATGGAAAATATGGAGATGAATGGTGTCAGCCAACATGGCTTCACTAAGGGCAAATTGGGCCTGACAAATTTGGTGTGGTTCTATGACAGGAATACAGTGCTGGTGGATAAGGGAAGAGCAAATGATGTCATCTACCTGGACTTATGCAAAGCATTTGACATGGTCCTGCATGACATCCTTGTCTCTAAATTGGAGAGATGTGGATGGACCACTTGGTGGATAAGGAATTGGCTGAATGGCCACACTCAAAGAGTTGTGGTCAATGACTCAAAGTGCAAGTGAACAGTGGTGTCAAGTGGTGATTCTCAGGGGTCAGTATTGGGACTAGTGCTACTTAACATCTTTGTTGGAGACATGAACAGTGGGATTGAGGGCACCCTCAGCAAATTTGCCAATAACACCAAGCTGTGTGGTGGGGTCAACACACTGGAGGGAAGGGATGTTTGACAGGCTTGAGAGGTGGGCCCATGCAAACCTCATGAAATTCAACAAGGCCAACCGCAAGGTCCTGCATTTGGGTCAAGGCAATCCCAAGCAGAAAAACAGGCTGGGTGATCAATGGATTGAGAGCAGCCCTGTGGAGAAGGACTCAAGGGTATTAGTAGATGGAAAACTGACTTTGCACCAGCAATGTGCACTCACAGCCCAGAAAGCCAACTGCATCCCGGGCTGCATCAAGTGAAGTGTGGCCAGCAGGTCGAGGGTGGTGATTATCCCCATCTACTACAGCTCTGGGGCCCCCAAGAGGAGGACATGGACCTGCTCAAGCAGATCTAGAGGAGGGCCGTGAAGATGATTGGGGGGCTGGAGCACTTCCCCTATGAGAACAGACTGCGAGAGTTCAGGTTGTTCAGCCTGGAGAAGGCTCCAGTGAGACCTTATAGCGACCTTCCAGTACTTAAAGAGGACCTACAGGAGAGATGGGGAGGGACTCTTTATCAGGGAGTGTAGTGATAGGACAAAGAGTAATGGTTTTAAAGTGAAAGAGGGTAGATTTAAATTAGGAAGAAATTCTTTACTGTCAGGTTGGTGAGGCACTGGCACATGTTGCCCAGAGAAGCTGTGGCTGCCCCCTCCCTGGCAGTGTTCAAGGCCAGGTTGGACGGGGCTTTGAGCAACCTGATCCAGTGGAAGGTGTCCCTGCCCATGGCAGGGGGGGTTGGAATTAGATGGTCTTTAAGGTCCCTTCCAACAAAAACTGTTCTATGATTCTATGATTTCTGGGTAAATTTATCCAAAATCAGGATACTTTCTGCACCTCCAGAGCTTCTGAGGTGGTCATCCAGAGGAGTTGTTTTCTTCTCAATAGGTCTATACACAATGTATAGTAGAGGCTGTGTTTTACAGCATTATTGCTGAAGACAGAATCTAATTTTTCTAGCTTTTTTTTTTTTTTTAATTTACCCACACACGAGAGTCATGTGCCCTGTCCACAAATTGCAACCTGAAAATTCCTAAGTAGATCTATGATTTCAAGTGAATTGACACACTGCTCTGTGCTTCACCTTAGGCCAACTTGCAAGGGGAAACAAGTCTGTGTTACAGAAAGGTTCAGAAATCAGGACTATTTCTCCTTGCCCAACATCTTCTGCAGTGCTTCATTTTAAAACTTTCTAAATAAGTGGAGGTTTCACATCTCTTTGGAAAAGCTACTCCCACCTCGGTAGTAGCAGGTATCAAAATAGTTTTCCTCTGACATCTCTTCTGCTTCCCTACATCACTTTCATTCCTTAAAAAAGAATTTCAGATCCTGCCTAATTTCTGAGAAGGTATTATGTATCCTCTACATGTATCTAGAAACTGACACTTTAAAAAACAGGTTAAAGACCTGGCAGAAGTATCATATATTACCAGATAAGTAAACTGAATCAGCCACCTCAGAAAGTCTGTGCAGTTTATGGCAGTCTAAGTCATTACAGTATCTGGATCCAAACAAGAAACCTGAATCCACATCACTCACAAGCTGAGAATGAGAAAAAACATTTAGAAGTTGATACATATCTGGATTATTTCTTCCAGGTCTGATTAAACAAATATAAAACAAACTGAGTCTGCTTTCAGGTCCAGCTGACACCCAAGTGAAGATGTTGGCAGGAGAGCCTGTCATGAGATCCTGGTAACCCCAGCTCCAACTCCCAGCGCTCCCTGGGCTAGTTTTCTGGGATTCATTTTGTTCCTTAAAAAGTTATCTTGTTCTTGCATCAAGACTCCCCTTAAGAGGGCAGTATGATTCCTCCCCCAGAGCCTTTCATAGGACTGGGAGGAGAGAAAACTATGACATGGTGATGTAGGGGATTAATGCAGCCGCAACCTCACCACCACACAGCTCAGAAAGGGTACAGGTAAGCTCTGCTGGCTGCCTCAGCTTCTCTCAGGAATCAGAGGAAGGAGGAAGAGGGCAGCTCTAAGGAAGAAGGCTTCAGTGCCAGCAGCAGGGAGTGGGGACAGAAGAGTCTTGGGAATGGTATATGCTTGCTCAGCATAAGGCAGCAGCCGTGCTGCTCAGACTCCAGGATGACAATTCTCCCCCTGTGCCACTGCAAAATAAAATTACTGTCTGTTTCCTCTTCTGCCTGACTGATTTATACACATGTAACCTTAGAGCTGTCAGATTCCATTGCAAATAATGAGATCCTGACAGATGAGAAAGTTTCCCCATGTCCCTTTCCGAGGGCGCAGCTGCCAGTCAGTGGAACTCCAAACCTCCCAGTCTCGTCATTAGTAATACTGGAGGCGCTACCAAAATCTTAAGCAATATGTTTTGGATAAATTTCAATCATCTCTGCTGCTGACTCAGTGCTTATTTCTCCATTTCTACCGTGGTCTCTCACCCACCCGCTTCTATTCACACAGCTCTGACATATGGCCTGAATTATACCTTTCCTTCAATGCAGCATTTAAATCATCTCGCCTGCCCAACAGCCTGTCATGGATCAGCCACCAGAATGAATCACCTGCTGGGAACTAAGGAGATCACACCTGAGCATGCCAGCCTATGCCACAGTGATGGCAGGGCCGAGCAAACTCAACAGCTGCCTCCCTGTGGTAAGCACAAAAGGAAGACAAAAGTTAAATGATGACTTTATCCACTGCCCCAACAGATTCAACTAGCTCGAGAGAGACACCTAGTTTTGTTCCCCCTGCCAGCTTTTATGGGTTTTTTTGAGTTCAAAAGACTTCTGGAAGATTGGCTACCAAAATAAAGCAGTGGCCAGGCTTCTCCTTTTACAAATGGACCACAGAGCAGATTAGTCTTGAAAAATGAACAAGATAAAGAGGTAGCGAACAGTTATTTAGGTTTATAAATGTCAGTGATTTGCAAGCATACTGCATGAATATGTATGTGTGCCTCAGATGCTTTTGAAGATTCACAGCCTGTACCATTACAGTCAACTCTTAGGTACACGCATACCTTTTCCTCTCTTTTCCCTCCTTTTACTTACCTCTTCTCTGGGAAAACAGGCAGGAAGGAGCAGTTGCAATCACCAAATTGCAGATCTGGGACATAAGAGGGAAGATGAAAATCTGTGGCCTTTCATTGAATGAGATGACACTGTTTACTGCTGTACAAATACATTTCAAAAGCACGAATGAGGATTGCCTTCAACCGTTTATAGGGTTCCATTCATTAGTGTGGGACACCAAACACATACATGTTCTCTAACACTCCTGAGCAATAAAACAAAAAGAGGACACAGTGCCAAATTCAGTGAAATTGTTTAGAAGCAAATTAAGGTTAAAATACCTCGGTGCTGCTGCTGCTGCTTGCCTTATATGAGAACTCCTTAGTTGTTTAAATATACCACAAATCTTGCTACATAACTCAAAACCTAGGTCCAGTTGCTTGTCCCAGTGTTGTCTGCAGTGATCATGGGGAACACTCACAAAGGGAACACTGACATTTGCCTTCTCACCACAGCCATCGTGGTAGCAACAGAACAGATGCTGAACACAACTGACAAACAAACATGACATCCCAAGGAAATGCTTCCTAGGTTATCAAACTGACTCAGCAGAAATTCAGAAAGTATTCCAGTCTTGGTATTTTTCCCTTATGTAGGAAACAAGAACCGTCACAGGATGATTGTGACTCCTTAGAAATAGTTCACTGGACTGGGTTATTAGATAGAAGAATCCTGGGGGAAATCTCAGAGTGGAGCTCAGACTGTCACTGCTGGTGGCTCCTTGTGGAGCAAACAATGTATTTGACAGTAGAAATTTATTCTAGGAGCTGATGGCTCCTAATAGTGGCATAACTTCCTGCAGGTGGACATCTGCTTCTTCCTGATTCAGTCTTGGAGGTCACAACCTCCAGCAGAGTAACTGCTGTGGATGAGATTGCCTTTGTCTGACATTTAGTGGGGTTGGTCCTTAAGAGCAGGTCCCAGACTTAGCAGGTGCTATCAAAAAAAAAACCAAAACAACAAACCAGGACTCTACAGAAATATTCTAGAATTGCAGAGCTTTAAATGGAGGAAGACGTCCATTCTACATTCAGCACACAAATATGAAAATTACTTTAGTTCAAGCAATTTCATCTGTCCTACTCAATTTCTGTGTTTGTGGCTGAGGGGGTCAACTACAGCAATCAGAAGCATAGGCATGAGCTGGAACAACATGCAAGGACCCAAGAAGCAAAGCATCCCCCTAGAAAGCTACTCTTGGGCACAGAGAATAATTGCTTAAAAGTTAACAGTCTGATTCTCTATCTGAGGTGATTAGTCATATATTTATGGGACATGAACTGAGTCTTATGGAAAGCAATACATTGACAAGAAAAATGAGGGTTGCCAGCTTTACCAATGGACTCTGCAAACTTGGTTTACTTGCAAAGTGTGCTTTATGTCATCAGGCTTCTTATAAGACTTGTGGATGTAGTACAGTCCAGAGTCTACCCTGAGGCTTTGAGATTTGCTACACCCAGACTCAGATTCAATCATCTGTTTATAAATTCTGTAATGTTTGTGGCTAGTCTCATTTCAACAGCTACTTAATTAAGCATGCTCAATCTTTTATAGAGCTTAAAGGCTGGGATCCAGGCTCCTAAGACCACTTTTGAGAAGGCTAAAATAGACTTGTGCATTGGAAGATAAGGAGATGGCAATCCAACCAAGTGACTCAAGTATTATGTAAACAGCTGACTGTTTGGACTAATTTTCAAGAGTTTCTGTCCCTTATCATTAGCATTATCACTCAAATTAAGTCAAAACACTTACAATGCTCTTGCATTTCTCTCAGACTAAATAGATTTCAGTCACTGCTCTACTGGGAATGAAGCTATAAACATTAAACAAGTTAATCTTAATCTAAATGGGTTGTAAAGCAGCTTTTCTCCATAAAAATGTAAGCTACTTAAGAAACAAAGTGTTCAGGTTAATACCATGTCTGCATGTCCACATACTTTGCCAGCCACAGTCTATACATTTGTGGTTTTATAAGAGTCAGTAATATGTTAAATATGTAATAAGAGCAAAACATCATCTCATGTCATCACTTCTCCAGTGCAAATTCTTATGCATCACAACAGGAAATTCTGCTTATAGTTTGAGGATACCAGCTAGATCCATAGTCTTCTGTGAAGTGTTCTCTCTGAACCATCTTCTCTGGCCTTAAAAAAAGCGTTAAAGAGATTGAGTGTGCTTAATAGCACATAGCAAAGAAAGGATTTCACAATGGGGTGGTAGACAAGACAGATAGGATATAAAAATAACTATTTTATGCTATTGAGGAATAAACCAAGTATCTAAAACAGCTTGGCTCAGCTAGACCTTATTTGCCCCTCAGGATGGAAAAGATGTGTCTAGGAGGGACTTGACAGAAGGTGTGCTTTTGTGTTTGTCATCTCCACCCAGCATTAAGTCACCACAGTAATCCAACTTCTTTTGCTCCAGGGATTGCCTACAAAAATAGAAGGAAATCCTGGCCTAAAGACGGTGCTGCCATCTGGGAGCATGCTGTGGAGCAGCAGTATGCTACTTTAATTACATCTATTTGTTTAAAAAAAAAAAAAAAAAAAAGAGAATGCTGCTCATTACACAAAACAAATACCTTTAGTTTTTCCTTCATGTAGGCTACTTACACAGCTAAGACTGGCCCAGACCTGGACTGTAAATTAATGCTGCCCTAATTTTCCACTGTCTTAGGGCTGCCTTACCTCCCACTACCCTGAGAGTGCCTATATTTCTTACTGTCCTCAGTCTCTCAGCAGCACAGCTCCCAACTGTAAACAGGCTGCAAGGGCCCAGCTGGCTCAGCAGAACTGGGATCCAGGAATTGCTATCTACTGTGCAAAAGCCAAAAATAGCTTTGGGGAACAGAACAGAAGTGACCAGAGCTGCTTTTAGGCTGTACTGCTAGACTGTTGCACTACTGAAATCCAGAGACCCCAGCGAGAAAACATTTCTAAGAAAAGTTAACAGGAAAAAGAAATCTCATGTTTTCAGACAACACATGCCATCGCAGGGGTTTTTTTCAGGATTGAAAGATAATCTGCTGGTTTGATTTCTGCATGTTAGGTACTGATGTAACAATGGAGTACCCCAGTATGCACAGTGCTCTCTTCATGAACTTACTAGCAGAACTCTTCTGCAACTACCATTTTTTATGTGACCTGTGCAAGCGTTGTCGTTCAATTGAGGATAAGTGCAATATCAGTAAGGCACCGTCGTATTCCTTTATGGGCAATTAAAGGCCATAAGCACTAATCATTCAGTAGACACCTAAAGTTTTCATTTCTGACTCAGTAGTCCAATAGATTCATCCTGCACACAGTCTGTTTCCCCCTTAAACCGAATTACCTGCTTGATAGCTTTTCTTCTTTTGGAACAGGTTTTACAGCCACATAAAACCACACCAAATCATTCCTGTCCATTCTTAAAACAAACAAACAAACAAACAAAAAACCCAAACAAACAAACAAAAAAACCCACACACCCCCAAAAAAAACCCAAACCAAACTAAAACTCCTTAAGGCTATCCGTAATGGCCCCAGAGGCACAACTGCCTCCCCTGCCCAGGGCAGCGTTTGCATCTCCCCTAGGAAGTAGTTTAAGACACAACAGCACCATCTACCGAAACTAACCTCCGTGAATCCTAGGATAGTCAGCTGGTGTAAGTACGATGCTATTAGTGACAACGTCTTGAGTAAAAAGGAAAAGGAAACATTTCATATTGTCATGAAAACTGTTAAGTTTTAACTGATTGTTGCTTTTCTCAAAGCTGAGGAAAACACTTCTCCCATCTCAGAGCTCAAGGTTAAGAACAAAATCAGTTATCATATAAATGATACTTTGTGGGTGAGATGCTTAGTTTGTACTTCTGGACACACATATTAAAACAAAAGAGGAAATCGACGTAGTTATTCCGTCCTGGTAATATAAAGCAATGTCCTACTAAGATATGCAATCATTTAAGCAAGTTTTCCACACACGTAAATATTTAAGAAACTACCCTTTTTCTGGGAAGGTGGTGGTTTGAATTGGCTTCTTTGTGGACTAGATTCAGGTGACGCATGTTAGTGAAGTGTCTGAGAAGCAGCAATCAGATGGCATTCAGTCCTAGATACTGTATTAGCTTAATATTTCCAAGCATTTTTCATCACTGTTTTCTGTCTTACAATGCAATTTCTCTGTCATGTATCAAATAGTCAGCCACAACTATGGCAAGATGATTTTTTTTTTTTTTTAAATCTCATATATATTATTTCTAGGGATCCAGCTTAATATGTCTTGACACTGTCTTTGAGTCAGTGCCTAAAAATGCACACTCTGCCTGGCTGGCTGCCTGGATGATTTGCTTAAATCTGCTTTTAAGAAACACTGAAGACATTGAGATTCTGTCTCACTTAAACAAATAAATACAGTCTGCTTTGTACAAAGCAGATGCCATGTACTTCCTCTTCCTCCTTTTGTTGCTGTTTAATAGAATCTGGAGAGTGATTAAAGAAAAAAAAAAAACCAAAAACAAAAAGTCCTGTGAGAGGTTTTGAAGGAGATAAAGCTAGATTCATGTCTATAGGAGGTTCTATGGAACTTCACTGTCTCTGCTTAATGCTTTTCTGTGACTTGACACACCTTAGGCTACAGTAATAAAACTGATGCATACAGATATATGTTCAAAGAGATGAAAATGCATGAGCAAAAACAGGAACATGAGCCAAGAATGTAATCTAACCTGCTTTTGCATTGCCACATGCATCATTTGCATTTTGTCTGGACTGTGGGTACAGTCAGCTGCAAATCTGGATCTGCATTTAAACGCTCAATCTCACCTCACTATCTCACTTTCCTGCTTCCTTCTTAGGTTTTTATGATCTTTTGGATCTGAATTTTAAGAACTGAACAAAGTTAAGTAACAGAACATAGCTAGGATGCCACTATAAAATCTCTGTAGTTTCATATATAGCATTTTAATATACATACAGTCATGATAATAAGATTAGCAAACATTACAGGATTGACACAGCAATTGCATGCAAATAACACTAAGAGACTATTTAAATTTAATTTCTATGTTAGGTTACTAAAACAAGGACAGATACCAAGTGCTGCCCCTGGTCAGGAAGCTCTGGTACAAGGACACAGGCTGGTCCCTGCCTGGCTGGGGGCAGCTCTGTGGGAAGGGCCCCGGGGACCCCAGCGGGCACAGGCTGGGCCAGCAGAGTGCCCTGGCTGCAGGGGCAGCCAACAGCACCCTGGGCTGTGCCAACAGGGCCACAGCCAGGACATCAAGGGAAGGGATTCTTGCCCTCTGCTTAACACTTCTGAGATTTCATTTTCAATCAGCTGTGTCTGATTTTGGGCCCCTGATACAGGATGGACATCAATAAACTGAAGTGAGTTCAGTGTTTGGGGGCTGCAACATTATCCTGTGAGGAGGGCTGAGGGATGCAGGCTTTTCTGCTTGGAGAACAGAAGGCATTGGAGGGCCCTAGTAGCAGTTTCCCAAGATGTACAAGGAGGTCATTGAGAAGATGGAATCAGGCTCTTCGAAGTGGTGCACTGTGGGAGGATGAGAATCACAGAGTGTAAACTGAAACAGGAGAACTGTGAACTGCATTTAACAACAGTTAAGGAGTGGAACAGACTGCACACATAAAGGTTGTGAAATCACCAACCTCACTGCTTTAGAGCAGTAAGTTACTGTCCCTGTATCCACTTTCTTTCTTTCCTTAGCTCAAGTACTCCACAGATTGTCGTCAGTCCCTCTTCACTCTTCATTTTTACTGTATAGTAAATATGAGCACTGATATGCTCACCTGCAATAGCTTTAAGCTTCAGGAACACACTACCTTTAAGCACTAACAATCTAATCACAAAAGGAAAACAAACTCACTCTATGCTTCATTCAACACTATCACACATACTAACAGACAGGCAACAGGAACACCACTTAACCCTTTCATATACATGGAATTTTCCTGCAAGTTTTCTGATGGAGACTAAAATATTATGAAGGATTTTTACTAAGATCAAGGTTTGGGTTTACAATATGAAAAACCTCTTAAACATTTTATTGTCAGTGTAAAATGAAAGCATTATATTTAGCTGATGTTTGAGAAAAAACCTCCAAGTCTGAGATGTAGCTGAGAAAAAAAAAATCCTATCAGGCATCCAAATAGGTTGTGGGCATTAGCGCTTGGGAACAGGGAACATCTATTAGTCCTCTCTATTTGTGCAGAGCCTAACACAACAGACTCCTCATCTATGACAAGGGCTCTCAAGCACTGCAGCAACATAAATCCAAGGGCAGTCATAGAAGATTTCTACTAGTGTGTGTTATGAGTAATGGAATGTGTCCCTCAGCAATAAAACCTGTTCAGATAACCATAAGGCCATGTATGTATATGTTTATGCATACAAAACTGGATCCAAGTTGAAGAGCTGCTTTAAAAATACCCTTCAAGGCCACATTTCTGAAGCTTTTTAGTTTCACATGAGCAAGGCACATAAGAAAGAATAATCTTTGCAACTGCATGGTTATCCAAGTCATTTTATATGTACAACTGGTTTGGGTTTTTTTCCAAGCAGCATCTTGTCTGCACTGTGGGGTCATTAAAACACTTAAACATCAGGAAGGTGAACATGAACACTGTACGCATGCATGAGTTTAAGACCCTTCCAAAGTTTGGCTCTAAGATTACTTAACAGCAAGATCTGAGAAATCCCTTCATGTATGCTGGTTAATGTTAAGGTATGTTTTCCATTCCTGAAGGATCCTGCCAAATCTAAGGGAAGGGGGAAGGGGGAGAAGACAAAGTAGTGATTGTTCCTGTGAAGTTTTCTTCTTGTGTTCTTTCATTTTATCATTTACAAAGAGTATTGTTTTACCTCAAAAACTATTATACAATAGGGAAGAGAACTTGGACCTTTAATTCAGCAAGTGAACTTTATCCAAGCTTTATGCATATGAACAGTTTCTGTAACTTTGGTGTAACTTATTACAGGTTTAATTTGAGACATCATAAGACATTTCATTAACTCAGATCTCTGTGTACATAACTGACTTTTTTTTCAATCACTTCTGCAAAGCATTTGTCCCACTCACTCAAGCATACTGGAAGGGAGGTACCAGCATTACTCAGAAATTTATTCTGTTTGGATCCTAGTTAATACTGTTACTATTTCTCCCTCTCCTTCCTTCCTGTGTGCTTGGCATCCTGCACAGGAAAAGTGGGGGAAGGAAAAAAAGTAAAAACAGCAGTATCTTTGTGGTGGGTGAGCAATGGAAATAATGGAAACAGCAACAGAAAGAAGTAGTCTGGTCTAAGAACATGCGGGTTTTTTTGAGCTTTTTTGTTATTTTAATAAAAAAGAAACATGCCCTTATTTTTTCTAAAAAGGATGAGACTTAATCCATTTTACATATGTGAGGCTCATGGTTAAGACTTGAAAGGGAACTGGAGGGAGTTCTGACACTGGAGTCAGGGCTATGGAGAAGGATAATACCCAAGTATGAACAATGGGACAAACAGGACCAAAATGAACAGGCAGGAGGAAAGAGGCAAGAATGTGAAAGCATGGGAAAAAGCATAAATGTTATAATGGAGTGAAGGAAAGGGTAAAATAAGTTCACCCTCTCTGATACAAAGGATTCAGCAGAGCCACAAAGTCAGGTTATGTAGTCATAAAATACTGCTGTCAGGACCTGTCCCCACAACACTGGGAGCACAACATCTGAACTGAAAGCAGAACCACTTACATGTGCGGGTCACTAGATTTCACAAGATTGAGAGCAGGTACTGGAAAGACACTGTCTGGTTTGCAATCACACACTATTACTTTTGAATAAACATAATTGTCAGCAAAAATTAGTGATAGTGAGATGCATAAAATTGCAGCTCTCTGGCAATCAACATCACAAAACAGAGGATGAGAAAAAAGCAATCTACAAAGATATTTCCTAGAGGAAAAAAAAAATATCCTTCATTAGCAAAGAAAAAAAAAAAAACAATTGTAGCGAGGAACTTCTTGTTTAATCTTCTTCGACTGTCACTATGAAACACATTTACCTTTACCCAGATACTGATATTTTTTGACTGTAGCGTCTGGATTGAACTCGAACATGAACCACCTGAAGAACTGCAAAGGTTCCTTGCCTTGAGTAACAAACAATGCAGGACACGTATTCTAGCTCACAAGTGGGATGGAGGTTTTCTCAGACTTCCAGTCAGGGGCATGAGTGTGTGTGGAGTGAAATCAATCTCTACTACTAGATTACACCTACCTTACTGCTTGTGTGAGGCTATTAAGTTGTGTGAGACATGACAGATAAAAATACCAACCCTGTGCCAAGGGCTTCACATGTCCACTTCATTCCAAGCAAAGGAGGCTGGAAATAAATCTTGTTTTGAAAGTTTTTATTGCATTCAGTATTGTATGCAGATTTTTATTTTCAAAACTAAGCATTTTCTATCAGCTGTAACACATCCAAGTTCATTAAGTCTGTGTGGGTAAGGGGCAGGAGGTGGTAATTACAATGAAGGATAGTGTCTTGTGATTTTTTAGACTTTATGATGTTTCTGCTCATAAATCCTTCACTGATGCACAGAGAGCTGGCTGGACCCACAGAAACTGTACTAAGCTGATCTCAAGCTAGGAGGGTTTTGTTAGTTCCAATAGGTTTGTATTGTGCTGGGGCTGAGATGACTAGGACCTCAAACACCTGATGTAAAAGTCACATAGTATTCCTTGTGCTGTAGGCAAATACCCAAAACCAGAAGAAACTAAAAAACCCACAAGCATAAACATGAAAGCATGCTTGAAAGTTTCACAAAAATATTTTGTCATCACAGTAACTGACAGTGTAATAATATAATTAATGATTCTTTACCTTCCATATTTCATCACAAAAAGTATGGTGCATGTAATCTCTTCAGCTCAAAGACACAGGCCGGGTGCAGCTGATCAGTCCACCAGACACTACGTCTGTGAGCCTTGGAACAGGAGAAAAGATGGCAAATTGCTCGGGAAGAAACCAAGGTGTGATTCTCTTCACTGTAGCTCCATACCACAACCAGCTAGAGAAAGGGAGCTGCTCCCACATCACAGGACAAAATCACATCTGCACAGCTGCATCTCAGTTGGCACGCGGCTTTCAGTTGCTCAAAGTTCAGAAGATGGGGTGGTGAGGGAAGCATGGTTGTCACAAAGGCTTAAATGCAAAACACCAACTTAAATCATGGAAATACAACCCTGTGAAACTGGAAATTTCTTCACAGATCTTTAGCAGTAATAAGCTATTTTCTCAAACATCCAATAGTTAAAGTGATGTGGGAATGACACCAATAGAACACATTTTCAAAAATAGTTCATGTTTATATCTCTTTTCCCCTTGCAAAACACAATTTATAGTGATGATTTCTTCACAATAGTCCCTGCTACAGAGTTGGCCCAAAAGGTTTTCTAAAATTAACAGTGTTATTCTAAAAAATAAAATGTTTTAAGTATTTCCATGTTTATTAGACTTCTTCCAGGTATTCTTTGGCAGTATGAAGGACGGGATTAAGATGTCTAGGTACTCCTACTAAAGAAAAATAAAGCAGCATTTGAGCTAACCTACTTTGCCAGAAACATACCTTGAGGTCAAAATTAGCATTCATGGTCTGTTTTTAAACAGAAAGTCCTTTCTCCTCCACAGGTTACCTATTACAATTGTTTTAAACTTTCAAATAATTTCTCAGAAAAGGCAAAAAGGCAAAAAAATTACACGCCATGATATTGAGAAATGATTACTTGTTTTGAGATTTATTTACTTATTTTGAGATTTATTTACTTATTTACTTACAGAAAACTTCTTAGCAACTTATTTACCTACTTATAGCAAGTTATAGCAATACTTATAGTATTTTTTAATATTGCTAAGAATCCTGCTTGCCCAGACTGTTTTGTGGAATTTTACCAAGGACTACTCTGTTCATAAAACAAAGCAGTTCACTGTGAAAATCTACCAAGAACTATAATGTTCAGCAAAATATTATGGTTTTGTCCTTGGGGAACAGGTGTGCTCTAACTAGTTGGACTCTTGGTAATGAGTAAAGATAGTCATATACAGATGGTAGAATTTCTCTTGGTTCTCTTATCTAAGATAGAAGGAGTAAGCCCTCTGAAAAACACTCTTATTATTCAAGAAATTGGCCAAGGGAATCTGCGCATGCTCCAGGGAAAAAATAACGTGAGAAAGATTATGAGCCTTCCTCCCAAAGGCCCCTGAAGACAACCACCAGGAGGCAATGTGCAGGTGCAAAGAACATAAACTGCTGACACCAGCCTTTGAAGTAACCCAGCCTTGCTCATGCATATGTATGTTTGTGTTACGTAACCCAATGAATATGTATATTCACACTCTATAAGTTTTTTGGTAAAATGTGTGGTGGGTATGCAAGCTTTGTGGAGAAATCCCCTTGCACCCCGGCGCCGGAGTAAACATACCCGCTTTATAACTCTCTCCGAGTTGTGGAGTATTATTTCCGTGAATCACCATCACATAAAAAGATAGTGAGAAAAGGTGTGGTTGGCCTGATCAGTCATCATGCCTCACTAAAATCACTGAAGTTGTTACCTCTGCATTCCTGCATAGGAATGAAGGTTACAAAGACTGGGAATTACTGTCCGTAGCTATTCAAGTGGCATAGCTTACTCCTTAGCTCTTACATTTAGGCCAAATATTCAGTTTTCTGGACAGGATATACACTGAAGAGAGAAAATAAGGATCTTGTGGAGTTCATGTCTGAGGACAGCCTAGGTCTTCTACAGAACTGAAAAAAAAGTTAGCAATGTCACTATACCCTACCAATTACAGATAGTAACATGTGATGAGAAGTAGAAATTTCTCCCGGGGCCGCAGGGGCCTCTGTGCCGGGGCACCCGGAGCCCCTCCTGCCGCCCTCCCCTCGCAGGGGGCTCGCAGGGCTGTTTCTGCCCCTCTTTCCCTCGGGCCTGGCTGCCAGGCAGCACTGCACAGCCCGCGCTGCTGCCCTCCCTGCTGCCCTCCCTGCACACCAAAACTTCGCCATAAAACCAATACACTTGCTCATAGGAGGTCGCTTTGTTTGCAGGAGTCTCCGTCCTTGGAGATATTCAAAACTCAACAGGACATGGTCCTGACTACTGTTGTTGGCACTGCTTTGGGTGGGAGGAGACCTAGTTCATCTAGTTGGTCCCTCCCAACCTCAACTATTGTGTGATCATATGGCAAATGCTGGTGGTCTTGAAAATTAGTACTCTTCCCGCTTAGCCAGTGTAACTCCATCACTCCTGTTAAAATTTGCAATAAAAGACTGTAAAACAAGGCAAAGCCATGTCTTCTGAATCTAGGCTGAAATGCTGAACTGGAAGCTTTGTATTTATCAGCAGAGTAGCAAACTTGCAGGGAGTTAAATCAGGAAGCTATTTCCTTAATCCTGATGCCTGTGGGTACACAGGTGCCTGTCCTCTCTGAACAATAGTCTAGGGCATTTTGTATGGCAAGGTGGAGTTGAAGGTGGGAAGGGAAAGGGAGAGGAAAGGGGCATTATGAGAATACTGGCTAGTTTTAAATGGGAAAGTGTCCAGATACTTACTAGAAAATAATGTATTAACCTTGCAAAATTATTTATGCATACAGTCAAATGTAATTAAGCAACAAATGCCTCAGCTGAAAAACTGAGCAACAGCCAAAATTATCATATTTATCTTCTAGAGGTGACATTAATTTAACTCGACTCCCAGGTTCAAAATATACCATTCTTTTGGATTGGTAGCTTACATTTCATTGACAGCTTTTCCCCGAAAGGATACCAGTAGGGGTTTAAACTTATCATTATAATTTCGAAAAATGTCAAAAGCTTGGCAACAGCAGTACAAGCCATATTCAGCATTTAGGATAACCTGGAAAGGGCAATCCTTTTCCACTCTTTGTCTTCGGAGCTGTTGTTTTGACCAGCTTTCCCTCATTAGTTTAACTGATTTTTCTCCTTTCTGTGAATGATATTGCAAATTATTTATACAAGAAAACACCCTATATGTGAAGCAATTCAGCTGAGAAGAAAGAAAAATTAAGCATGCTCTAGAAATCTAGCATTTTAAGTTACTTGTCACCAGCTTGCAAGGAGCACCAGACAGGCCACTGCAAGGGGGAGAAGGCAGAAGGGAGATAAGTGGGCAAACAACAGATCACAACATGTATCAGCTTTTTGTATGCAGATTATACTTCGCCTTAAAATCTGAAAATTTCTGAAAACACTCTCAGGAATTTCTCTTAAGTGATTTCAAATACAAGCCGGATGAGTAGAAAGAGTTAAGTGTTTAAAAAGAGAAATAGCCTCTTATTAAAACCATCAAATCTCCATGTTTTAATGGTCTTAAACTACAGCAGATTATGGGGAAGCTTGGAAAGCTGCAAAGCTCAAGAATCAAGCTTTTCACCGTGAACAGCACTGTATGATTTTTAAATGTGGGGAAAAAAAAAAAAAAAAAAAAGCTTTAATTGAGGTAAACATCAGAAAATAATAGTTTTTTAAAAGCCTCCAAAAAAAATAAGATCTGAAGGTTAGCTTTCCTTGAGTCCAGAAATTCAATAGTGAAAGAGACTGGGTTACTGTGTTATTTTGAGCCTAAGAGATCTCTGTCTTAAGGAACTCAAAATAGTCACAGCTGAGGAAAAAGCTTTCTGCATCTACGTGCTTATTTCTCCCTCAACTTTCAGCCTAATGTTCTGGGTTAGCGTCCCAAAATTTCATATAATTACTCTGTAGCTTTATATATTTTAAAATGTCAAAGCCTCTGTCAGTCTGAGAAACTATTATTTAGTGTCCAAATGTGAACGCACATGCCACTAGAAAAAGGATCTATAAAAGTGGTTATAGTCCACTTACTTTTAAAATGTTCATTTAAGGAAGTACCTATACTGTGGATGTAATAATGACAATTATATATAATTTTAAAATAGACATCACCTGGAAAAATTACTTACAGATTTCAGGACATTGGTGGAAATATCCAATGCCATATGGAGACTGTTTATGGACTATAGTCACAGAGTAATGTATGAGAGAAACAATCATAATGAATTATTTCCTCTTTCACAGACATAGATAATATAATAATGGAGCTTGATTTCATTTACAGACTGACAAGAGTTAACTTTTATGAGATGCTCTTGTTTCCACTGTTAAAGGAAACTGAAAGTTCACATTGAAAGGAAATGTCATTTTAAAAACAAAATGCAAAAGGCAAGTCATTTCAGTACCTTAGTTGTAAGATTCAAGCTGGCTTTCCTGTATGATGGAAAATACTTTATAAAGCAGAATAAATTATGCTTTGATGATATGACTAAGTGTGGTTCAGCTTTGAGAAGTAATTCACTAAGTTAAGGGACTAATGTGAATCTCACTGATAGTTAACTAGGCAGGTTTTTTTCTCAAACATCAGCAGTGCGAACTTATTTCACGACCAGAGTACCATATTTGGTTCCTTTCAGACCTCATAATTACATCATCGAAAGAAGAATTGTTTCCCAGACTCTGGACTATTGTATAACATAGTACCTGCTTAAATTCACTGTATGAGTTTACCTGTTGTAAACAAAAGTTTGCAATAAAACTTTTGAACATAGAAGTGCCCTTTAAGGCAGTCAATATATCACATCATTTTACTCAGTATCCACCTCCCAAAGGTTTTAGAGGTTGAAGAGAAAAAGTAAAAGGGCATATCTCAAGCATACAGAGAGAAATTATTTCCCAAGCATGTGATTATTCAGCGGGAAATCTTCTTGTACTAATTCTTGACAAAATGTACATTTATTCTGTGGTAACTCTGGACATCTTGTGAGAATAAATCCCTTTCCAAAACAATCTCAAGAGCCCCATTGTCATCTAAACCAGGAATTTTATGGGCTGAATAGGTAAAGCTGAAGCGCACTGGCAGGACAAACATCAGAGATGACAGAAAAGGTGAAGAGACTGAAGTGATCACAAGGGGTGAGATTAAATAAAATGCCTTTGAAGAAAGATGGAGACAATTTGAAAGGATACCTGAAGAGGTAAATAGTGAAAATTGTCAAGAACAGCCCCAGCTCCTTCACCTAGAGGCTGAGTGCATACATCAACAGACAGAGATGGCGCACACTGCCAATTTATGGCAATGTAGGCATTGCATGTGACATAAGGAGGAAATATTTCATAAGACCCTTCCTGAAATGGATTTAAATCTTCCTAGGGATTAGAAGTGAAATTAAAGTTCTTTTCAAGCCCATCAGGGCTCAGTGTTTCCCTCATAAAGTATACTCAGCAGCAGACGTAACTGAAAAGGCCTTTGAAACACTGGTAGGAGACAGCTCTGAAATCCCTGTGTGAAGCGTTGGCTTTATGGGCCGCATAGGTAGTCACAAGCCACTGCCAATGGGGGTTGACAGGGCACAGGTTATCAGCAGGTGAGCAAAGAAACAGGTTTGAACTGAATCGGTGTCTGAGGGAGTGCACAGAAGTGAGGCCTCATACTCACCCCCTGAATCCACTAAAATGTTAGGGTACATCAAAGTGTCTGCTACGAGAATAAAAGAAGCCAGGATGAAAACATTCTCCTGCATGAGCTCTCATGGCCGTGAGAGCAAGCCAGGCTGTCAACTCTTTGTAAATCAAAATTCTGTAATCATCTTTGGAAATAAAAGTAGTAGGTGTTCAACAGTGCAAAATGCTCCTGACGTTTGATAGTAGGAAACCCCTCATCTCTATAGCAAGTACTATCAAAGCAAAACAAGGGCTCAGAATAAGCACAAATTATCTTTTCCTCAGGTTCTCCTTTAAAGGTAGTGTCTAAATACTGAATTTTTATATTACAAATGTACCAACAACAAAGCAACACAGCAGGCTATCCATATTACCTTGTAGATTTATCAAACACAGTTTGTAGCTTCTGTTACACCAAAATGCTTATGCCACATACGCCACAAGAATCCAGAGGAAATAAACAAGGACATATATCAGCTTTTTCAGACTTTCCACCATGTTGCTATACATGTTTTGCACTGACTATTTACATTATCTCACACTAAATATTTTGGTCATACAATTCAATTAGCAAACCACAACTCAAGAAAGCTATCCACTTCATAACAATATAAATATTTAAAGCAGCCAGCTACCATATATATAAACATCAAAAAATATGTAAATATATGGGGAACATAAAACATGTGAAAAGTTGCAGACAAAGCAATAAACTTATTTATCAAAGCAAAGAAACTCTTGAGTATCCTCAAGCTGTAACTGTAACAAAAGTGCATCTCAGAGACTGTTCTCATGATTCTAGACCATACCTTCCCTCTTCCCCTCCCCCAAAACAGCAGGGAAGATGGGAGTAATGACATCATAAGTTTTGCTTTTTGAAGAGTCCCATAGGCAGCTAAAATATTACGCGGTAGGTCTACTTAACTATTGCTAAAGCCACAACAACACATTCCAAAATAGTCCCAAGCACTTTTCCAACTGGAACAGATTTTTTCTTGCTCTGAGCTCATTTAAAAAGGATTTTTGTCTTCCCTTAGCACTATGTATAATCAAGCCAAGAACATCAGAAGTCCAAACAGTAAGTTTTCATCTACCAGTATGAGGGCAGGAGAGAAAATGGACTTTAACACTAATAACAGATAATAAGGCTGTTACATAAAATTCAGTAAGCTCAGTAGGAAGCTTTTCATGTACGGTTCCTTCAAACCACTAATTAGCAGAGGAACCGCACAGAATGTGCATGCCCACTGCACTCTTCCTTTTATTGGAGAGAAGCAGCAGCGTTGATTACTTTTTTTAATATACTGAGATCAGCATCATTTAAGACAAGTACCAAAACCCATTTGTCGACAATTCGCTGAACCCTCACACTGATTGTTGTGCTTATCTTTGAGGTTTGTGGGGAACTGCAGACACAGAAAAAAAAAGAAAATGGTGATGACTTGGTAAGTATTTGAGCGCCTCTGAAAAACTTACTCCTTTTTATGGGTTCTGAGAGGACATACAAGTGGGAAACATGTATTTTAAATCCTCTTTCACAAGCTTGTCAATCCAGATGGATGAGGGGCTGCGTGAAGCACAGCAGAAGTCAGTGAGTCCTGTCAGGAGCCAGTAGCTGCCCTTTCATGCTGCAGTATTGGGGCCATGTACTTTTTACAGCTGTGTCATGAAACGCAAGTTGTCATTCAACAGTGAAAGTAGAAATGTAATAAAATCCCATCTTGGATATGTTAAGCATTTCCTTCCTCAGAAGTTTCTGAGGTATGCTGCTGCTGAGGTATGTTTCTGAGGTACTGCTGGTATGCTGCTAATCCCTCCAACTGCACCCTGGAGAGGCTTGTCAGGGATGACCATCATCTCTTGACTTCAACCAGTCTGATAAACCTGTCCAGACACCAGGTTTACTGCTTCTCAGATCAACACAAATGGATACTACAAAAAATATTTCCATTTCTTTTTAAATGTAGAAAGTTAAGCCATCACATGACATCAAACTGCATAGCATACATTAAGATGTTTCACTGTTTCACTCTCTCCAAAGAACAGGAACTGAATTTTATGTACGCTTACACTAGGGTACCATCTCTCCACCCCCACCCTCAATAGTTTCTTTTCTTGTATAAAAACATGTTATTACTGTGGGAAAATTGGAAGAAGATAATTTATAAACCAATATTATTAAAAATTTGATTCCTAAGAAGCTCTCAAATACATTTAGATCTATCTTCTCTTTTCCAAATTTTCATTTTTCAAATATCAGTATGAATATTTATGAATCAATAAGTTCTTTTGATAACATCATTGTAATTGAGTTTATCAGCCAAAAGCAACTATTACAATCTATCAGCCCACTACAGATGCTGCTCAAAGGACTAGGAAGTGAATGCTAAGCAGAGAAGATAGACCTTTTCACTCTCATTACCTATGTTAAAGAAAGACAAAAAGCCGACATATATACATATATATATATATATACATATATATATATATATATATATATATATAAAACAGAAGTCATGTTAAGTTGGAGGTTATTTGTTCTAAAAAAGTATGCAGTAGGTTCTTAATCCATGCCTGCTGTTTTGCAGAAGCACATGTCCTTTCCTCCATCCCTTACGACAGTGTGGGTCAGGTAGGTGTTATACACACAAATCAACTGTGTGTTTTGCTACACACAAGGAATTAACATTTGATCTAAATATAGTAGGTCTAGTTCAATCGCAACTGACCTCAGGAAAAAAAAAAAAAATTCAACAAAAGCATGAAAACCTGTCATCAAAGTCAAGCATTTACTATGTCCTCAGACCATAGCTATTTTTTTGCTCTTTAGTGCATATTCCTTTCAGTCTAGCAGTTCAGTTTTTGATATCAGATTATGTATTACAGACCAGCAGTGGAAGTCTGTATTCAAGGCAGATAACAGTTCTACTTGAAACTTTTCTCAGTCCTCCCTTCTTCATTCAGACACCAACCACATTCCCAGAAGACACGAAACAGTATCCATCTCTCATCACTGTTTATAAGGTTTGTAAGAAGTTTTGAAAGAGATCTGTCAAAGTATATGAAAACTACATTACCAGAAAAGCCCCAGCTGAGTGACAGGAAGTTAGGCATTAACAACCTACTGAACTTTAAACTCTTAATATGTCATTTTTCCTGGACTGTTAGACTCAAAAAAATCAGAAGCAAAATGTAAGGACGGGATTAGGCAAAACTGTAAGTCTAACACAGACTTATATCTGTTATGTATAGTTTTATAACTTGACCTACTCTCGTGAACTTTCAGTGCAGTGAAGGTCTATGGACGTCCTGAACCAGAAACAACAACTTTGCAGAATTTCATGACAAGGTCATAGGACAGCGTGAGAATCTCAGATCCTTAGCAGTAAAATGGAAGAGAAAAAATGTCTTCCTGCCAGCTAAGAAATAGAGACACCCCAATTCCAGCCAGCTACTGTGGAGAACAAAACAACCCTTTTCTGATTACAAGGTGCATGACTACATGGTTACGGTTAGTTGGCTGTCATGAAACTAGACCAAACAGACATTAGTGACAGCAGCAGAAAAGTAGAAAAAAACGTAGATAAGGAACATCCCAGTAAACTGAGGGGAGATGAAATGACATCAGTCTAATAGCAGAAAAACCTATAGGCATAATATCAGAGACATTGCAATGAGGGTACTGGCCTCCACCGATGAGACTGGATATCAAATACCATCTTTGTTTAAAGACCTGATCTCTCCTGCTGAAAAGATGATTGAGATAAAGCCCTAAGAAGAGTCTTGAGGGAGCATTGAGTGAAGGTAAGACAAGAGAAGCCTCTTTTTTTAATGTGTTGCTCTAATCACTCTCTACCTTTTGCACCTGGTTTTGAAAAAAACATTTCTATGCTATGCACATCCTATTGCCAGCTATGAGTGCCCACATACTGAATATATGTCCTCTTCACTGACAATTTGAGTTTTAACTGATCCTCACTGCCTAAGGTAAGGTTCTGCATGCTCCCATTAACCAATCCCATGTGGCTCTTATCAGAATCTTTGAGATGCATTTCTCCAAATCTCGCTTTTCCAACCAAACCCAGCAAAGTACCAGCAAGCATTAACCTAATGTAAAATTCCTTGTTCTTCTTACCCAGTTAGTTGGCAGTGTTTTGTTACCCTCAGAATACCCCACGTTTCACACAGACCTGTAACACCTGTCTTCCAAGGTATCTGCACTACTGCTGTGATGGCAGTTCTTCATTAGTTTTGGACACACCACATCCTGGTACCTTTAAAGATAAATCCATTTAATGTTGAGAGCTCCACGTAAAATTGAATTCAGGGACAAGGAAATTCCAACAGAAGCTTAACTCTGAGCAGGGGCTGCGGAACAGACAAAGGCGACATCCATTTTGCTTGTATTGATAATGATGGGATTAAAGAAGCTATTTTTGTCATGTCTTTACAAAAAAGCACTGGCTGTTCAAACAATAAACCAGGAATCACGCTTAGTATCTTTCCATTTTATCATACAAATCAAAGCAGACCGGGGACTTACTGACACGAATTCCAAATCTAAGTAAGCAATAAAACTCATTCTTCCTCACTCATTGCAGGCCCTGAAAAGGACTACTGCTTTGTGCTTCGTACAATTTTATTTACTTAGGCCCAGAAAAGCACCAGAGCAATATCTTACTGTGCATAACAAGAATCATCTGAATAAGAGCTGTAAAGGATAACCTGGCTGGAAAACCAATGCTCTCTGTAAGATACATGCAGTTGCATAACAGCAGTCATTCATATCAATTACAGATTTATATGCATAGCTCCACTTCAAGAAATAAATAGATCCTATAGATTACACTACATAAATGTTCACCATTAGTTTCTTTCTGAAGAAACTATATGAGCACATTCTGCATTACAGAAAGACAGAGATGATGAAGAGTTAAGCAAGGAGCTATGACAACTGGAGGTGAATCAAGAGAAAGAAACAAGTGAAAGAGGGAGAGTAGAGAGGCAAAGATAAACAGAAAACAGGTATTGGAATTATTAATAATTAACAAAACAAACATAAGCAATTAAAAAAAAAAAAAAAAAAAAAAGAGTGAAAGAAATATTTTGAACCTAAATAATGCAAATCCAGCCTCTTAATCTATGTGAGGTTTCATACTCCTTTCGTGGGTTATTCCAGAGCCATGAGTAGGTAAAGGAACCAGTAGCTGCAGCCACAATAGGAAAGGTTTATTTGAGATTTTTGGTATGTATCTTTCTTGGTTTTCTCTAACAAAGCCAGATTCAAATGACTTCTCTGTAATGCAATTATTTTGTAAAATATTTTGATATGGGTAAAAATCTATCATGGAAACATTTTGCTATCTGCTTAGTTACCAAGTTCCAGCATAGTTCTTTCCTCTATTTTTTACCTCTTCTTTATGTGGAAACTGTAAAACCTTAAACACGTCATCTGAAATCTTATCAGACACACAGGTGTTTCAAATATGCCCAGGAGGGAAACAAGGTACCTGAAACTTAATATGCTCTCTAGGTTTTGGTTGAAAAGTCTGATTTAGAAAGTGGAGCAGCATTTAAACATTTTGAAGAGTCCTCTCCAACCTGATGACACAACTAGGACACCAAATTGACAGTTTTTCCACTACAGCAAAGGTTGATATAGTGAGACATACGGCTTATCCCTGTCCTATAGACTTAGATCCCTGCTGGTATGATCCATGCTTTATCATGTGATACCACAATTCTTGGGCTGCCTATTGAGAACTCCAGTTTTCAAGTCTGTACAAAAAAATAAAGAAAATGTTTGCTATATTTAGCATGCATACTTAGGTAGATAAACAATAAAATCATTACATTAGAGCTTTTATCAGTCCTGTTCCAGCTGTGTCTGATGTTACTGAAACACTGAATGTTGAGCAGTGTTACAAGACACCCAAAATACTAAAGAAAATAAATATTCATTAAAAGAACATGCACTGTTGCTTCTAAGATGATAACAAAATTTTACAATTTCTTTTACTTACTAAAAATAATTCCCAAAAAAGATCAAAATAACATTAATAAACGTTTATTAATTTAACCTGAAAGTACAAGATAAAACTAAAATTTCTAGATGAGTTATTAGCAATGGAAATTAAAAAACCCTTTTTGATCTAAAAATGTTGCGCTCTCAAAAACTGAAAAGACTCAGGTGTTCCCAAACCTTACCAATTCATGAACTTTCTGTTCCAGCCACAAAAGAAAAACAAAGATCAGTAACGTATAAACCAGAGTAACAGAAGCCTGCTTCCAGAAAAAACATTGTCAAAACTCCAACTCTAAAATCAGACACATTCTTGGTTACTGTTATCAGCTTGGTTGTTACAAAAAAAAAAAAAAAAAAAAAAAAAAAAAAAAAAGTAATGTTAAATTTAGGCTTTGAATAAATCTTGAGCAGCAGAGAAATTCCAGGAATAGCTGCTCAGATCTCTTATGGCCAAAGCAGAACCCTGCCTATAATAAAGATTGCTAATGAATGTTAACGGTCAGCATGTATGCATGACAATGAAAAGCAGCAGGAATATTTTGAACACTGGCTGTCTACTAAGGGCTCGAGTTTGTGTTACAATTAATGTAGCACTCACTTTACCATTTTTAGAAACATCTGTTCTAGGACCATTTGGAAATTGACTGAAATTCAGGACTTACCAGAAGTTTTATCATTTGTTCATATTTTATTTCTGCAAGAAAATAAACCTTCACTTGAACTTTGTTCCTCATTTAACATGGTTAGTAATTTTAGAGATAAATTTAAACAGCCCTATCACGGCTGGTTTGTTGGTTTTTTAAAATCCATTTTGATTGGAACCTTCCTCTTTGATTTGCCCATGTTTCTGCAGTATACATATGCAAAAATATTTTAATTTGGCAGTGTAGCTGCAAATTTGATCTTAATTTGCTTTATCGTGTGTGTATCATGGATGTGTGTGTATGTATATATATATGTATATATACATGGTACTGTACTGCATTACATACACTGACTGTTCTACAGGATGCTCACCAGACCAGCCCTGGGTGACCAGTATTCCTTTACAGAGCAGTTACTCAACATTTTTACTTTTTCTTGCTGCCTAATGCACTGCCCTGGACTCTATTTACTGCACCATATGATTTTTTTTTTGCCTAATACAGGATATATTCTACAATATTATTACTAAAACACACAAGTGGCTCATGAAAATTAATTTGTATCCATACACTGAAGCAGACTTATTCATTCCAGAGGGAAAGACAAGGTACAACAATATCAACGCTGTAAGCACCACTTAAACCTCAATGCTCATATTCCCATTGTGTTTCATACAGTGTAGTAACTCAAAGTCAGATGAACTACACTGAGGATATGAAACATTATCACTTAAGCTTTGCAAGTGTTTGCTCTTGATTCAGTTGCAGTTTTCATAGCATTTTTAACGTCTTCTATCTTAATCAAGTTGAGATTTTTACCCTCCCTAGATAAGCAAGAGAATACTTAACACAAAGGCAGTCTCTTATTAGTCATTTCTTCAAAGTACAAGGCTGCCAAACTTTAAGAAAGGAGAAGATACCATCTCCTTTGGTCTTTAAAATTGTTTAGTCTTCATCAAAGAAGTTTTAGCCATTTTCCCACCCCCATGTCTACTTGAGACAGATATCCAAAATGGAAAATTTCCATTCAAACTGTTAAAGCTTAGCAAAAACTTGCAGAAAACTGAGCACAAAATTTTACAGTGGGAAATACTGGGCATTGTGGATTATGTTATCACCTAGGCTAATAGCATGTCTCTAAAATTATCTTTCCAATGTTCCAAGTAACACATGTAAATAATTTAACAAGCTTGCCAATGAATTACAGGTCTTTTTCATGGGTTTGGATGAAGAGAGCACACAGCTGTCAGAAGGCTGGAAGGTGACCTGAGAGCAGGAGTTTGCTGCCAAATTGTTTCAGCAGTGCTGATGAGATCCAGTTTTGGGGATGGGATGGGGATTCTCACCATCTTCATTTTAGGCCACTTGAGTCCAACACCACAACCTTTTTAGAACATTGCAAATTTGTGGAATCTCTTTTCATTACCATTCAACAGTATTTCTGTTTCAATGAATTCAGTAACTATAAATTCCAGATTTACCTGCCTATAGAACAGCCGGAAATCTTTGCCCATTCTGATGGGGATGAAACATATGAAACAGAAAACTGTATAATCTAAACCACGTTTTTAACATTAAGCATTTCTTCACCACAATGTTCATTATTCTCTGTGTGTGTGTGTGTGTATGTGCATGTAAACCAAAACAGACATTAGCCCAGATCCTGCAGTTGAGCTCCCCAAATGCATATATGAATGTGTGGGTGGGCATTGCAGAGCAGGAGGAAACTGCACTGAAAGGTAAAAGAATCAATTCTGGGCCCTAGAGACAATTTATAATTACTGTAGGTTTTACCCAGTGTTTACCTGTAACCAAGGGCTGGTGCTGCACATCTATGTGAGAGGGAGTAAGTTTAAATGTTTTATAGCTGCAGTAAATTAATTGTTAGTAAAATCGTTTTTATGGGATGTACATAAAATAGCAGGTGCTTTCCAGACAAGAAGAAACTGTCCAAGTTTAGTGAGTTTCCAGCTGAGTGATATTTGCTTTAGTCTGTCATGGCATGATTGGGAATATTTGCAGAGTATCTCTAGAAGAATAATACATGTTTCCATGAAAAAGAAAAACACATTTTCTGGGTATGAGTAAAGGTATGTGTTAGAAAAGTAGGCCAGTATGGTCAGTTCTAAGGTATAAAATAGAGGAAGTTGAAGGACTTAGCATTAGCTATACAGAGTATCATCATGCCTTTGAAGCAACTGAATCTCAGAGCAGAAAAACAGTCATGCCTCACATGCTTTGGAAAGAAATTCACAGCAAAAAGCACACAGCAAGGGAAATTGGGACTGCTCAGCCTATTTCACATTTTTAATCATCTGCTTTACATGCAAAATCTCTTGTAACCTCAAGTCATGTGCTCACCTATACCATGATGTTCACATACCTAAAACCCTTTCTGTGCTCAAGACCTGCAGCAACAGGTTAACTTCCTTCTATTGCAATATGGCCCCAAAAGCAGACACCTCTTAAAAAAAATTACATGGGGCATATGGCACCCACCAGCAGATGGAGAACTTGAGCTCAGTTCCCGTAAAATAGGGAAATTCAACACTTGTATTCACAAAAAAGACAACTCAGACCACAGGGTCACAGGTGAAACTTCATATATCCTCCCCTCTGTGACTGTGCCACAATACATTAGAAAATCCAGGATGCTCAGAATCAGGGTGACTGACGGTGAGAGGGAGTCTGAATCTGAAAGCTCAGTGTTGGGTATAGGTTGAGGACATAGCCACCAGGAAGCATTATTCAGGCTTATCTGTAGAGACTGGACATTCCCACTGTCTTATGCTCACCCAGAGGAGTCTACACCCTGTCCATACCCTATCTTATTTTGGGATGTAGGTGTTTTTAAAGGTTGAAATAAAAGCTGTCACTGGTCTTGGGTAAGACTTCTATTGCATACATCCCACTGTGTTAAACTGGGAAGGCAACACAGACTATCTGTCAAGCGGTGCAGGCTCAACACGCTGGCTTTTTGCCAAGGATGGGTTGTCACAGTGTTTTGGGTATAGCAGAAGGCAACAGAACCCTCATCTCATCTTGTGGGAGAAGTATGAAACCCTAACTTTAGACTTCATTACCAATGACTTATATTCCCAGTAATATGCAGTACAGTGGAGAGGGATATAGGTCTGTCATTAGTACCAAACTTAATACTGAAAATCTTAACAGTAAACACAAAAAAACATTTGGTATTGGAGATATAGCCCCCCTGTCCCTCAGAGTCACACAATGAAGTGTCACCACAGAGCAGTGGGGAGTCCTCTGACCTCCCATATTGTAGCTGCATCAGGACATAGACATCTTAACCTGCTGGCATGCATTAACTACCGGCAAACTTTAAAAAGCATTAATAATGCCTTCTGTCAACAGCCATTAAGTCAAAACTGGGGCCTTCCTCATGAACATACTGCTCCCCAGTAACTGCCAAGTAGGTAGCTTTTTGCAGTGTGTCCCACCAAGGGTACCTAATGTAAAAAGGTGGAATTGTTGACCTGAATCATTTACAATGGCTCAACTGAGTTTTTTTATGGGGTAGGGGATATAAGCACACATGAAACAATGACCATATGCTTAAAGTAAAAAATCCCTTCCATTCTTTATTTTACAATCAGGTTGTATTTTACAGCCTTATTTAGATTTATGAATAGTCAATTCTATATTTACAACTATCATAAAAACTGAGCAGTTTATTTTTTTGTAAACCTAACCTCAATTCTAAGCCAAAAAACATAAAACTAAAAGCGTTCTAAAATAGGAGCATTGTTTTTACACCAATAGGACAGATAGAAAAATAAAAGGTCTAAAATGAAATGGGCTTTCCTGGTTAAGGGAAAGTAATGCCATGCAAAGAGTGACATGGTGCATAGTCAAGTTTGACACCTGACTTTCTGTGAGACTTCTAAGCCCTCAGGCCCTTCCTTCAGCTTAGCCCACTCTAAGGATACTAATCATGGGACACAAGCAATAATGCTGACCTCCTTCCCTCTGTGTCTTTATGGGAACGATAATTTATCACTAATAACTATGACAAATTCAAGAACTTACACCCTTGGAAAACAGTCTGTTCTGTGGTTAAGCTGCAAGGCTTGGGAAAAGTGGATACTTTTGGTAACGCAAGTGCTAGACTGAACAGGAAACTTGGTTGAAAGATGACAATCCACTCAGTACATGTACAGGTTATTTAGTACAGCACGTATCTCATGTTCAAGACAGACAGAAAATTCTTTTCCTTTCCACTAGCTAGTACAGTAAGGCCATCCCAGTAAACACATTCTATATTTAAAGTGACAAAAACTACATCAGCTAACTTTTCTAGTATTCAAAGTTTAAGAAAAAAAATAGAAGCGTTAAAGGTACGTCACTCCTACAATTAAAGTAGGATCCTGCTATGCTGGAAACAGCACTAAGAGCTTCTCCCACAGATCATGAAGTTACTGCATTGAAGACTACCCAGACTCCTTTGGAAGTCATGAGAAAACCCAGCAGAAAATTCTGATACAGGCAGCAATTATTTACAGTAGCATAGAGACAGAAAGGTTCCCTGAAAAAGCAGCACAGCAGATTCCCCAGTAAAACAGAGCTACCAAAACTTAATACACACTATGCAAACTGTAACTAAAATGTTAAATCTCTGAATTTTAGGGAAGGAATTTATGAACTTTTCTAAAACCCTGAAAGTCAAAACTTAGCTTGAAAGGTTTCCATGAACTTTTTTCATTTAGGCAATTTCTCTCTACTAAAATCATTCTACTTTTTCCAGGAGAGATGGGTCTCTATAATAGTCAGACCAGTTCCTAGATCCCAGAGCTAACAACACCGGGACTCTTCTTCTGACAGTAGACAGAAGGCTGATGAGAGACTGATGATGAGAACTGCCACGAACATAGGGACTGTTAAGACCAGGGGAGGCTGGAATTCAAAACTGGAAGTTAAATATTCAGACAGGACAGGGGACTAAGGAAAAGAGGATTTGAAGATGAAAAGGAGGCAGGAAAAACACAAAGCAAAGGGTACAGGCAAAAAAGAAGGGAAGAGCAAGGAAGGAATTAAAAAGCTGGAATATTTGAACTACTGGTGACCATTTTATTGGGAGAGGGCAATAATGGATCATCCCTTTCTTCTCAAATTCACATCCTACTTAGAGGTTCTCTTCTGTGTGTGAGCTGAACAAAATGGTTAGGAAAACACAAAGAAAGTTGTGATATACATGTCACTCCCAAGAACTTTTAAAAACCAGACCTAACCGAAATTGGAACTGCAGGTCATCAGTCTAGACCTTTCCAAAAGGCAGAAGTCACTCAAGCTTTTTCTTTAAAACTACACTAGTTCTCTTAACAGCAGCAGAGAAGCATTTACAACAGAGAGGCCTCATAACTACACTAGCCAGACAACTCACCAAGATATTTCCATCTCCCACTACAGTTCATGTCAGAGTCCTGCAACATCCCCAGCTGCAGACTGTAATAATGATGAATGAGTTATGCAGTTGATACAGAAAATCAGAGTGCACAGCTTGCCTTACTTCATCATTCCTCAGATATTTAGCATAGCTTTCCCCTCTTTCTCTTACAATTCACAGAAAGGCAAATGGCTACATTTTTCCATGCTTTGATGGGAGAAAAGGACTGTCAGTTGTTTGCCTTTGTTTAATAGTTGTTTCAAGAACTTTTTCAGCAGAGGGAAAAAAAAAAAAAAAAAAAGTACAAAAAGCAAACCACCGCAGTATTTCCAAGCCAGAAGGCACAATCTGATTAGACCACTTAAATGATGGCATGGATTTCATTCTCACCAGCGGATCCTTTGACATGTAAAGCTAGGTCAATCTTTCAGTAATGAGGTGACTGGTAATAGCATTTATGTATCAAAGTTTGGATGCTAACTTCTCAACACTAGTAGGTTTTCTTGTGGTTTTGCTATGTAAGGAAGATCACTTCATTGCTTCTTTTGGCATTACTAAATGTGGTTTGGGGATGAAGAATGCAAAATGGACATTTTTAAATCAGAAACATACTGCAGTAACTGCATTACTATTCGGTATTTTTAAGCAGTCTACTTAGTAACAAAGCAATCACCCTTCAGTTGCCCATCTGCCTTGGAGCTCAGTGGAGCTCTGGTGTGAGTATTGTCCCATATTCCAGAAAGGCCAGAGGATTCACATCTCTAGTAAGCAAAGTCCCCAGTGGATTAAGACCTATTCTTCTTCTTAAAGGATGAATGTACATATAAATCCCAGTGTTTCCATAAAACATTTATAGTTTTAGAACAGCAGAGCAAACATGGGCCAATTGCAGGGATTTTATTGTGTTTGCCTTCTGCAGAAATGTGAAATCTCAATCATTCTTCTTTACAAGAGCTTTTGCAACATGCACATGTGCCTTGCTGAATTAGCAGTGGTACTGTCTGGAAAACATATGTAATTAAATGTACAGAAAGAAAAAAAGAAGGCCCATTGTCTATTGTTCAAAAAAACCCCAAGTCATGTATCTGAGAAATAGAAGCCAATGGATGCAGCTCTTATTAAACAGAAGACAGAAAAAAATAAAGATGGGCATAGGTTTGCAATGAATTTTCTGCCTTCCAAAGAAGAAATACTGAGGTAAGAATGTTAGAGAAATGTAGAGGATAAGAATGCTATAACTCTTCCTACTTTAATGTTAACCATCGCTTCATAGCAGTGTGGAAATGCATTAGGCTGTTTCATTTAATTTTTAGTATGGTTTTAAACTCTAAGAATAAAAGAATGGATGAGGCAAAACCAAAACAAGTGTTCAATTAGTCGTGTGAAATACCCAACTAGATTTGATTCCTGGATCCCTTTATAATTAAAGGAGCAACAACCTAGGCATGAGAACTTCAGATAATATAAATCGACATCCATAACTCCACTGAAGTCAGAGCTATGCCAATGTACACCAACTGGATTAGGAAGATGAAATGGTTCATCAACTAATTCTGTGCACTACTTGTTCACAATTTTTTACTCATAGAGCTCACAGAAAACATGCTCCCTAGCAAGTACTAAACAAAAGAAACATATACATTTGCCAATGTTTTACAAGCATTTCACCAGCAAAGTTAAGACTTTAGAATGAACATCGCATCTGAATGAAATCTGAACCGTTTAACTAGACACACCAAACAGATAAATGTTAATTTTCTTAGAATTAAAACATTAAAAAAATAGGATGCTTAAGAAAGGAGGAGGACACTCTTCCCCAAAGCTTCACACACAAACCAATTGCCTCATCTGTAGGTTTAAACATACAGCAAGGAAGGCGAAAAAGTGGGCCCTAAAATGGAACAGCCATCTTCCACTACTGCCTCTCAGGAAGATGGACTTCTGCATATTGTCTCAAGATTTGGTAAATGACATTTTGTTGCATGTTTTGATTATAAGATTATTTTGCAGCTTCAAGAATTAAACACAGGCATCTCTGTCATGACGGACACACTTTGGAGGACTAACGCAAGAATTGTTACTTATACTACCCAAAGATCTACCATTAGAAAAATCATGTTTAAAGGACAGCAAACGTGTATTTAAAGAAACAAAACCAAACATTCCTTTATCCCTAAGCATGACAAGTCTATCTCCAAAGCATTATCGGCTCCCACACAAAGCTTATGCTTCTTACATAGCTTTTCACAAGAAATTCCCAGTGAACTGAAACTGTGAAGAGTGCTCTGAAGTTGAACTTTAGAAAAGCTGAAGAAGCTAAAGTCTTGACATGTCTCAGCACTGTCTTAAGGATCAAGATTAGGATATACACTTTAAATCACACTTAGAAAAAAAAAAAAAAAAAAAAAAAAAAAAAAAGCCTTCTAGTCAAGATTCAGTTTCACACTAAAAGAAGAAAATTTCTCTACAAAGAAACTGCTCTTATTGAACAATATGGTATTGTATCTAATTTTAGTTTGTATGTTTTCATAGGATCATATAGAAAGATTAGTGGTCTAAAGTCTGGACTAGATTTTATGAGAAGAAGGGAAAACATCATTCAGTTATATAATCTCTTGCTGCAAGTTTGATTTTATATTTAAAATTTTCCTAATTTGTATCATCAGGACAACAAAATGCTGAGGCCAGAAACTCTAGAAAAGAAGAAACAAGTATTTGTTGGACAAACATTTTTTTCCCCACCCAGTAGGATTGTTATCACAGTATGCCTCTTGCCACATGCTACTCTGAAACATCAACACATCAGGGGCTGAAATGGTACTTCTGAGGAAGAAAGGAGTGTGGTTCATTCTGTAAACACACCCAAGTTCTCTAGTACATATGTTTAATAGGTTCACATTATCTGGGAATTAATCATAAAACAATTTATGAACACACCTGTTCACCTACAACCCACTTCATTTCCTTAATCTTAGAAGAACAAAATATTTAGCATTTAAGTGTAAACAAAAATAAGTTTCTCCTCAAATACAATACAAATTAGCTGTAATTTCTGAAAGGGAAAGTGCTTTAAACAAAAAGAAAAAAAAGAGTTACTCATATCTAAAGGAAAACCCAAGTATTTCAGCTAACTCCAGTGAAAATTTAAACTAACTCCACAAGAAGACTATTTTATTTTACAGCATAGGTGAAACAAAACCTAGACCATCTGTGCTAGGAAAGGATGAACAATAGGACTAAGAGCTGTGCTGGTTGAGCTTTTAATTACTACAGATGGCAAATAAAACAATAGTTACATACAGTAGTTCTACAGAAACATGGAAAATGGAAATTTAGTTAAAAAAAACCCTGTTTCCTTTCTTCATATTGTCTTTGCTTCACTGAAGGCCACTGAACAGCCTTCTCTGGGCTCCGAGATGTGTATTTCTAGCAATTTTAAAGCCAGAATTGGTGTCATTCTCACATTCAGTCAGCACCCGAGGTATATTGGGCTGGTTTCTATGCAGAGATTTTCCTCCCCACCCTGCTTTTTTGTGTGTACTTCATTGCTCTTCCACTCACTCACTGCACCTTTTGCCACATCTCTGCAAGTCCACGACCCTGCATCCACAAGAGTGGTGTACCCATCCACCGACAGGTGCTGTGAATTCCCTGTGAGACCTGAAAGGAAATCAGAGAGCAGAATTTTGCTTTCAGTTTCTCTTCAGAGAAACAGGGGCTGTGGCCTAGCCCTCCTTGTTCTTTTTCACCACAGGCAAATCTAGTACCACATCCATACATTTCTTTGGGCTAGATCAGGAAATTGCCGAATGTTGGTGCCCAATGACATTTTTTTCCATTTCTCACTACTGGCCACTGCTGAAACTTTTACTGGTGGTCAAACATTGGACATGACAATTGTGTACCACTCCTATACCAGTCTTGCTGGCTGTTGGTGTGGGCCCACTGCTGGGACATCCATCACGTGCGCAGTCACCATGAGAGGGAATTTCCCACTTGCAATCCATGAGGTGCTAAAAAAGTAAAAAGATAACTAGAAACTGCCTTATTCTCAGAGAAGATAACAAATTGGCCTGCAGATATAATAGCTACTACAGCAAAAACCCCCTAAGCCACCAGAAATAAAACCAAATTATTTTACTCTGATATATCAGGCTCTCATTTGTATCCCAGGCATCTGTTTGTGAAACTGATATTGTATTTCAGCCTCCAGTTTGCATATAATTGTAACTATTTTTCTCACTATAATTTAAGGTAGATTTTTTTAAAAAAAAGTTTAAAATATTTACTTTTTTTCTCACTTGCTTGCACAAGTGACAAACACACATACTTTGAGTGACAGTACTGGCTATGCATACAGTCATGCAGTTCATGGATCTTTTTATGAGTACCAGTACATCACAGCCTGCTAAAGACAGGCAACAGCTCTCATTCAGCCATTTCCATCTTGATAAGCAGGGACACTACACAGTCCAGTGGCAACCCACTCATCCTCACCTTCTTACCATTTTTAGCAGAGCAAACAGCTGACTTTCACAGTCAAGCTGTTGTCCTACAGAAAAAGAAACAAACCCCACCACCTTTTCCTCTCACATCTCTGCACGATTTGAAAAACAAAACCCCAGCTCCTTCCTTCTCTTCAGAAGAAGATCAGAGAAGTCAAGAGAAAGATCATACATTTCTTCACGAAGCTGAACTCAATCTCAGCCCAGTCCTCCCATTCCTCTGTAGAGTGACTCCAACTTTTTCCCTTTGCTCTCAGCTGTGTCATGCATGTGTTTGTCTGTGTGTATGTGCCCACTGGGAATACATGCTCAGCTTCACTACTGATCATACCTGGGGGCTTGGAGCTGCAGCTGCCTCCCCTCTGTCAAGCTGCCATATTCAGACTCCTCATAACAGTCCCCTCTCATTGGCTTTTCAGGTGTCAAAAGCCTTTCCTGGCTTGTTTCCTTTAAGGAGTTTGTATATAGCCAACAGCAACAGTTGCTCTAGAGAGCAGCTCCCATTGACTTGTCTTGATTGGTTTCACACCAGGACACTGGGGCTGACACTCTCCTGGGACAGTCCAGGGAGGGGCCTGGGCAGGGTGGGACCTTCCTCTGGAGGGGATCTTCCTTTGAGTCCTTAATTTGGGTTCCTGCCTGCCTTTGTTCCCTGGGCTCCTCTGGCCTTGTAGAGAGGGGCCTCTGATGGACTGATGGCTCCTGGGATGGGTCGGTATGTAGCTGGTGCAGGGTATTATTTAGGGTCCACCACTGCTGTTGTCTCTCTGTGCTCCTCTGTGTGTGCACAGATGAGCTTTGTATCACAGACCTTAACAGCTATACCTATGAATTCCAATCCTTGGGGGCGGTGGACAAAATGTCTTCAAGTCTTTCAAAGTGTGACAGAACTTCTCAATCTCTCTGATGCTTAGAGGGTCAAATATGGAAATCTTTGCATCCTGAGTTTCAAAAGAATAAATGTGACCCTTTATTATTCAAGCAAAATTTTCATCTTTTCTTTTGTTACTGTCTGGTTTTTGACTGGTGCCAGAAAATGTTTTTAGCTAAAAAGTAGCACTCAGCACTGTTGAAGAATGTTGATGCTGAACAGCAATGTCTGGTCAGAGCATAAGACTTCTGTGGAAATGCTTTCAAAGAGGGAAAAAAAAAAAAAAAAAAAAAAAAAAAGACAGGTGTGCAATCTAGCAGACCTTTCAGTTTCTGTGGGCTAGCTGTAGGGACCTGAGGCATATTTGAAGGGTTTCTGCTTTTTGGGAGTTTGAGCAGAGGTGGATGAATTAGCTCATGACTGCTCCTTCAGAAAGTACTTTTTTGTCTATTGCCAGACAAGAACAGAAATTGTTTGAAAAAGAAGAAAATACATCAAGAAATAAAAAACTGTATTTTTTTAATGTCATATTTCTTTCTTTTGCTTAGTTTGTCTAAATCTTAAATGACAGTAAGAAAAAATTAAATAGGAATGTCTGTATTCTCCAGTGCACTCTGTGCACTTCGTAGATTTTTAACTGCTCTTCTTCCTAAGGTATTTCTAAAAATAAATAAATCTCAAACAGTAAGGAAAACTTCTACAGCTTTTAAATAAAACTTATTTTGAAAGTGAATTGGTAAAAATGCTACAGATTATGGACACATGCATTGGTTAAAATTCTCCTTGTCCCAGATGCATGCATGTTAGGAATCAGTCTCAACTCGAAATGATTTTAGAAAATCATCATATTGCTTTTACAAAGGGACTTATGCTTCTTAACATCAGGGACATTGCAACAAAAAACAGTCTGGTATTTCTGCAGGGCTTTCACCTCTTTCCCTCTCTAGGGACTTCCTTTACACAAGCTGCAGGAGGTCAGCGTGTCACCAAATGCAGAGAACTGCATTTGGGTCCAGATTTTACATGGACTGCAGAGATCCATCTTACGCTCTTTTTTTTTTTTTTTTTTTTTTTTTTTTTTTTTTTGGTACATTTCAATTCGTACCCTCATTTTTGGCTTTCTTGCAAAACATGAGGAAAGACTTGCCTACCCTACTTTGCTTTGCTCTTCAGATCTTTCTTTAGGCAGGAACTGAAGGTCACACAAAATGCCCCAGTGGCTCTTTCTCAGCCAGAAGTGAGGGATCCCAGGCTTTCATGAGAGCATGTCATGGTTCTGAATCACTCCTGGTTTACACCACGGGCTGCTCGGGCTTCCTGCACCACATGTGGAAAACATGCTGCTCATCAAACCCTGTCCCCAGAACCCTCCTGCTGCTTCTACCCAAGCAGGACTCTGTCTGCACTGCTCCTGGCTCCTGCAAACCCTGGGCTCAGCCTCTTGCCATGAGCAGGAGCCAGTCACCACAGCCCAGCTGGTGGGAACTTGTAGCTCCTACTGCCAGGGCTGTGGTTAAGAACAAGGTGGGATCACACACAGGAGGCTGCCTTCAGCTACACCATCACTAAACTGGCCTTGAACCTCGGCAGCCACACCTCCCAGAGGAGGAAGGCCCTTACAACCCCTCACAGTGACTGAGTTACAATGAGCACAACACATCAAGACCACCAGGTACAGAGTACCTGGTTAACGAACAGGACAATGGGTTTGGTCTGAGTATGAGCCATCCAGTTACTTCAACCTTCAAATCCCTGCCAGTATTCTGTGATCGACAGCCAGGCAGCTAAGCAGCACAGTAATCCTAACTAAAGTTAGGCTAATGCCTCTTTTTATAACCCTTCCTTTAAAATACAGTAAGTGGACCCTGCTGTTAAACAGCCTCTCACTTCCTCTACAACAGAAGGATCTTACAGAAACTTCTTTTGTTCATTTCTCCATATCAGCTAATAAAACTTTGAACAAGTGATTCTCCCGTCTCATAGTTCTAAAACCATCAACTTCCAGGTTAATGTTTTCTCTAAGGCATACTTAAGGAAAAAACTGTTACTTTTTCTAGGAACAAAGTAAAAGTATAGCAAGGTTAAGGCTGAATAATGAAGTCACCATTGTTTCTATTTCATTTATTACTTACCCAGAGGCTGCTTCTCTGGGATGTAATAATTTTTCATGCTAGCCCCAGCACATGAGATGGCATGTTGGACTGACATGAAACAGAGAAAGCATACTTTCCCACTCAACTGCTTCAATATGGCAGTTAGGTTTGCCAAATCCAGTGTCTCCCTGTTGAAGGAATGTATAGCACAAGGTGAACACTGGTGTGCTCCTTTGAGTATTTGGCACACTAATCTTTGTGCGGTGATAGTGACCAAGTTGGCAACTTCATCATTTCTGAGCCTTCACTAGAACAAGACATCTCTTTCAAAAAACCCCAAACCAACAATTAAAATTCTCATTTCAGACTCTAATAGCCATTAGAAGACTAGAAGCATCTCCCTGACAAATATCTTAACACTATTAGGGCAGTGAATAAAATTATCCCTCCACTGTGTCTTCAAGTATGAACTCCTAGATGTGAGGAGCCACTGTCTTCAAATTCAGAAGGCCTACACATCCTGGATTTCTACCCACAAGTACAGGATTTTTAAAATTGACACAGATGTTACAGATTTGTTCGGTCAGTATCAGAATTTTCAGTCCTAAGTTAGCAAAGAAAATTTCCTTCTGCAAGCTATTTCAAAGTAACAAAGACCAGCAGAACAGATTAATGGCAGTTTAAGAAGGGCCAACTGCAAAGATGATGTTATTTTCATTACAAAGTATGCTGCTATGGATGATTCTAAAATCAAATGTACTTTAAAACAGGTCAAATATAAATCAACAACCCCTCTGCATTCAGCCTCTCAAGAAAGTAAAATGAAGTGTATGTTTCATTCTAGCACTTTACCCACCCTTTATTCTAGTTTAGAAAACAAGTGATAAAATGCTTCTGACATTGGAGCAGCCATTGCAATATTAGTCATGAAAATAAGCTTTCTGCTACCAGTTTCTACAGAGCAATACTGGCATCCAGTGGCCAGTGAAGTAAATCTTTAGTGGTTGCATTCTGCAGAGATGACTTGTCTTTATACATGGCATGAGAAGATGCATCTACAATCTCAAATCAAATACAGTAGGACCATTCAGTTTCTCATAACTACCCATTAATTCCATTCTTTGATGATCAAAGCTAGCTATCAACAAGTTTAAAGAAAAACACTACATTGAGCCATAAATTTTGTGCACATTGTACAGTCACAATAGAAAATTTCCAGTCTTTTGAACAACAAAGGGGTTAGTTTGTGCTTTTGGGCTTTTTTGGTTTTACTTACTCACCTTTATCTACATCTAACACTGACACTTTCAACAATTGTGGTGACTAGCATTACACTTTCCATGCTTTTTGCATTCTCCAGCTGAAATAAAATTAAGATGTATCCAAACAGCATTTTATTGTGTGGCACCTACACAACCTCAATTTTCATTAGCAATCATGAAACTGAAAGAAGTAACAGAATGCTCTAGTTGCATGGTTTAGGTACTCAAAAATTAGAAACCACAAGTTAGCCAAGCATCAACCGCATCCTGAGGGAACACCATGGAAACAGAGAAGTTCAGCGATCAGACATTACTTCTCAACTCTCTCTGTAAGCTGCTCAGCCAAAACTGGTGTTCTGCAAAGCCAAACTGAGTGCCTACAGACTGAATAATAGCATTATGTGTTAGCCACTACCCATATCCAAAGGTCAGCTCATAACTAATTTCTATAGCTGAAACAATACAACTGATTTTGGTAGATGAGGTCCCACTAGGCCTAAGGTAGCTTTCAAGAATGACAACTTTAACTCCCCTGCCACAGGAACGTCAAGGAGTGCAACATAAGGATAACCTGAGCAGAGTTGGGCCTTAGTTGAAGCTGATGATCCCAGATGGCCCAACCCCTCCAAAACCAGGTAGGTGACTTTATCCCATTCTGGTGCTCTGGGAGCACTCATTATATTGGGTGCAATTCAGTATCAGTACCCACACCTGCCTTCTAATTAACACTGCATTCAACCTGTGAGACAACCCAGCATCCCCAGGACTGAGATGCTGTTCCCTTCAGCTTGCTCTGCAGATCTCAGAACAGATGCAGCCAAGCACATCAACCCCTTACCAACACGTACACTTTTGTACTGCAACACCTGTGTTACTTGGGCTTTACCTCACTGGGAAATTTTTCAGCACCACACAATCTTTGGCAATCAAGACTCAATTATAATAATAATTTTAAAAAAGCTTGACTGTATGGAAAAGTATCAAGTTAAGAATTAAACACAGATAGGCCAAATGTTATGGTGCTATAGCAGGAGTCAAAAACAGGGAAAAAATCCTGTCAAATTCCAGGCTAGGGCATAGCCAGTGAACACAAACTTCTAGATTTAATGAAGGTGACAGAAATGCCCACAGAATGTAGGGGTGGTGAGCCACGTCTCCATCACAGGGACAGCCTCCCTCGGCATCTCCCACCTGTCAGCTCTGTAAGAAGCTTTTTGAAAGAAAAGCTTGCAGAAGCTGAACAAACAAGCAAATACTAATTTTTCTCTTTTTTTAACACTTGCAAAATTTCAGTTTCACACTTCTCCCCCACGGCCCACCAAAATTTCAAGACAGATACCCAACACAGAAAGCATTTCAAAATATGTTAAGGAAAAATTTGTTACAAGAAGGTTAGCAATGTTTTTTTCACATACAATTGCTATATAGAGCACAGTGCATTTAAGGATTTCTCTACTTATCTGACCCAGAAACCAGAGTTATGTATATCTCCACATAAGAGAAAAATACAAAAACACTGTTGACAGCAAAACTAAGTAACCTTGGTGAATTCAATAGAATTGTAGAATCATAGAATATCTTACATTGGAAGAGACCCATAAGGATCATAGAGTACAACTCCCTGCTCCTCACAGGACTACCTAAAACTAAACCATATGGATAAAAGCATCGTCCATCTTATTTGATGATATCAAAGCAAGTCAAGAGGACTCACAGCAGAAGTCGTGCTTTCTCAAACATGAGTGTGGGAGCTCAGCCAGCAAGTCTGAGCAGTTTCTCAAAAAGCACAGAATGTGTATGTCACAGGAGTAAAACAGCACAGTAACTGAAGTATTCCTAACACACCCAGACACAAAATACAAATACCTTAAATTTTCCCTAGGAAGGCAAATGAAACCATTAGAAATATAAGCTATGCCTCATGGTTAAACTAGCTTCTGACTATTAGAGTCCTATGCCAGCTCCTCTTACCTTGGAGTAACTACTTAATACTGTTCTGTGTTACTTATATTAACTGCCTGATCCACAACCTCTGCTGTTAATTAAGCCAAGGAAACACAATACCAGAACAACAACAAACAGGCAGAAGACTGTATGTGTTGCTGTTACCTGTGTTAAAGAGGAACAGAGGCACAGGCTCAGGTAGTTTTTCTAATGGCAGTGACAAGTTCCATGCTACATCCCACTACAAATATGCAGCCAGTTGGCTCCAATCAAGATAAGTACATCTCCTGTTTCTTTGCCCTAGCCTTGAAGAGTAGAAGTACATCATTACATACCTAATGCTTACAGTGAGCCTTCCCAGTATGTGCTTTGGTAGTTTTGTTTTGTAGTTTTGTAGCTTTGCTTCCCTGTAAATTCTACTTTTGGAGCAGAATACCTAAATCCCATGCTGTAACATGATATACACCTTGGCTAAATTATCTTATTATTTCTCAATGAACCACAGAGTTTCTGCTGACCTGAATTTACAAGCGGACTGACATCACATTTTTAACTCATTATAATGTTATGGTATGTTGAGTCAATCTGCTCCATGACACACTCTTAGCTTATCTTTGTTCACAGAAGTTAGAAGTTGAAGAGATGGACTGGATCACTTGATGCAGTTCAGGGAAGAATTATTCCCCACATTCACATATTCAAGAGCAGGTTATTTTGATTGTTCTTCGGAAAAACAAAAACACTTTAAGCTGATCAATAAAGTGCCTGTAAACTTGCTATTTGTCCTAAAACAATGCATCTTCTTGACATAGCCATAAGGCTGACAAATGCCACAATAACGCTCAGCTAGTGTAGTTCAGCCACTTGCTTTCCAAGGAAGGACTTTAGTAAGCCACAGTGACATAGCCTGCAATAACAAGTTGCTTGAGTTTTGCTTTGAAGTGTTGGATCTGCCACATTTTTCTAGTATCTTCCAGAAGCAAATCTGTCTGGAAGCTTTTCCAATTCTCAGATTTAATGCAAACATGATATGGCAGCCTCTATTAAAGACAACTAGAGTAAAATGTAATTAGACATCAACAATGACTTGCTCAGTTCACATGACCTCTCTATAGCATGCTTCAAATGTAATTTCCAAAATCACAGCTTTAAAACTTAACTTTACAACTACAGAATTAAGCATCTTTGACCCTGTTCTGAATCCACTGGCAGAGATAAATACAATTAGTAAATGCTAACTGAGATTTTACAGAATATGAAGTTTCATCAGGCACCTTTCTAAACCACACTCTTAACACTTTGGGACTGTGATGCTCTTACTGCAATTGAAAAGGTCCCCACATACTCTTATTCCAGACAGGACAGTGCATGACATTTGCCCAATGCACATTCTCCAAAGACCACCCAGAACACTTCCACTTTGACACTCAAGCCCTACCATGCAGATGAGCACAGAGAAGTGTCTTACACATTCTTTGCTTCACACTTGCAGATGCAAAGAACCAAAACAGCTTTTAAGCGCAACTACTGAGCAGTTTATAAACAAACAAAACAAAACCTAAAAAACCTCATCAGCATGCAGTTTTTCTTGTCTCTGTTTACAGGCTTACACACAAACTACTCACAATGCCAGAGCTACACTTCTCTGCTTTAACATTTTTCACCCAGAAAGCCCTTCAGAGTCCTTTTCTACCTCTGCCAGACATCTCTTCCAAATAGAAATGGAAACACAGTAATAGTTGCTCCATCTGTTGCTGTCCTTCAGCAGTGTAATTCTGGGAGAAGCTGACATAAATTTGTGCTCTACAAGGAGGATCCTAAAACTTCTGAATTGGCACAATTACACTTTATAGTGACTCAGTGAAAGGTTGTGGTGATTAGAGGAGGTTCCCAATACTGTAAAAAGTCAAATGTCATACCCATTTTAAAGAAGGGTATCAAAAATTTATTGGGAGGTGCAGGCCAATGAGGCACACTTCAGTCCCTGAGAGGGCTATTGAACAAATCTTTCTGGAAGCCATTTCCAAGCACATGGAAAATAAGAAGACAGTGAGGAAATACCAACATAGATCTAACAAGGGTAAATCATGCCTGACCAATTTGTTTGCCTTCCAGGAGGCAGAAACTGACTCTGGGGACAAGAGGAGAGCTGTGAATGTTGCATATCTTGACTTCAGTATGGTCTTTAGCATCAACTGCCACAGTAACCCCAGAGCTCGTCTATGGAGATACAGACTCCATCAGTAGCAATAGGCTGAAAATCTGTGTGGACAGGGTGAAAATTGGCAGCAGAAAGTCCAACCAGCAACCATGTAGTGGGGACATCCCTCAAAAAAATGATAATATGGCCAGTAGTACTTGCTGTCATTATTAATGATCTGGATGGAGGCAGAGCCCACTCTCAGCAAATAGGTTTAAGATACCAAACTGGGAGCAGTCAATACACGGGAGGAGTGTGCTACTCAGAGGACCCTGTACAAGTTTGAAAATTAGGCTGGACAGGAATCTTGAGAAGTTCAAATGCAACTGTCAAGCCCTATGCATGGGATAGAATAATCTCAGACAACAGTACAGGCCAGGGGCTGATAACCTAGAAAGTATCTATGCAGAGAAAATCTGGGTGTGCTGATGAAGAGCAAGTAAAAAAAAAAAAAAAAAAAAAAAAAAAAAAAAAAAAAAAAAAAAAAGAGTTAGCAATGAAAAAAACAACAGAGAAAAACAGCTAGATACCATGATGTACCATTATGTATGATAGCAAACTAATGAAATTAGTTATTCCCTTCTATTTGCTATCTGTAACGTGACATCTAGGATCATGTGTCCAGTTTTGTGTTTAAAAAGACAAAACTTATACATCCAGTTATAAAGAATTTATACTGATGCTCTGTCCATTTCGCCTTTTCAGATTCCATTTTCTTACTTTATCATACTTAAAGGGATTGATCAAAAGGAAAGGAAATGCTTTCCATTTCTGAGAGTATACAAAAAATGAGGAAAAAAATTAAAACCTTTCTTTTCCTGAAATCTCATACCTTCCACGGTAGTTAAGGATCTCTCAAACAGCCATGAGGAATTAGGAGCTTCCAGATACATCAGCACAGACTTGTCATAGATAACAAAATAAACTGTTAAAACCAGAGAAATTTATGAAGTGAAAAATAAATCTTTTTATTCTACCTGGATAACAGTCCATATATATTGCTTGCTGCTTCTCAGCGATACTTCTACAGCTGCATTTTACCACAGGAAAATCATTCCTTATATAGCAACATTTAAATAAGATAGTTTGAACTTTTACTCATACAGGGGTGGGTAGCTTCAAGGCTTGTTTCTGCAAGTCACTGTTTTAGTTAGTCTAATATTTTCCTTTTATTAAAATATGGTTTTCAACAATTGTTAATGGCACATCTCAGTTCCATTTTGCAAAAGAAAACTATTTGTTGAACTATTTATGATGAAAGTGAATGATAATAAGTACTTTAAAAATAAAAATATAAAAGACCAAAGAACCCTACTTTAACAATAGAATTTCAATTTCCCCCTCATTTCCCACAATAATTTTAAAGCAACTGCACAAGAGACCAACGAATAAACAGTTTTATTAGTTCCTCATATTATTGTCTATTACTCTGTGCAAGAACATCGTCCAATATTCATAAAGATATACAGCAAATATAGAGTTTTCTATAGATTTCTCCCCTGCCCCCCAGTAACCAATTGTGTGAAACAAACACTATGGAGACGCATTAAATTGTTTTTTATTCAGCTCCCTCGCTCCAATCACATGAGGTAGTTCAGTGATACAGATGTTAAAATTCTGAGAATAATTTAATTAGTTCTACACAGAAATGTCAAACCTCTTGAACAGAGAAGAGGAAGTGCAGAGGAAAACAAATGTTCCTGTGCTGGCCTTCACCTCTCCTCCTTTCTCCTCAATGAGCTCTATCCCAATAGATGAATGAATTTAACCAAGCGCAGTAAGTATTCTCTCCAGATGTTTTAAGTAGCAATTTTGGCTTCTTGTGCTCTTCCAAAAACTATAAATTAACGTTTGAATTTCATGCACTCAGCTGATGGAAGACAATCTCATTCCTAAAAGGTTTATACTGACAGATCAAAGAATTTCTGTCATTGCACTATCATAAAACACTGCAAGCAAATTGCTACCAAAACAAATATACCTTTGAGCTTCTGAAAAGTCAGTTTTCATATATTCTCAAAAATGACACAACAGATAAAAATTGAATTTTATTACTGTGAGCAACTTCTGCATTTCAAAATTAACCTTGCAGAATAAGAGTTGACAAACTTAAAAAAAAAAAGCCTGAAATACATAGCAACCTCAAATCCCATCTCTAAATACTTATTTAAGGCCCCTATTGTCCTGGTTTGGGCTGGGGTAAAAGTAATATTTATCTTCTTCTTAGAAGCTAGAATAGTGCTGTGTTTGCAATGCAATATGGGATTTGATAAGAGAAGAATCACAGAATCATCTAGGTTGGAAAGAACCTTGATGATCATCCAGTCCAACCTTTCACGTAGCACTGGCAGTTCCCAACTACACCATATCCCTCAGCGCTATATTGACTCAACTCAAACACCTCCAGCGATGGGGACTCCACCACCTCCCTGGGCAGCCCATTCCAATGCCTAATAACCTGTTCCGCGAAGAAATGCTTCCTAGTATCTAGTCTAAACCTTCCACAGCACAATTTGAGGCCATTCCCTCTTGTCCTATTGCTTATTACTTGGTTAAAGAGGCTCATCCCCAGCTCTCTGCACCCTCCTGTCAGGTAGCTGCAGAGGGTGATGAGGTCTCCCCTCAGCCTCCTCTTCTCCAGACTAAACATCCCCGGGTCCCTCAGCCGCTCCCCATACGACCTGTGCTCCAGACCCTGCACCAGCTCCGTTGCCCTTCTCTGGACACGCTCGAGTCATTCAATGTCCTTTTTGCAGTGAGGGGCCCAAAACTGAACACAGGAATCGAGGGGCGGCCTCACCAGTGCCAAGTCCAGGGGTCAGATCCCTTCCCTGTCCCTGCTGGCCACGCTATTGCTGACACAAGCCAGGATGCCACTGGCCTTCTAGACTACCTGGGCACACTGCTGGCTCCTGTTCAGCCGGCTGTCAATCAGCACCCCCAGGTCCCTCTCTGAGTGGCAGCTCTCCAGCCACTCCTCCCCAAGCCTGTAGCGCTGCTGGGGGTTGTTGTGGCCCAAGGGCAGCCCCCGGCATTTGGCCTTATGGAAACTCCTCCAGTTGGCCTCAGCCCATGGCTCCAGCCTGTCCAGGTCTCTCTGCAGAGCCTCCCTACCCTCGAGCACATCAACACTCCCACCCAACTTGGTGTCATCTGCAAACTGACTGAGGGTGCCCTCGATCCCCTCATCTAGATCATCAATAAAGATGTTAAACAGGAGTGGCCCCAAAACCGAGCCCTGGGGGACACCACTCGTGACTGGACACCAACTGGATTTAACTCCGTTTACCACAATTCTTTGGGCCCGGCCATCCAGACAGGTTTTTACCCAGCAAAGTGTGTGCCCATCCAAGCCACGAGCAGCCAGTTTTGCCAGGAGAATGTTGTGGGAAACGGTGTCAACGGCCTTACTGAAGTCAAGGTAAACTACATCCACAGCCTTTCCTTCATCCAATAGGCAGGTCACCCTGTCATAGAAGGAGATCAGGTTTGTCAGGCAGGACCTGCCTTTCATAAACCCATGCTGACTGGGCCTGATGCCTGATTTGGTTTTCCCACATGTGTTGTGTGATGGGACTCAGGATGAGCTGCTCCATCAGCTTCCCAGGCACTGAACTCAAGCTGACAGCCCTGTCATTTCCCGGATCATCCTTCCAACACTTCTTATAGATGGGCATCACATTGGCCAATTTCCAATCAGTCGGGACCTCCCCGGTCAGCCAGGACTGCTGGTAAATGATGGAAAGTGGCCTGGCGAGCACCCCAGCCAGCTCCTTCAGCACCCTCGGGTGTATCCCATCTGGTCCCAGAGACTTGTGTGTGTCTGTGTGATGCAGCAGGTCACTGACTGTCTCCTCCCGGATTGCAGGGGGGTCGTTCTCCCAGTCTCTGTCTTCTGGCTGAGGAGGCTGGATTCCCTCAGTACAACTGGTCTTGTTATTAAAGACTGAGGCAAAGAAGGCATTAAGCACCTCAGCCTTTTCCTCATCACTTGTTACCATGTTTCCTCCTGTGTCTAGCAGGGGATGGAGGCTCTCCCTGGTCTTTCTTTTGCTACTGACATACTTATAGAAACATTTCTTGTTGCCCTTGATTGCTGAAGCCAGATTGATTTCCAGCTGGGCTTTAGACCTCCTGATTTCTACCCTGCATAGCCTCACAGCCTCTTTGTAATCACTGTGAGTGTCTAGCCTCTTCTTCCAAAGGCTGTAAACTCTCCTTTTCTCCCTGAGTTGCATCCAAAGCTCCCTGTTCAGCCAGGGTGGCCTTCTCTGGCGCCGGCTTCTCTTACAGCACCTGGGGACCGCCTGCTCCTGAGCCATTAACACTTCCTTCTTGAAGAGCACCCAGCCTTCCTGGACCCCTATACTCTTCAGGACTGTCTCCCAAGGGATCCTTTCAAGCAGGTGCCTAAACAAGAGAAAGTCAGCCCTTCTGAAGTCCAGGCTGTCAGTCCTGCTTAGCCCTCTCCTGGTCTCTCTAAGAATAGAGAACTCTATTATTTCATGATTGTTGTGCCCTAGTCATTCTCCAAAAGCCACATCATCCACCAGTCCTTCTCTGTTCACAAAGACGAGATCCAGCAGAGCACCTTCTCTGGTCAGTTCTCTCACCATCTGTGTCAGGAAGTTATCTGACACACACTCCAGGAATCTCCAGAACTGGTCCCACTCTGCTGTGTGGTATTTCCAGCAGATGTCTGGGAAGTTAAAGTCACCCACAAGAACAAGGACAAGCGATCGTGAGATTTCACCTAAGTGCCTATAAAATATCTCGTCCAGCTCTCTGTCCTGGTTGGGTGGCCTATAGTAGACTCCTACTACAACATCTGCCCTGTCGGCCTTCCCCCTGATTATAATGCAAAGACACTCAACCCTGTCTTCACTATACCTGTGCTCGAAGCAATCATAACAGACCCTAACATACAGAGCCACCCTGCCATATCTCCTTCCCTGTCTGTCCCTCCTAAAGAGCTTGTAGCCATCAACTGGTGCACTCCAGTCATGGGAGACATCCCACCATGTTTCTGTAATAGCCATGACATCATAGTCTTCCTGTTTCATCATGGCTTCAAGCTCCTCCTGTTTGTTACCCATGCTGTGTGTATGAATGTTGATAAAACACTGATGTTCTTATTTGTTGCTAAGAAATCAAGGACTTTTCAACCTTCTCATGTCTGGCTATAGTACACAGGTACACAAGAAGCTGGGAGGGAGCACAGGCAGAGCAGACTCAAATTGGCAAATGGAATATTCATATCATATAACATCATGCTCGGTGATCAGGAAGCTCTGCCTGGCTTCCAGGATTGTGGTTCCAGGGTATATAGATAAGGGTTGATCAGGAAGCTCTGCCTGGCTTCCAGGATTGTGGTTCCAGGATTCTCTTTCCTCTAGGAGCCCTAGCCAGGTGCAGGCTGGGCACTGGTCAGTGGATGGTGAGCAATCACATTGTGCATTACTCATTCATCATTCATGTTTTCTATTATTACTATTATTGTTACAATTATTTTAATTTAGTTTTAATTCGATTATTAAGTTATTTTTATTTCAACCAGTGAGTTTTCTTCCCTTTTTCCCTCCCATCTCCTCCTCCCATTCCTGGGGGGTGGGAGAGAGTGAGCAAGCAGCTGCATGGTGTTTGGCTCCCATTTAAGTTTAAACCCCGACAACCATTTAAGCGATCACACTTGGCAGGATCCTTCTTTCCTTTCTCATCTTTAGTTAAGATTTTATGATAGCTGTATACACTAGCAAACTATACAAAGACACAAACATCTATTCTCAGCTGTGAGCATACTGACTGCTGACAGGAAGCTGTGACAGCGGATAGCATACTCCTGCCCTGTTCTTGGTATTTTTCCATCGACTTTGCCCAGAGAGTCCTGCCAGTTCTGTGGCTCCAGCAGTTAAGGTCACAGTAATGAATGAGCCATGTGCTATGCACTGTTGCTTACACACCTCCATTTCACTTTTTTTTGGTCAAAAAAATCTCAATCTTTTATGCTATATTGCTCTAATATAAGATATTTAGTCATCCAGATACTTCTGTGCTCATACTACTAAGTTCTGTACTCATACTACGAAGATTTTCAGTTACATTCCTCACACCTGTAATACTGTACAGCAGAATTCATGGTAATGGGAATGTAATTGTACTGAGTCTCAGTCTGTGTTGGATCAAGCCAGTTCTTCCAGAACAGATTATATATTTCTATACAAAAGAGCTAAAGAAGATTAAGAACAGATCTCCAATGGAAACTGCTACCTGTCACCAACAAGACAGCTGATGCGTTCTCGCAGCACTTGTGTATTTCCTCTGTAGACTTCCCAGCTTCCTGCTATGCGTATTCATTGTTTCAGCCAATACATAATTCTCTATCACTTGATCATATTCCACATGAAAAACTGATTCTCAGAAGTTTTGTCTGTGATGACATGTGCTCAGAAGGCAAATTTTTCAGTCGGACCTTCCTATTCTTAGCATTTTAGAAAGTTTTGATTCCCTGTTTATATGTATTATGACAGCCTTTTATTATAACATTCCAACCAGACCACCTTTTGAGACAAGTCAGAGCTATGTGAAGAGTTTCCTGATGTTTCATATGCTTGATCTTCACAGAAGTTAGAAGTTGTGTAGCAAAAGAGGCAAGACACTGCAGAAAACTAGAATATGTGAAAAGCCCAGGAACCCTGACTTCTGTCCCAGGCTCTGGGGCATTGGGCACAGAATGCTTTACCTGCTGTAGCAGGTTGTTAATCCTAGCTAAATTATCCTCAGTTAATCAGTGCCAGTCTACAAACAGTACAGATTTCTGCTCATGGTTCTTAGGTATATGCAGATGCTCAGAAACCCTTAGGTTGCATTTCTGACATGAATGTCATCCTCTGCCTAGACTGGATAAACTGCTTCAGAGCAGAGAAATATTTGATCTTTCATGAATAGGTAACACAGGACTTGGATGAACTTAAAAGCCCAAGAGAGCAGTCATTCTTTAGCATCCTCTTCAAGATGGAAAGATCTATTTGCCTCTATTTATGAAGCAAATATTTCAACCTGTTTTGAAAATGGTAAAGTTATGAAAGCTCAATAAGGGTCTTAGAAGTGATATGCAGCAAACCCAGTCTTTCTGTAATCAAGACAGTATACATGAAAACATCCTTTCCTACTTTCTGAAATGACAGATTTTATTTAGCTGGAATGCTTTCCAGGCTGTTCATTCTTAAATAACAACTTATCACTGCTATCAGATTAAAAGAAAATTAGTAAGATAATATCTGTTTTAAAATATTGCCCATGTCTCCTTGAAAATGAGCAGCAGACACTCCCAGGTGAAATCAAGTGGAAGTGGACAGGGAGGTGCTGACCTCTTCCCCCTTGTATCCAGTGACAAGCTGTGTCAGAGAAGGTTTAGGCTTGACATTAGAAAGTATTTCTTTACCAAAAGGGTTGTCAAACACTGAAACAGGCTTCCTAGAGAGGTGGTCAATGTCCCAAGCCTGACAGTATTTAAGAGGCATTTGGACAATACCCTTGCTAATGTGCTTAACTTTTGGTCAGCTCTGAAGCGGTTGAGCAGTTGGACTAGATGATCATTGTAGGTCCCTTCCAACTGAAATATTCTATTCGAAAGTTCCTTAAGAAAACCTTAATTTCCTACAATCTACTTACCCTAAAACAACATATTCCATGCATAATCACATTGGACTTTAACTAACTTATTCAAAAGCAATGACTGTTCTGGAATTAAGAGTATTTAAGCGCCACAGTTAAAGTTGCTGCAACTGGGACAGAGGAGCAGCTTTCCATGGAAAGCTTTATGGTGGAACAGTAGGGCTAAGACTTTCAGATTTGCCTATAGCATTTGAAGATGCCAAATTGGGAATAAGTTATGGTAAAAAGCTTTAATATGGTTTAAAAAAAAAAATAATCTATCCATTACATGAAGCATGCTGACCACACAGACTTGGATCGATGTTACAAATGTACAGCACGGTCTCAAGAACATACAGTTCTTGGCAGATACTGCACAGGTTTGTGCTTGGAGCTCTGGACACAACTGGAGATCATGGCTCTTCAGGAACCCGCTGCAGCACAGCTAGGGAACACATCTCCAGCTGCAGGGTAGTGCTATGGCCTTCCTTCTCATACAGTACTCTCAAAAGATGTCAGGAGTCAAAAGAACTTGTCCCGTTCTCCACATAAAATAATTCTAAAATAGTTCTTAATTAACATAAGCAGCTTTCAGGTCTTTGCAAGTAACACTAGCAGGACAATTGCCTCAGAACAAGAAAGTGAGTTAAACAGTGAGTTTGAGAATAGCATCTATTGCACAGCAAGGATGTACAGAAAACTCCTAGAGAATCCTCATTTTTGATTTATGATTTTCAATTTGCATTTCAAAGGGTTGGGTTAGTTGTTTTGTTTTTTTCCCCGAAACAGGCTTTGATTACTAAACCTAATACTTGCACCACTTTAAACCTACCCATAAAGAAACACTATAGATACAGAATTCAAAACGTTTCTGCATGAGACTATACTGTAACAAACACATCTGTAGTTGCTACTTCCAGTTCAGGTTTGATAACCTACAATCCTGACACATTCATCTTTCCAGTACAGTCGGTGAGTTTGAAGTAGTTCCTTCCATCAGGACTTCACACCAGCACACCAAAAAGCGATTTCAAATATACGCCAAAGTTTTTGCACTAGTTTACTTAAACTGATGGTGCTGCCTAAGCTGTACAGTTGCAGAACATGCAAGCAAAACTAAATAATTGGACTAGGACAAGCTGCTTCCTTTACTAAAGGTAAATCTAAATATGCCTGGTTGCTTCATCCGTGTTGCAATTCAACCTGAAACTGAAACACCTAAATAAGAAAATAGCAAAGATCATTAGCCCATAAGGGCAGGTTCACACTCTACGCGCTGTCATTATGGGAGAAATTTGCCAAGAGTTGCACAAAAATAAGAGCAGCTCAAAGTTCTGTCTGTACCATTCCACAAGTTGCAGCACTTCTAGCAAACCACATTTTGTTCTGTCTTTCACATTATTAGACCAAAACAGGAACTAATATGCAATACCCATATTATTGAGCTGAAGAGCTTTCAAAATGCCACCAGGACGCACAGCAGCAAAAGAAATCAAACTACTTGCTTTCAGTGAAGAGAGCCACCACCTCCCACAAGAGAATTTTAATTTTACCTCTTTGGAGTACAGTTTCCTTTTAAGAACATAATAACGTTATGCATAAAAGTAAATATCACATTACAAGTCCAGCTATGTAAAGCGTACCCAGTCATATAAATTACGAAGCACCATAGGACTGTTTCCCTTTAAATAAATGACCTCAACTTGTGACTGGGACTGTAATTAATTTTTTCTCGTCCAACAGTTTGAAAAATTTATCCAGTGTCAGGCTCCTTCTGTGTAGCCTCAAACATAATTAGTGGAGATCTCACTTTAATTAAAGTCTTTCTTAAGCCTTTTTTATTAGCATTTACCACACTTTGCCAGCTACTCGACTGCTGTGAAAAGCAGCTTTACATAGACTGGCAGGGTCTCCGCTCTTTCAGACCAGCGGAGTCAGTGGCAGATGCATGCCTTTCAGAACTCACAAGAAGAGCTCATAGCCAGGAAGGGGGGAAAAAAAAAAGCTTTCCAACGTTAAGACCTGCAATTTTTTCCATATGCTGGCTTCAGAAAGAGCTTGCAAATAGTTCCATCAGAATCAATAGAGTAATAGTTTTCATCCAAGATGGCTCTGCCAGTTATGCGCTACCACACACTGCTATATTTACACAGCACTATGCACCCGTACGTTGTGTCACCTCAGAGAAAGCTTGTACTCAGAGAAGCAAAGCCAAGCTAATTTTCAGGGCTTTTGTTTACTTTTTTTGTTTTTAAACAATAGCTGCAACTTTGTAAAGCTACGATGGCAGCTGCTTGCCATATAGTGACTAATTGAGCATGCTATCATTAAAGCAGCTCAGAGCTGGTAACTCAGACCAACCTTAACAATTACTTATGGGTGCAATAGGCAAGATTACACACTTGTTTTCACAGAGAAGTTAAATAATATCTTTTCATTCTACATTATGTGCTGGTAGTCTGATCTGAGTTCACCCTGCTCGAAGCAGAAGGTTGGACCTCCAGAGATCCTTTTTAAGGCAAGTAATTTTGTGAGTCTATGTGGGAAAAGAGAAGCTCAACCTATAATTTTATTTAAAATTTTGTGACAAAAAAAGAATCTATTTGCCACATGGGTGCTAACCTATGGGTTTCTGGTATAGTATCTGCTGTAGACTGAAGCTTTCAGGAACAGAGTTTAGGTCTACATACACCGCAGCAATTGCATCTTGTGAGATATACTGGAGAGATTTTTAATATGATTTGCTTCCACTAGAGTTTGTAAGATAGTTGCAGTGATATTGAGTTCAGCGTGGACTACATTAGCTCTTGCTGGATCACAAACTACAGCAATGAACAGGAGCAAAGAGACACCACTGTCTGTTTATGGAATCTAGTGAGCTTTTGTAGAGAGCAAGTTATTACGTGTCTGTTTAAAGCCAGTCAGGTTTTAATTTTCCAGTTTCACTTTTCACAGCATAGCATGTCCCATCAGTTCTTCCACACAAACACAAAGAGAGATTTCTCTACACAGAATATTCTGCTTGCCAGCTCTCCTGCCTACTGAGTTGCACAGTCCCACTGGATGTGTGTTTGCAGGTAAACCACTAAACTAGAAAATAATTATAGCGAGAAGTTGTGGGAACACAGAAAGTTTATAGTTTCAAGTGGTTTCAGTATTTTATTATGGAAGTTAATATGTTTGCTCTCTTTTTTTCTATTCTCCAAACAGGAGAAGGCAAAAAATAGTTTAAGATTTTTCTTAGTGATTATATTACCAAAATAACGTTCTAGCAATGAAAAGCTGTCAAGATGTCAAAAGCCAGTTTTTCATTAAGAAAACTATGATATAGAAAATAAGTAATTTCCTGTTCATTGGTTCTTGACACAGGCTAGAGGAAGTTGTGTTCTGCTGCTAAGCAGTCCTGAAGCATCTTCTATAGCTGCCTCAGAAGCTAAGAAATACTTCCTGAAAGCCTTGGTCAGGGCAGGTTGTCCTCCTAGACATTTTACCAGCAGAGGCTCTTCCTGCAGCAGTTCAAGACCCCTAGAGGTAGGGCCCATCCGAGGATAATTAGAGCAGGAACCTCTCCCTTATTCTATCTAGATTTCTTCTACAGTTATGGTTTTAAGCCTAATTTAACCCTAGGTGGTAACTCACATCCTACCACAGCTTACACTCATGTTGTAGCACTAACACAACTCCATTTGCAGCAATGTTTAATTCCTAATAAAAGAAAAGAAAAAAAAAAAACAAACCAAAACAAAACAAACAAAAAAACACCCCACCCCACAAAAACAGAAAAAAAAAAAGTATTATTAAAGACAGTAATAATAAAATGACCCGCACAATGCTCTATTCACCAACCCAGTTCCCACATGTGGAAATACACTGCTGCCTATAGAGATTTGCCTTCCACCTGGAAGGCTCAGATGCCAATTTTGAAAACACTGACGCATGGGTTTCAATGCACGTTACCTACATTGTCTTCCGCTACCAGTTTTATTGCTATTGCACCTGAGCAAGCAAAACCATGTTAAGATATGGTGTCAACCATGGCACTGACAAAGCTTCAGTCCCTCTATCCCATTAGTTCTTGGATCTCTACTGATGAAAAAGTCCAGTGAGGTGAGCAAGCATGGAGAAAACATGGCCAAAGTTGCAAACAAATATCCTCAAGCTTTAAAAATCCTAATAGACGAAGATCAATAATCTTTTCCATATTATGTCCTTGCAGCTGCCCAACTGTTCCACAGATCATTTTTTACTTCTCAGAATTACTTGTTGCTGGAATTGTTACAGCAGGATGGGTGGTCCACTTGGTATTGCAAGTCAGCAAATTAGAAATTTTTTATTAATGCCTACACCCTATTTGGTTGCTAAACAAGAGGCAACTTTTCCTCTGCTCCTTTAATTCAGCTTTATAGCAGTGACAAGAACAAGACTCACCCTCAGGCTACCTTGCCAAGCATTCAAAACAGCACCCTTGATATAGTAAAAGTTACTTCTGAAATTCAAGTAAGATAAAAAAAAAACTTGTCCTGACAGCAGAAGTTCCATTTAGATAACCTAACAAACGCTAATCTGGGAAGTTTATTTCTACAAAAATGTCTTCCCCCCCAAACACAAGGTATTAGAAATAGCTAAGATGATAACTCTAAGACTCTTCAAATGTAACAAAGTTTCCAAAAATAGGAAACAGCACCCTCCTAAGAGCTGGAAATACAGTAGAATTTATTAAAAGACCAAGCAAAATGAGATTCCTGAATTACATGAACATTTCAGATTCTCTTACTGGAAAAGCTGACATAGTATAGAGGAGTATAATAAACACAAAGTGAGTATGAGGAATATTTAGATACTATAAAAGTAGCATATTACCAGGTGAACAAAGAAACACAGGAGGGAGCAGAATCATGTTTAAAAAGCTAAATTTCAGATACATTTAGGCAGTACCTGCTGGGACATCTCAAGTACTCACAGAAGGCTGCAATAGCACTAGGATGTTTAATTAGTTCTCTTCAAATCATTATAGTTCTGAAAAAGTAAAGTATAGAAATGACAATACTGGAAAATTACAGCTAAATCTTTTAACTCTCAGGTCTCCATTTGAAATTTCACTCAGCTCAGTCACTAAGCACTATAGAATAAGATGACAGCCTGAATCTATTCCTTGGATTTGTGTCTATCCAAGACGCTTTTTACAACATTAATCCCATTCAGACATGTTCATTAATCAGATGCCCCAGGTAAGCAGCATCCGATCAGATACAGTGTTTGAACCACCAGCACAGAGCCTTCCACAGAAGATTCAGTCACAAAAAAACATGATGTAAGCAGAATAAAAGCTTCTTTGGAAGAAAAGGAAAGAGCTGAACTAAAACATTCCCTCCAAACACAAGGTTTTAGAAATAGCTAAGATGACAGCTCTAAGACTCATCAAATATAACAAAGTTTCCAATATCCAGCTTATGTTACTGTAGCAAGACTACCATGAAGGCAAAGCATGGGAAAAAAAAAATAAAAAATTAAACATTTCTACATGGTAGGAAAACACTTGTCTATTACATTCAGCAAAAACAAGTTCATCAGCCAATTTCAGTTGTCAATAATATAAAACCAAACTGTGTGGTCTAACTCCACAAATAGAGAATGAAAAAAAAACAAAAAAAACCCACCTTTTTAGGAGACTGGACCTGGGGTTTTTTGGCAAGAAAAATTACTTTTTCCCAGAAGTCCTGTGTTAGAGTTGCACTTCCCAAGCTACCTCTACAGTCAGAAATCAGATCATATATTTAGAAACATATATATAATTGAATAATTTAAAAGTATCGTATCACCATGGAAGAGATTTTACCAATCTTATAGGGCTGAGATTATTAGGGCAATTAATTACATGATGCTCCTGAGAGCAAAGAGATAAGACCTCAACCTGCTAACCCATACATTTATTGTGTAATTTTTCAGTATTGTAATACACCTCATCTGCAATATAACTCTACATTCAAAATTATTTTAGAAGAATTGACTGATAGGTGAGATGGTGATTTACCCTTAACAAGAATCGTAGCTTCTTTAAAGAGTTTGTCTCAAAAATATTTTCTCATGAGCAAATTAACTCTTTAATGGCTGTGGTTTATTTTCTTTTATTTTTAAAGTAGGGCTAGTTCCTTGGACAGCAGTGGTCTTTAATCATTGGAAAGGAAAAAAAAAAAATTGTTAACAAGGTTCAGAGGTATGCATCTGCAGCATAAAACAAACTAAGAGTTGTGGCCAGGAACCCTTGGCAGCAAAACTGCTGAGACTATTAATTATAACTTTTGTTTTCATTGGCAGAAGCTACTAAAAAGTTAAAATATATGGTGCACTTTGATATCATAGAGAGCACAGGGAACGATGCCAACTTCAACTCAGTCCAGTCTAAAATTATGTTTCAGAAGGAAGAAAAGCACTTATCCACAGATAATGCAGGGAGTCCATTTAGTTTAAGACTGATCATTGAAAAATTCACTAGTATTACAAATTTAGGCTGTCCAAACCGGAAAGTTAATATTTGTTTCCATCAGTTCTCCTTTCAAGTTTTAATATTTTTCAAGGTTAAACCACTTCTAGATTTTCAGCCAAAAGTATCAAAACCCAGTGGTTTCAAGATGACTGCTTCTACTTTTCTACAGTATACTTTTTGAGAAATGCTGGAGACTTAGAGAAGACAATTATCACCTGTACGTAAAAAATACCCATTTTTTATGTAACATCTTAACTATTCCCATCTATCATTAGCATAACAGGGATGTCTGTTGGCATAGAAAAAGGCTGAAAACAGGCTTCAATAAAACACATGACATCACTCATACCTTCAGCTACCTCCTTCAAGAAATGTTTGGTGTGCAGTATTGTACAAACTGGCTACTGGATAAATGCCAGTAAAACTAAGAAAAGGTGTGTATGAGTTGGAAGAGTGGGAGGGAAATGGAAGGTGAGAACTCCAACAGAGACAAAGAAACCATCCTCTCAGCTGCAAAAACCCAATGGTAACCCCTTGTAGAAGATTTTTTCCAGAGACAGTTTGTTTTAAGTCACTGGCATTGCTAGAAAATTTCTTTGACAATCCAAGCTTTTTCAATCATTTTTACTATTTTAACCATTAGAGGTCTTTAAAAAACCCCATATGATATCCTGACAACAACGCTTACAACTGTCACCTTTTTCCTCATCAAAAACACAACAAGGAAATATTGGCTTCAGTAATTTGCCTCCAAATAAGTCAGAAGCCAAAAAATATAGAATCTATGTTACAGAAAAAGCACACCTTTCCAAATTTCACTTTTGGAATGTCAAATGTCAGTTCAAAATTAAATCAGTACCGTAAATTTTGGAAACAGTAGGCCAATTTTCTCCATCAGCACTGTGCTTAGGGGCCATGAGCAATATTAACAGAATCAAAAGCAGAGCTGAAGCTGATGTACTGAGCAGACACTTTTCATAAGACATTAGTGTTCATACATTAAGGCCAGAAAAGGCTGGGCCAATAAAATGTCTAAGTATGGGACATAAGACTTACTCTAGAAAAATCAGAAAAAATCCTATCTTTCAGACAGGCATCCAGCCTTGAACAGACAGGTCTGTCAGTATAGAAGTCTACTACCCTTTCATCACTTTTTCCAATCGTTAATTTTTTCCACTATTAGAATAGTCTTTTCAGTCTGCAGTAGTATGGCTTTAGTTTCCAGTTGCTGCATCCTACCATATCTTTTTGTACTATGAAAAGCCATTTATCAAATACATGTATTTACTTCTTAGCTAGTAAGTCACCCTTAATTCCTTTTCTGAACCTAAAGGCAACTGAAGCTCCTCAGGACTTCCACTGAATCGCAATATCTGTTTAAACTGACTCCACAGCATAGTAGGATGCAGCATCCCACCAGGCCTTGTACAAGCCAGCAAGTAATGTCATGAAACTCCCTGCTCTCGGTTGCTTTCTTAAACATTCAAGTGCTTTTAGCAGATTCTCAGCATTCACTAGGTGATGATTATCAGGATGAGATTCATTCATTCATGGGGGGGGGAGCACTGATATTCTTAAGATGTACACAATGATCAGGAATGCAGTAGAAAAGAAAAATCCATAACCTCAATGCTATCACAGGTCAGAAGGCCAACCATAAGTTGCAGTTACAATGAGTAAAAACTAAACCTCTAAGTGGATTTCAGTGTGGCTAATTTTCTGTCATTTAAATTTCTTTAGGAGAAAGGAACTATTGTATCTAACCACTAGAGAAATTCACCACTTGAAAGTGAATGTGTTTGTTTTATCCACTTACCAAGATATATCTTCATATTCCTGTCAATCTCATTTCTATTGACTTCTTTTAACTCACATTAGATGCTAGTGTTCTAGCAAATTCTTGTTAAAGGTCACTGCCAGCCACTTTGCTGCTTCAAACACAACTGGTTACAGGCTGGTAATTACCTGTGATCCTCTATTTAGGAAAATTCAGGAGCTATATCCAGGAGTTGTATATGATAATTTTGTGGTCCAATTCCCTTGGATGAGAGAAGTTTCCAGACTGCTAGGTGAGTGGGTATTTGGGAGAAGAGAAGCAGAAGGTGGGACTTCACCAACAAAGAAGCTAAAAGCCACATATGTGAGATGCCAGTAGACTTCCACAGTCCTGCACAGAATTATGTAAAGTTTATTGTAGCCTAGAAGGCTACAGCATTGCTGTCCCAAAGCCAACAAGTGTCTAAGCAATGAGTTATGCAGTTAACCTCACAGCAGTGTCTCATCACACTAAGGTGTTGGGCATTTTGTTTGTTTGCTTGCTTTTGGGGGTTTTTGTGGGAGTTTTTTTGTTGGTTTTGGGTTGTTGGTTGGTTTGTTTGGTTTTTTTTTTAATTAGGGCAAAATACTCCATTTGCAACTCACACAAACAAGCTGTCTGCACCAGCCTAAGTGTCTCATTTTTTCCATTTCAAGAGAAAAATAGGTTGCCAGTTCCCACAGAATATCCCTCTGTTGTCCCCTTCCCAAATACAAAATCAAAAGTCACCATTGAGCGCTTCTGTTGTTTCTACTGTATTAACAATCCTACTGCTTTTGCCACTGATGGTTTCATCACTTTTAGATCAGTTGGGAACATTTTTGCACACAGCTGATAATGGTGCCTTTCTCCCTGTGTGCTTTGTTCCCTCAGCTTTTCTGCAATAGGACCCGTCAGGTATCTTGGGAGATACCATACCAGATTCTCTTTCCTGCAATATACTGGCTTTAATTTTTAGGCAAGCAAAATTCTTTCTTCCCAATTAAGAGGCCATCAGATGCTTGGCAAGAACCTCAGCATAGCACCCATTATCCCTCTTTCTCCTGCTTCTGCGAAGTCACTCACACCCTGCACTAGACAAAGTGTAGCTGAAAAACAATAGAAGAGCAGAATCTACAAATAGCATCACTCAAACCTGATTGCAAAACAGAATTTTTAAGCAAACCACCGCTGTCATAACAGTTTTTCTCTTATTTTCCAGGATAAACTGAAGAGATTTAAAGAGAGCAAGAAGAATTAAGAGAATTTTACTAGTCTAAGTTCTGTAAACCAAGTACACAGTTTCCTATATCCACACCTTCATCCCAGGATTCAATAGTAATATTCCCATTGACTGAAAGATTGCCATATTTAGCTCTATGCTCAATACACACAGAACACCTAAAAGTGAGCATACTGAGAAAATGACACTTGCAAAGGGCAAAGTATACTTAGTAGTTACATACTATGAGGAGAAAAAAAAATCAGTTAAAATGCTATTTTATTTAAAAGAATGCATACAAACGTTTATCCTATACCTTCTAGAGTGTAACTTGGGAATGCTCTGGGAAGGTGCAAGAAGTACTACAAATATGCTTGAACTTGTCTTCCAATCTGGTGGATGAAACTGATAGTTTAGAATAGTCATAGCTGGTACATTAAGAGAAAAGACAAAACTACCTAATGCCAGTCTGACACTGGGAGGAGGAAAAAAAACAAAACAAAACAAAACAAAACAAACCCACAAACAACCCTGCTTCTTTTCAATTTGAAAATTAAGGGAAGGAGCACAAAATAATTTCTCCTCATTGCCAACAGCAAAATAAGACAAGTCACACATTCGATAGAATCTCCAACATGTTGTTAACAGATTAAGACATGTCATTGCCCTGATGACATCCTGGTTACTCATTTTTTTACCATCTAAGGCACTAGAAAGGTAACAAAACAAAGTTACTTGCATGATGGCAATAGCATTTCATAGATCTAAGGGACATCAGAAGTAGAATCTGCATTAACAAGATCACATGTGGAACTGGAGTCATTAACCAGCTAAACTGCAGGAGACTTTGAAGCAGCTGAGGTGCATGCATGCAGACAACAGAATAAGCCCATAAACATTTCTTTTATCTTCTACCTAAAGTTCTGTGGAAGAAGTTCTTGTTGAAGCATATAACATTTCCAGGACTAAGACGTGTCCTGCCTTATCAAAATTTCATCCTGCAAATATTCAGAAGGCAAGATGAATTCACAACTGAGAACTTTAATTTCCATTCACCAGTTTATAAATTCCACACTCTTTCTTATACCAAATGTTTTTTCTTCTGCAATGCCTAAGCAAAAAGCAGCAAAGGCCAGACCTAGATACTGTTACTATCAGCAAATAGCATACCTATAGAAAATTTGCTTCCCCCTCCCTTGTTACTTTCCCTCTGAAACAACAGTTTTAGAGATATTGTTATTTGTTACAGACCAGTGAAAGTAATTTGTTACAGACCAGTGAAAGTAAGTTTTTGTCAAGCTGAGTAGCTTATAAGTGACAGCAACACAAAGATGAAGACACCAGAAAGTTGTTCAGAAACAGCAAGAGAGGGCCGCACCACAAGGCAGGACAAGTGGAGAGCGACCACAGTACAGGCAGGACAGCATCATCATCAGTTAGGGCACAATCCTGCAGCACCTGAGCTGGTGGAGCAGAGCCAGGGGCTGATAGCAGGGTCCATTGAAAGTCCCAGATGTGCTGAGGTGATGAACCAGGTTCAGGGTCTATCCACACAGGACAGACATCAAGATTAGCAAGAGACAGAGCCTAAGACAAAGCCACAACATAGGTCTGATATCCATCCAGGAGACAAAGCTGGAGACAGGTTTGAGGACAGGCTCACTGTAGATATACCTACAACATAATTCAGAAAAGGAGGGCCTGAGCCTAAGCTTAAAAATGGATCTCCTGAACCCATGGGCAGAGGGTGCACCTCTTGGCTGACTCAGGGTCTAAACAATAGGCACCTGCTGGTCACTGCAAGACATCCAGTCTTCTTTAAGAGTTGGTTCCTGGGGAGGAACGCTGCATTTATGTTGCGGATACAGGCAGAGTTTCACAGCTTCTTCTGATTCTTGTAACACATACAAAATAAAGTAGTTCATCAGTAATTTGGTCCTCTTTCTACTTTCATACACAACACTGGCATTCTTCATGTGAGACCTTCTAGTCCCAGTAGCTACTGATGAACAACATGCATGCTGATATGTGACACTTTGAATAACCTGGAATAAACCAGCTATTCTTAAATGAGAAATTAAGTTAATTACAAAGTGTTCATCCATTTGAGCAAGAATGTACTGCACTTGCACTAAGAGTTGAAAATCTACTTGCCCAAGGCAATCATTCACACATTTTTGTTCTGACTTCAAATTTTTGACACTGGGGCTTTAAAGAGAGGCCCTGACAAAGAAATCATGCAGCAAAACTGGCTTAAGTGGGGATTTATGTGGTGATGAGACCACACTTGCTGGGTTTCCTTGAGTATTTGACAATAATTCTCCTCCCCCTCTGGGTTTGGCACTCATGGGGTCCCTGTGGTGGGTCCAAAGAAATGGTCTCACACTGAGACCTCTAGGAGTTTACAATGAAAAAACATCTTCAGCCTGGAGACTGTCCAAAGATAACTGCATAGCCAGTAATATTTTATTTCCTTTATTCACTCTTGGAACTTCTGCATTAGACTTTGGCAAGGTGACATCACAGTTAATTTTGCAGCATGCAGTCAAAAACTGCACTATTAAAAAAAATATGAACAGTTCACAGGTTATGACTCTTGCACTCTACAATCATCAAAATTCTTAGAAATCACACCCCAGCATCAAGTGCCAACCCAGATAACCAAACACTTAGACTGAGGATAAAAGAAAGGGATATTTAATTCAAAACTGAAGTCTAGTTACATTTATGAAATATGGACTGAACTGGTTTGGTTTTTCATTTATTTTCACATACCTCCTATTGTGTTATTATAAAGGTACAATGTTATATCTCTGTAAGAAGGATACTGACTGAATCCAAACTCAGCATGGTATCACCTGACACTATGTATTTCATTGCAACATCAAAATCAGTTAAAGCATAATTTCTAGGGGTTTTAAAATGTAATTGATCTAATGAGAGAAGTGAGCCCAACACATGCCAGACTTTACCAAGAAGGAAGTAATCTCCATTAGCCTTTCCCTTTAACACAAGGCTGATAGTTTACTAAAAATCAATACCTGTCTTATTAAGGACAGAAGTAATATTGCCATCTAGTGGTAGTCCATAGGCAATACAAAACTTGGCCGCTTTCCATCACTTAATATGTCAAAAGTAGCCTTTCAGTGAGAACAAGAAAAAACGAACAAAAAAAACCCAAACCAAACCCAAAAGGAGTTTGGACAGCAATTTTATTTCAGGGAGATACTGAGGCAGACTTCAGTAGATATATCTTAGGTATTCCTGGATATTGGGAATTTCAGTAGAACATACTTGAAAGGCATCTTAATTCTGCATTTATGAAGTTTCTGTCTCTCTCTCATTGCCCCAGACAAAAGACGAGGAAGGACATTAAATCTGACTCCACCTTAATCACTGATGTTATCCACCTTAATTGCTTACTATTTAAGTCTGTGTCCTTAAAGGCAGCATCCTGAATTTCCTCTGTGTGTTCCTTCTTGGGATAATAATTAGACACCCTGGTCACCCTTCTCAGAGGTGTTTCAGCCTCATTTAACAATCCACAGGACAAAAATAAATTAACTTCCCTGCCTAGACTCTCCACCACCCCCAGGAAGAATCTCTTAGTCTTATCAGATTATCATAATTACAAAGAAACAAAATTAAATGGTGGCTATTTGGATTATTAAGATGCCCAATGTCTGGGTGAGAAGGTTTCCTAGAACTCCACCTCTAAACAAGCATTTATGAAAACAGACTGAATGTTAGATCATATTACTGGGTGGTCTGAATTATCAACTACACTCACATATAGCAATATATATGCTTACAATTATACATATAAAATTGACTATACACATTTACCACCAATATTCATGCCCTCTGAAATAGAAGGTAAACTCCAGTTGTGGTGATAATGGAAGCTGTATAAATATGTAAATTACAGAGTTGCCAAGTACGTGTACAATCAAGGGTGAAAACTTGTTTATAGTTTGCTGAAGTTCTGTTTAAGACAAATTATGGATGGCAGTCATATGGCAACAATTGTGGTCTTCAATTTTTAAATTATTTCATTATTACTGCAAGGAAACAGTATTTTTACAATGCTTTTACCTCTTCACTATTAGAGTATTAAAACTTCACTATTACTTCTTAGCAATCTTTTCTCACATCTTCTGTGGGAGACCTTGCTTAGGATGTATTTGGAATCACGTAAGAGCTTCTTTTAAAAAATAGACTTATGAGGCCTATGACTAAAAACTAAACTTATTGGGTTTTATACTGAAATGTTTCAGAAAAAGAAAAGCAGTTTTAAAAGTTTTCTTGCAAGTCTTCCACTGTTAAAATTATTTCTATTAAAGTCATTAATTAAAAAAAAAAAAAAAGACAAAAAGTAGCTCATTTGTTTTCTAAAATCAGCTGTAAGTCTTGCCTAAATATACTTAACCATTTGCTTTGTGGAATAAAGAAGTTTGACCCATCACTGACAGCTTTTTTCAACATTGTAACACAAGTATTAAGACAACAGTTTTGATTCCAGTGCAAATTTGCAAAGAAAACTGTCCTTCCACTTTGCAGAGTTCAGAAGGACACTGCAGTTCTTACTCCTTAAGTAGTAATATTAGAGACACAGAATAAAAATTGCTGGTTTGGATACTTTAGAAAAAAGAGTGGAGCAAGTTTTTACTAATGAACTAGAATTCCAAGCCCTCATTCACTAGGAAAATTCTTGCTAATTCCTTTAATTTAGAAAGTTACTCAGAATGTCTTTTATTTTTACAATATATTTTCTTAACAGAATATGAAATATGAGTTCCATTCCAAAGTTAAATAGGCATAAACAGGTTGGAAGTATACATCAGTAAGTCAGAAAGCAAAGGGATCTTCAGAACTCTTAGTCACAGTAGCTGTAGAAGCCAATTTATGTCATTTAATATTAAAACTTTTTTATTGAAGATTCCTTTCCTTTGAATACCAAGTACTCCAAAGGCAAGACCAACATACAAGCAATATATAAAAGCAGAAAAGCTTACAACTAAATAGCACAGTAAAAGTTGGTGCTTTTCTTACGTTTTTACTATTTATAAAACTTACTAACTTTCCAGTCTAGCTGATCACGCAAATAAATGAACTTATTCAGCAATCTTTCCATTTCAACTTTGGTGGCAGAACTATAACAAATTGGGTTTTTTTTAAATTCCATGGAAAAGTCTTCAGCATCCTATATCAGAATCCTCTATTACTAGCTGCTTCCAGAAGAATATGTTCTAGTGCTTCGCTTTTCCTACCTATAGTAGTAAGCTGCAGTTCTTTAAAAGCAAGTGAGATTGAAGTAAGACTGAATAGTAGGTTCCATTTCTACAACAAACCTCAGCTCTGAGACAGACACAAGAATTACATCTTATCCTAATAAGGCATTCTCATTCCAGCTGTCAGAGATTTGAGCAAGTGTTAAGTAAACTGAAATACATATTTACTAGTTACTAGAGCTTTTCTTTGCATTTTTACCTTTTGATTTAATGTCTGCACCTGCTAGACACATTTGTTATAATATTTCAGAAAGGAAGGTATAGCATAAACTACAAAACATTCTGCAAATATCCCCTTTGCTTGGAAATTTCCTCCTTTTTCCAGAAAGAGTGGGGAAAAAAAACCACCTAATGTGAAGCAGGATGGCTTTCTGGCACTATGACCTCTATTCATTAAGAGCCAGCTGTACTTAACGAGCACCAGCTCACGAAGCAGATTCACCTACACTAACTCTGTAGGAATGAAAAGAGGGGAGGTAACCAAGAGACTTCTGATCCCATTTCAACTCCTACATTACCTTGGCAAGAGGAGTCTGCTAGGCTAACGCTTTTCTGCTTCACAAAGAGACATAACCAAGAAAGAGACATTCTGATTTCACGCTATTTTAGATAATCCACAAGAGGTGATGCTGTCAATGGCACTTCACTCCCAACCCTACAGCTGGATTCTCCTCATGGCATTGCAAAGAGCCAGCTCTAAAGAGCAACAGCAAGATGTAGATGGAAAGTACAGCAGAGTTAAGAATCTGAATGTGGCACCTGAGGCACATCAGGTTCTGTGTTTTCATAAGCAACTATGTTATTGCTATGGTCTAAGAGTCTTATTGCCATTATTACATTTGGCAGTTAAAGCATCGAGTTACTAGCAAAGGACAAAAGCTTGTCTGGGTTTCATTCTGAAGGGCTAGTACTCAACGTCAGTTACATACAAGTCACACGTGTCCCAGACCACCACTTCTTTCAAATCAGGATCTCATCTATGTTTTTTGAAGAATCCTCCATTCAAAGCAAGTGCCACTCCCTTTTCCCAACTATCCTTACCAAAGAGCCTGTACACAGTCATGCCTTCTATTCACTAGTGTCTCAGTTATGCCAGCGCTGCAACAGCTCCTGCGCCTCTTATTTGTTTCAAACTTTGCTTGCACTGGTGCAAGTGCTTGGGGTTGGCCCCTTGTGAACATTTTTACCTTTCCTGAGGGTTCTCTCCCATCATCTTTCTCTGTGCCCCTAACCTCTGTTTCTTAAGTGCAAGCCGTTATCATCCAATATCCAGTTTAAAGCCCTTTTCACCACATTGTCAAGTCTGCAGACAAAGGCAGTTTTATCCCATTTTGTCTGAAGGATCCCATCAGTCATTCCTTAAAAAGGGACATATAGTCACAAAAGCTAAAGCACCTTCTGCAACACCAGCCACACAGTCACTTGTTAATTTGCAAGAGGCATCCACTCCTACCTGAATCTTTCCTCTTCACCAGTGGGACTGAGCACCATACAACCTGAGCTCTCACATCTTTCACCTTTGCTTCCAGAGCTCCACAGTCCTTTCTGATTTGTTCTAGGTCTCACTTGGCATCATTAATGTCCTGTCGGCAATCAATGAAGGGTAACAATCTGAAGGCCAGATGAATTTTAGAAATCCTCTAGAACATCCTGGATCTGGGACCCAGCAAGCTACAAACCTTCTTTGACAGCATGTCTGGCTGGCAGCCAGGTGTTTGTATCTCATGAAAAAATGAATCTCTGACCAGTAATACTCATCACTGTCTCTTGGTACCAATTCTCTGTTCAAGGCCAGTTGGCTCTGATGTCTCCCTTAATGGAGCTTGTTCTCCTGTGCTATCTATTAGGGCATCATGCCAATTTTGTAAATTTAGACCAAAAAGAAGAACAACCCTTTTTCCTGTTGCTGAAGCCAGAAGCTTCCAGCCTCCCTCATCTTGAGTCTACCCACCACTTATTTAAGCACGGTATCTGCCTGTGCAACCTTCCTTGCATTGTGTGGCTTGGGGTCTCACCTCTGCAAACACTCTGTGAAGACCCTGTCAATCTCATTTGTCCTCCCTGACAGAGTGCAGCCTGCTCATCCCCTCCCTCAGCTAGCAGCTCAGTGCCTCAAACACAACCCATCTCCATCAAGTTAAACCACTATCACCAGCAGACCTGGCACCAGGGAAAGGCCTCAGAACTCCTCCAGTCCCAGACTTGGAAACTGGCATCTTCTCTCTGGAGTCCTACCTGGTCAGCAGTGAGGGATTACAGGAAGAAATAAAATAAACCTACTGGAGAGAAACTGCCTAAGTGAAACTGAACAAATATCGAAATACTCTTTCTAGTGAGCTTATATGGGTCTGCTCCTACTGCTGGTGAAAGGAGTAGCAGCAATTTTAACTATTTCACTTTTCACTCACAGAATTTGAGCTCATCTGCAGTACACAAGACTTAAGTATTTCAGACAGGATAGAAGGGCAAATGTTGTCAGACTCAAGAGGCAACCTCAGAGGAACATGCAGATTTTGAGACAAGAGCACAGGTGAAAATATGTTTTACAAAACAGAGACAATGCCCTACCGACAACGCTTGAGGATGGGTTATAATTCAGTTACCACAGGGTATTGGGATAAATTATCACTCTGATGTTAAGGATATGTACTATACTATGGACTGATTTACTTTAACTCTCCAAAGTGAGTGATATTATCATTGTTTCAGTTTCTCCAAGTGCAGAGGCCTACAGGAGGCTACAGATGTTTTTGCTTTTAAATATACTCTCTAGGAAGAGATGCCATATATCTCAACAGGAATCTTGGAGTGTACAAGAAAGCAATTTTATACCCTCTGGAGTTGCTACCTTTGCCAGTGGCACTGTAGTCTATGTGGCCACATACCTTCCTCATCACTGCATCAATAAATCCTGCTCCACAACTACAAAGACAAATGTTTCTTTATATATGTATCATATGTAACATACATACAGTGTCCAAGATCATGATTTTTCCTTGCATCACAAAGCACCTTCTTACTTCTGAAACACAGAAAGAATCTGTCTTCTTCACAAGACAAAAAAAAATAATACAGAGAGCTTAAAAAAATATAGCAATAAAAGTTGGATTTATGATCTCATCTATACTGTACTGAAACCCCAAACTGGATGTTCCAACTCTGTACACTGATCATAGACCTAGACCTGATCCATTTTATGTTTCAGAACCTGCAGATAGTTCCAGCAGCAGTTTAAGGTCATTAAAACCCCATTAACACTTTGGAAGTGAAGTCAGCTTTGTGATATAGTCTGTTCTGGTAACTGGATATATCTTTTCCTTCAAAAGATGGGTCACTGACCTAAGAGGTGTTCAATCCTTACAAAGATTAGACAATTTTTCAGAACAACTACTGGATTAAGATTAATCTGACTTCAACCACTAAACTACTTGATCAACATAAAAAGACTGTAGTCCTTAGTATCACACTAAAGAAAGAAACCTCACTGACAAAGGAACTGTTCCCATGCTTCAATAACATATATATGTGGTTGTTTAAAGAAAAAAAAAAAAAAAAAAAAAAAAAAAAAAAAAAAACCTCACTATTTCTACTTACTGCAAACAAAAACCAAATATAAATGTCATTCATATATCCAGAGTTGCTTTCATTCTTTTTCTCAAAAGGATGATAGACATGAGGTATTATTTTTCTTTACTTATAAAGGCAGTGTATTTCTGGTTTACAGTGTTCCAGAAAGACATTAAGAACTTCATCAGCAAAAACCAGCCATTTTGCCAAGATGGTGGCATGTACACAAGGCTTTATTTAGTTTTAAATCCCATCATTTGTCCACAAAGGAGGTTCCTTTGCTATTCTGTCCACCCTTGTAGCATCTGCTAATACTTAACATAGTATTTAATTTCACTTCCAGTCTCAAAAAAACCCAGCAGCCAACATTTCTATGTTTAAGGCACAAATCAAAAAAATATTCAACATTAACCTCCCATTTAGTCAAGGGGACCCCCCCTTAAAAAAATAATCTCAGTAATTACACTTGATGGGTAGAACTTTGAGTGCCCAAGCAGAACCATGATCCTCTGTGCTTGATACTGCACCAGCAGCGTAAGGAGTCCTGCAGTATTCCTGTTTCCAAGTACCTAACTTTTAAATCTGCATGCCAAGCCAATAGTGGAGAAATAAACAGACCAGATGATGTGAATACTAACTCAGTTACTAAGAGGTCCCAGAGATGTAAGCAGATGGAGAATAACAGCTCACAGGGGATAATTCATTCTGAACTGTACCATAAGATTTTAAAATGTTGTTTCAAACATTATGGTTTATGTCCTAAAAAAAAAAAAAAAAAAAAAAAAAAAAAAAAAGCATTAAAAATTAAGCAACTGTGGATGCTGTTGAAGCAAATGTAGTGGGGTAATTGTGGGCAGTAACAGGAAACTATGGACATTTCTCTGAAGTTATCATTTATTGCCAAGCCATATTGGTACTGGCCCAGCTTTTCAGGAACACGATCATCCTTGGAAGAGGTAACAAAAGTTTGTACTTGTTATAACTCCAATTCCTCTCTATTCAGTATCTAATTCCAAAACCAGATATCTTCTCCTATCCCCATAGGAATAGTAAGATCGTCTCCAAACCACATCTTCAATGAGAAGACGAGCCAAATACTTCTGTCCAGAATCATAGAAATTCCCTATATTTAATTAAATTCCAACTTGGGAGATTCCAGTAGGATGTCTAGACAACTAGCAATTTAACTAAACAGCTTTCTCATAATTACATTGGGAAAGTGCGTGGCTTGCTGAGATGGCCTAATTACGTGTTAAAAGAGCTTTAAAGTAAACTTTCCTAAGGGAAATATTTGGTATGGTTTGGCTTCACCTACTGGCCTGGTTGCACATTCTGTCATTTTGCCACAAGTACCACCACAAAATGCACATCTCCCCACACTAACTGCATTCAGATTTTTATCTAGATGGTTTATATATAGGGCACTATAACTTAAAAAGAGATAACAAGAAACAGGATGTTTAAGAAACCAAAGCAGCTGTGATTCACAGAAATGGAACACACCAGCGAAGTTGCAAGTGTCAGGCAGTAGCATGTAAGAACAATTTGTTAGCATTACCTTCTTCACATATAACTACTTAAGACAGGTCAGGTAAATAAGTCATTCAAAATTTTTTAGCAAATTATTTTGACTAAGAAAAGGTGTTTCTCAGTCAGTTTCTCAGCCCTTTAAGTCTTCCCTTATTCAAAATATTTTTGTGGAAAGAGTGGAATAAATTGTTTTCAACTGAAACCCAGAGTGTTTTCCATCTTATTTAAAAAAAAAAAAAAAAAAGACACACACTCCAGCTGCCAATAACAAAACGGAGAAACCAACCTCTGGCTTAAATTCTGAGTTCTCATGGAAGCTTCTGTGGAGTTAGAAAACTCTTTCCATCCCCATCACCTCCCCTGTCATCAGGCTGTGTTGAATAGTACACAGATAGAACACTTGCTTTCACATATAAAGCAAGTGCACATAGCACATGTACACAGCAAGTAACCACAGTTCATGTTTAAGTAAGGAATGAAAGTTTTCTCTGAATACTCCTGTATTTTGCCCAGATTGTTTTTAATTACTTCTCAACTCCCATACCACTACTTACATCTTTGATTTCCTGCTTCATTCCCTACAGAGCAGAAGTTTAGACTAGATGAGCTCCTGGTATTCTTTCCACATTGAATTATCCTAATATAGGAACATATTACAAGTATCCTAACACAGGAGCATTATGCTAATAAAGAATACTGTAACTCGGGTCTTGGACATTGAGTTTAGATTCCTCTCATGGTTGTGCTAAGCTCAGTGATGAACACATGTTCCTTTCAGCCCCAATACTGATTGAAAAATAAAAAAACCCAAACATGTAGTTTTCTGTTCTACAAATAGAAGTAGTTTTAAACTTCTGTGTTCTGATCAACACTCAGTACATATTCCACAATACCAGACTACTGCAGTAGGTCAATGGACTTCACATTGAAGTAGCTGAACTCTGAAGTGGTTTCTGCTGGGTAATCTTAGTTTTCTGACGACCCATACATAGAAAGCAAGCATACACTTACTGTGTTGCCTAGATTTTTGTTTTCTATATTTTTGAATGGTCACATTCAGCATGATCCATCATCTGTCTTTTGAGCCAAGGAAGGAAGTCTGTTTTTCTTAACACCACCATTAGAGTTAGCAAGAGATTGACCAGATCTTTTCCTACAGTGTAGCTTCAAATACCCAAACCATCAACTACCCTGAAGAAGGGTCAGGCAGTCTCTGCTCATCAGGGTGGGAAGCAGAGACTCCCAGGATGGTGAAGGCTGGAAGTATGGAACTCCTGGCACCAGGCAGAAGGTTCCTGTTCCACCTCAATGTTTGCAATTACAGAATACATTCAGTGCCCTCATAGCCAACAAGAGTCTGTGGCTGAAAAGCACTCAAGAAATCTAAAGTACATACAGGAACACCAGAAGAAAACAGCAAGTGATAGGGAAAGTCCCTGCTATTGGAGACAAAGGCCCCCATCTGCCAACCTCACCCACCATCAAGGAACGTTTATGCTGATCTGGGATGTTGCAGAAAGACTGCCAAGTCTTGTCAGGCCCTCAGGCTTTTACCTGATGCTGCTTTTTCATGTAGGCACCAGGGGTCACCAGCAAAGTTTCAAGCCTGACTACCTGGCCCTGCAAGTGATGGTCAAGGGCCCACATGGTCCAGGTGATGTTCTTCTTGATCCTGCCAGTGAGGAAAAAGGGCACAAGGAGTAGCAGATTGTCAGGGCAGGTCAACAATTGTTTTTACAGTGGTGTTGGTAACAGGGTTTTGGTTCTTATGACCATAAGATACTTTCTGAGGAGGATTTTTAAGAAGAGACTAGACCCACCTAAGGGGTGGCAAAAGCCTCTTTACCAAGGGTTGGCCAGCTTGGTGAGGAGGGCTTTAAATTAGGAATGACTGGGCTGGAGGGAAGATGATGACCAACAGTCAGGTGAGGAAGCTGTCAATCACACTGACAAAGTTTGTGGGGTGATCTAAGCAGTAGTGACCTTGCAAAAAACAAAACAGGGTTGAAGGGGGCCTACCTCAAGCATATGCACATAATCCTGGAAAATCATAACCAAAAACATGAAGAATAAGGTGGTGAAATGAGCTGACAGGAACCTCATGAAGTTCAGCAAGGGGAAGTGCAAAGTCCTGCACCTGGGTAGGAAATAACTTCACATAGCAGTACAGGTTGGGGGTCAACCAGCTAGAAAGCATCTTTGCAGAGAAAGCCCTTGGGGTCCTGGTGGACACCAAGCTGACCATGAGCCAGCCATGCACACTCATGACAAAGAAGGCTAACAGCATCTTGGACCACATTAGGAAAAGTGTTGCAAAGGTTTGGGAGGGAGGGTCCTTACCCTCTGCTCAGCACTGGTTTAAGGCTGAATCTGGAGTGCTGGATGCCTGGGCTCCGCAGTGTAAGAGTTATGGACATACTGTAACAAGTGCACTGAAAGGCCATGAAGTTGATCAAGAGATTGGAGCATCTGGCATACAAAAAGAAGATGAGAGAGCTGAGACTATTTAGCCTGGAGAAGATTCAGACAGATCTTATCAATTGTATTGGGTTTGTGGCAAGGATTTGGTAGCAATGGGAGGGCTACAGGGGTGGCTTCTATGAGAAGCTGCCAGAAGCTTCCCCTACATCTGATAGAGCCAATGCCAGCCAGCTCCAAGATGGACCCACTGCAGGCCAAGGCTGAACCCATGAGCAATGGTGGCAGTGTCCCTGTGATATCATATTTAAGACAGAGGAAAAACTGCTGCACAACAGCATCCAGGAGAGAGGAGTAAGAATATGAAAGATACAACCCTGCAGACACCAAGGTAAGTGAAGAAGGAGGGGAAAGAGGTGACCCAGACACCAGAGCAGAGATTCCCCTGCAGCCCATGATGAAGACCATGGTGAAGAAGGCTGTGCCTCTTCAGCCTATGGAAATTAACAGTGGAGCAGATCTCCACCTGCAGCCCATGGAGGACCCTACACCAAAGCAGGTGGATGTGCCACCTGAAGGTGGCTGTAACCTGTGGGAAGCCCACATTGGAGCAGGCTCCTGGCAAGACCTGTGACCATGTGGAAAGAGGAACCCACACTAGAGCAGGTTTGCTGGCAGGACTTGCAACCCTATGGGGGACCCACGCTGGAACAGTTTGTGAAGAACTGCAGCCCGTGGGAAGGATTCATGTTGGAGAAGTCATGGGAGACTGTCTCCTGTGGGAGGGAGCCTATGCTGGAGCAGGAAAGAGTGTGAGGAGGAAGGCATGGCAGAGACAATGTGTGATGAACTGACCACAACGTTCATTCCCTGTCCCCCTGCACTACTCAGGGGAGAGGAGTTAGAGAAATCGGGAGTGAAATTGAGCCTGTGAAGAAGGGAGAGGTGCGAGGAAGGTCTTCTAAATTTGGTTTTATTTCTCATTACCCTACTCTAGTTTGATTAATTAAATTAATTTTTCCCCAAGTCAAGTCTGTTTTGCCTATGACTGTAATTGCTGAGTGATTTCTCCCTCCTTATGCCTTTCATTATAGTTTCTTTCCCTGGTCCAGCTGAGAAGGGGAAGTAATAGAGTGGTTTGGTGGGCACCTGAGTGGCCTTGGTGGGCACCTGAGTGGCCAGCTAAGGTTAATCCACCACATTAATGTGTATTAAGACCTGAAGAGCAGCAAAAAAGAAAATGAAGCTGGACTCTTCTCAATGGTATGCAGTGAGTGTAAAAGAAACAATGGGCACAAAATGAAATACCTGAAAATCCCTTAAAACACAAAACAAACAAGAACTTCTTCACAGTGGTGGTGGTGAAGCACTGTAGTAGATTGCCCAGAGAGGCTGTAGAGCCTCCATTCTTGGTGATACTTAAAACCCAACTGGACAATATCCTGATCAATCTGATCTTATTGACTTGCTTTGAGCAGGGGGGCTATGATCTCCAGAGATCCCTTCCAACCTCAACTGTTCCTAGATTCTGTGAAGTAATGGGGGGATAATGTTTAAACTAGTAATTAACTTACAGTAGCTTTGTTTTTAGAATACTTTTTCACAATCTAGGCAGACAAAATAAGGCTATAAGTATAGTAAGAATGCAAGTACAAGCCTCATACAGGAACCACTTTTTTCATTAAACAACTGACAGTTAAAGCTGGGATTCAAGCTTGTATCTCCTCTTTTGCTGCCTATGGTATAAGCAGTCTTTCTCATAAGTTTTGTTTACATATATGTTAATGTCAGAGGCTTCTCTTGTTCCAAAATATCCTGAAGATAATTTTGTTCTCTTCAGGCACAGAAGTTTTCAGGCAAAAATCCTTTTCTATATTGCAAACATACATATTTATGAATATATGGAATAAATTTTCATCACATCTTTAAATTCTTAAGCCTACAGGGAATACTCCTGTCCAAAACCCATCAGTTTAACATATAATCCAGAAGGACATCAATTCAGCTGCAATTGGCTTTTTAACTCTACCTCCCTAAGATTAACCGTTCAGATAGTCAGCTACCCCCAATCAATTTAAACAACTAATCACACACAGGAATTGCTTGTGCACTTCTCTTTTCCAAACATCTGCTTGGTGCCTGGCAGATGAAATACCTACACATATGGAAAGTTTCAGACAGGGGGTTACCTTGTAAGCCAAGATCATGAACTTTTGTCCTTCATTTCATAGAAATAATTTATTGTATGATTCTACTTGCCCCATTCTGGCAAACCTTAGACAAGAGATATTCCTAAGCAATGGACTTCATAACTTTATTGTTGCTAGTTCTAATAGACAACATGTGTGTCAGTAATAACTGAAAAAAACCCTGTTGTCTAACTAATCCCTCCCATCGCTTATTCCACTGTCATATCCTTAACTGCTGCTTAGCCTGACATCAGAATTTTATTGCCAGCAGTTTATCTAACACTATGTTACATTAGGCTTTGTTTTAGTACCCCCTGAAATGTTCATGAGGTTTTCAAAGGTTGGGCTTTGTCTCTAGAAGGGTTTCCCTTGTGATATCTTTTGCATTCATTGAAAATGAAAATAACCTTTTACCACCATAAGACCATATCAAAATAGCAAAAATATTTAACTTATTCTGTCACTGAGTGACAGAATATAAATATAAAAGGTTGTACAAAGGACCAAGGACATACCCATTACTTTTGCCAAATGCCCACTAAAATGTTATAGGGCAATGAGAGGATTGGATGGCTATAAACTCGAGCAAAACAAGAGAATGACCTTTACTGCTTCACTCAACGTACCACTGAACTCCTCTTTTTCCTTCCCTTGTTAAAAAGTACAGAAGAAAGTCAACCAAGGCCAGAACAAATGGTCCAGAGAACAATATTCAGCAAGAAATTATTTTTTTTAATATTTGGATAATTCCAATAAACATTTTGGAAAGTGATTAGTGAGGCTCTGCCAAGGCCCTACAGCAACATAAAATATATTAGATCATGATTTAAGTATTTTCTAACCATCATATGGACAAAGCCATGGGTTGAGTGCTATCACAGTGTCCTTGAAGAGCAAAGCCAGAAGAACAGACCAGTAACCACAGTAGTAGGAAGTATTTTAAGCACAGAAAACTGATGATTCATTACATGCAACCATGGTGAACAGCTAAGGCGATAAAAATATTTATCAACTTAGCTATGTGATAGAAACAGTTGAAGGTTCCCACAGAAAATAAATTCCTGGACATCATCTAGACCTCATGTAACAAGATGAGTCCTATTCACCTCTTTTGAACAAATGTAGGGAATTCCTTTTAGCATAATACACCAACAGAGGCTTTCTGCAATTGTCATCACGATGTCAGTATTGCATTAATACCCTTTTTCCTTTGAATTCTGTATTCAGATGGAAAAACATTTAATCAGTCATCTCCTGGCTGCACAGTGAAGTCAAACTCTGTCTCCATTCATGAGGCAGGAATATACGTATGATAGCAAGGACTGTCAGCTTATGTAACCCATCCAAAGTACTGCAAAATTTCTCAGGTTAACAAATTCAAATGCACTACAGAATGGAAAAGAGAGGGGAAAAAAAAAAAAAAGAAAAAAGCAAGCCAAACTTCTTAATTCTATGTTGTAAGACCATGACTAAATTCAGATTTTACCAGCTACAAAGTTTGAGGCATCTTCCATCAAAGTCAGAACTATCATTACACAGTTTGTGATGAATACACTAGTATATACCAATTTTTAATCTCGACAAAGTTGAGAAAAAAAACCCACCAAAACAAACCCCACAAAACTGGATGAGTGCATCTAAAAAAAAAAAAACAAAAAAAAAAAAAAAAAAAAAAAACCACAAAAAAAACCCACCTCAGCAGAACCACAGTTTGAAATGACAACCAACCAAAAACCCACTGCAAGACAAAGCACAGATGTTGTCCCTAGTCTGATAGAAGTTTATACATGTTTTATGCATGGACCAGAGACAACCTACAACTTCTCAGTAGTTGCTCCCTCCTCAGAACCAAAAAGGTTGGTCTTAAGGGGTTCTCCATAGAGTATCTCGAGGGAGAATTCTTGATACACAAATTACCAACACATTAGGTACAAGTTTCTCATAACCAGTGACTGAAAGATTCATTTGTGTTGCTTTTTTTGCCTAGCCACCTGTTGCCATGTTCATCACAAAAAGCAGTAGTGTCACTTCAGCTCTGGAACACCAAGGGCCAAGTCAGACATTGTTCATCATCAGTGCTGCCAAGTCATTGCTCACAGAATCTGTCTCTGCAATGCAGGTGGGTTAAATCCTGCTGCTGTGATCATGTTTAAAGTTAGCAAGTTATATCTCGCTTCAGCCTCTTTCCAGCCTACCTCTGTACCTTAACTATGAACCAATGCCTCACATCCTGAGGGAGGGTTATGAAATACATACAGGAGTCCACATCAGCAGGCTGCCCTCTCAAACCAGCCAGGTTTCTCAGCACCACTGCCACGTTCCCAAACTTGCATTTATAATGTTTCTGTTTTGCTTGGGTTTTTAACCTTTGTAATATCTTCTCCTACTAGCCATGATGAATGAGCACACAGGTCTGTCAGCCAGTCAACTGTTCCCCTACTGGATTACTACTTCACACGACAGTGTCTTGCAGCATCCAAGCTCTTTAAAACGGCATCGGGGCACATGAAATTCTAAACAATCCCACCAGCACAGAAAAGGTAGCTTGGCTGGCCATTCAGTTCTGTCCAGGATTACCTCCCAACTCCCCCTCCAGCTGCAGCATTACATTATATTAGCCACAACCTCTTCATTAGAAAGAGGCAGCCTGCCCCTGCCCTTATAAATATCACTGTAATTTACCACAGCTTGAATGGTTCTCAAGCATATTAAAGAAAATGCTTCATAAAAATCAGCTCTCCCTGTCTTTCAAGCGCTGAGGGAAGGCTTCCTCCTCTGCATGGAGCAGCTCTACTCAGCAGGAATCCTCTGGGGCAGCTCTAACCATCTGAGGACATGACACACCCTCAGGGTTTCCAACCCTCAGAAGCTCACAGAAAGTAGGAGCAAATCCTACATCAAGTCAAAAACTAAACATAGTCACTAGAGTATGGTCCTGAAAGTCTTGAAACAATTGCAAGGTAAATCAAGATGTGGTACACAGTCCCATAACAACATTGGACTTATGACAGTATTGACTTCTTAAGGGAATCCACACTATACTGTGGCTGATAAGCTATACACAGGGAAAGAAATTAGAGGGGGTTTGTTTCTTTAAGTTTTCCCATGGCAATCAGTTTCACCCTCCTTCCTGCCAAAATTGTCAACACTTCCCCTGTAAGCAGGACTGTAGGCAATCAGCTTTCCCAGAACACCTTCTGCAATTTCTGTACAATATGAGAAATCATTATTCATGAAACCTACACAACTCACAGGGCAGTCCCACTCCATGCTGAGCACAAGCCATGTTCTCTCTCTCTTGTAGCAAAGAGAGGCATTTTCTCTGCCCTCTCAAAACATGTTTCAGACATTATTGACAGACTGTTTATTTCTTTTGGAGAGGAAAGGCAGGGTAAGAAACCTGTTTAGCATGTCAAGAAGATTCAGTTTGGGGAGAAAATTACAAATAACATCTACAGTCTGCATTCAGTCATTTCTCAAAATCTGTCTCTAGAAGAGCTGCAGGACTGTGCAAAAGCACCAGTCTGATCAGTCTCAAGTTGACTGATTAGCCATTTAAAAGAAAAAAAATCCTTACATTAAAAAGACCAGCTGCAGAGTGATCCACTGGACACATCCTTCTTTGAGAAAACTGAGCAAGTAAATTTTCCCTTGCTCTCATGGGTTTCCTACATCAGTACTTTCACTGGAGAGCCAAGAGGCAGAATTCAGCCACATGGGCAAGGCTGCTACAGGAAACAACAAATACAAGGAACACAGACAACAGTTTTATTAACCTTCAGGTGACACCTGGTACATGGAAACAACCCCCCCCACACACATTTCTGCAATAGATTATATTCTAAGTAATAGGTACTTCAGTGTTTTTAAAATGGTGAAACAGGGCATACGTTCATAATTCTTAGTACCAAAATAGCAACAAGTCACTTGTGCTATTTAACATACTGCTGGAGACATCATCAGATGGAAGGCAGGGTAATTCTTGTGTTCCTTAGACAGCACAAGGCACTAGCACTGCAATAAACATCTATGTCTTCTCTCATCATTTTATCTGAAAAATCTTTAGCCACCTTATGTGGTCTCTGTTGTTATCATTACACTTTAATAGCACAGCCATAAATTTAAAAGCAGTCACCTGCATGACATCAGCACAGCTGTGCAGCTAGTCTAATTGCTCAGAGTGATATCATTCATCAATTCCAAACCTGTCCTACTACACACCATTTTCCCCTATAAGGTAAATCGTCTAGTACTGAGTTTATATCCAGACTATAACATGTTCCAGAGAAACAAATTATTCTACTGAAACCATGTGTCAGACCGTTGTTAAAGACTGGGAAAGAAATAGGGCATTTTAGTTTATTCACACTGATAATAGCTCTTGTTTGTATATGGCACAAGATGAACCTTGACAAGAGCCAAGCATTGTGCCTCACTTAGATGGAAACACCAACTTTACCTCCTACCTGTAACTCCTTTGTCTTGTGCTTTGTTCCTACTACCTCTCAAGTGCTTTCATACAGCTCCTGCCTACTTGCACAGCTGTCTATTGAGAAAACTTACATTTTTTTCTATCTAAATAATAACTTACATTATTTCTATAAACATTGCTTATGTTTGTTACAATTCAGTACTCTGAATGTACCTACTGAAGTGCATTTCACACATTTTTTTCTTTAAAAAAAGCACAGGACAAAATTATGTAACTGTAAATAAGCAAATACTAATAACTGTCTATAAAGAGGACACTATAGATATGCTGTCTTGAAGAACTTATCATTGCCTTTTAAAACCACACACTGCTTTAATTTGTTTTACACTTGTTAAAATGACCAAAAGAAAATTCATGTTTTAGCAAAAATGTCCTCATCTAAAGCAATTATGTCCATGCATTTCAAAGCAAAAACTGAAATATTGAGATTAGAACAAAGGATTACTTCAGTTGTGTTTATTTGGCATCATCTGTGATTTATTCACATAACTGTTTTCAGTTCATATTATACTGAGACTCCTATAAATGTTTAAATAAATATTTAAATTAAAAGCCTCCTTATTTCAATACAATGCATTACTGAGCAACTACTGATGCTCTGTCACTAAATAAATTCCACAGATTTTACAAGTGGCTTCAATGCAGCTAAAGGCAAAATTACAGAATAAACTAAAGTAAATCAATACATCAGCTGGCACAATGATCTTGTCATTTTTGTGTCTAAACCAACAACCTTTTTGGTATATCTTGAGACAAACCCTACACCACCGTAAAAGGAAATGCAGCCACAGAAGATTCAGGTGGCTAAATTTAAAAAACAAACAAAAAAACCCAACCAAAAAACCCCCACAAAATTATTTTTAGAAAGTCTACACATCTACTTGCATCATGCTCCCAAGCCTCTTCAGCCCAACCATTTCCAATAGAAAAATCTCCAACAAAAGTGCCAAGATAAAAAAGAAGCTTAGTTTGTAGAGTTTATATCTAGACAGACTTTTTCTCTAAAATATATTATAAAAATAACTCTTGGATTCTAACATATGAATGCCTGAATATATACTGTTACTGTTATCAGCACTGTCTTCCCACCCAAGCAAAACTTGTTCTATGTGCACTTAGGGAACAACAAACTGAATGGACGGCTATAGCTCCTCCATGAACTGGCAAGCAGCTAGAATGTCTCCAAAAAGTCTAAAATAACTGTGCAAACATCTGTTGGAAAAGATACTGCCTTTGAGAAAAGGAATAATAATTCAAATGCAGTCCATTTAAGAGTTCATAGCTATGTAAGTACCTGCACTGCAAAACACAGGGTGCATGCAAGGTAGAGAAGCACAGCAAATAGACATTTTTTGTAATCATTACTACGTGGTTCATTTCTTCTCTGTGCAATATTTTGCTCAGTCACTGTGTCTGGGCCAAGCATAAAATGCCACCTAGAAGGGGGAGGGTAGAATGCAATCAGCACACCCTATTAATATGAAACATATGCCAGTGTCCACACATGCAGTTTGCAATCCTTACTCTTGCAATGGAGTGAGCTACCTCATGTTTGACAATAAGCCATAAGCATTTTGGCACTCACACAGTTTTCAAGGAGATGATTTTAGAAATGCTCAGATTAGAACTGAACCATATGTCCTACTTGGACAAGTAAAAGCATAAGTAGTCTCTCATAGTGTTTGATCATGTAAAACCCTTATCAATAAGAGCAGTCCTACTGAACTGTGATGAACCAGTAATTGTAAATACACATTTCATGAACCAAGCATTCAGTATCTCTCTTTGTTAATCGAGAATCTACCTATATTTTTCTGTCCAGAAGTTTTATGTTGTATTTGAAAGTGTTTTCGTGTTGGTGGAGTCACTAGTTCTACAGATGGATGGCAAGGCAGGACAAAAAAGCCTCAAGAAATTCAGGCCTTACTAAAAGCCAGGATTGGCTTTCAGTTTTAGTCTTTTTTTTCACCTAGAAGCAAATTCCATCCCAGTAGGGCTCAAGTAGAATTTGTACCTTTTTTCCTTCCTTCTTTCTTTAATGTATTACTTGGTGCCCTAAGTAGTCTTGTGATAACACATTAGAGATTTATTAAAATACAATGTCATTCTAAGACAGAGAAAAGCTAGATTGCCTTGAAACTTGAGCTGCAAGTAAATGTAACATTTTATTGATTATGAGTGCATGTGAAAAACTGCTACAGTACTGGATTAGTTATGAACAGAGAGTTCTGAAGAATCGTGTATTAAGTACCCATTGTTTATGCAGAAAGAGAGACCATCTGTGACAAAAACTTTTCTACAACGTCAGAACAACGAGATTTTTCAAAATAAACTAAACCTTTAGCAGAAAAGTTTTAATAATTTGAAGTTAAAAAGAGCACTGAAGTCAATGTGACAGAAGCTCTCATCTTTAAGTTATTGTCCTCTTGTAGGCTGCTACCTAATACCCGGAGGCAGGATCTGTCATTGCCTCAGTTCCCTGCATGTTTATTACATGCATTCATCACTTCTTTTTCTCTTTTGCTGTTGTAAAAGGATCAGTTGGGAGTTTCATCAGCATCCAGATAGGTAGGCAGCTAGCAATTACCTTTCAAAATGGGTTTTCTGGTACTGTTGCACTGTGTAAAGACTCCTTTGCCATTTACAGTCTTTTGACCATACTCTGTGTTTCCTTTTGTCTTTTTGAGTTATTTGCATCAAAATACTAGCTGTAATACTTTCTTGGTCAAAGAAAAGAAACTTTCATCATCAGACATTAAAAAACAAAAGTAATATTCAAATTGTTACCAAGGTCACCTCCATTAGCAGTTATAATTCATTATTCTTGTGAACTGTTAAGACAACACTGTTAAGCTTCCCTAAACGTGGTGGTGGAAGGGTAACCATAATTGCTTACCAATATATTATTCTATGGGATAACTGTTTTTTCTAACTGTGAAGATTCCTTCGAGGAGGGGAACTTTTTACTTTGCCACTCTAAGAGACAATAAAGCCACAATGGCCTCTCTTATCTCTGTGCTTTTAATCGTAAGACACATTCAGGTACCAAAGCAAGTGTTCAAAATTTCTTCATGATTCTATCAGAATCAGTAATTTTTGTAAATCAAATATACAAATCACTGTAAAATGCTAAGTAAGTACTGCAAACACTGCAAACCTTAATGTGAAGTGGAATGGCTGAGTTCATCTTTCATGTGATGTTTTTTAAAAAAGGCAGTTTTGAACCAAATAAATGCATACAATTTACAAGCACTATTTTGTGTTCATGGTTAAACAGTAAGGAAAAAAGTTTTCTTTTTTTAAAATCTAGAAAGCTTTACAACTACAACTATCACTAACTATGCAAAGCCAGTGCTACAAAGCCTCATTTTTAAACTATGTGCTTATGACCATGTACTGTAACACAGAGCATGTACAGGTTCCCTATTCACACTAAAATCACAGGTTAGTTTGAGATGCCTGTATCAGGCTGTTAAGCCAAAGACAAGCCCTCTCATTGGCAAATGAGATTTTGACAGCACCAGGATTTTTTCTGTAACACCCAACTGCCATGTGATCAAAATGCATGTTCAAGGTATAGTCAATACAGACAATATGGCCACAACTATGCAGCATTGAGTTCAGAAGTCGGGAATTCATGCACACCCTCAGACTTCTGCTGCCTGCAGTAAAGTTGGCATTACTGCCATCACTGCCTGTATTAGCAAGCTACAAAAGACAGAACTGAATTCTGACTAAGCTCTGCTGATCTTAGGAAAAACAATTTAAAAAAAAAAATCCAATAGCATTGCAGATCAGTATAAATGGATTAATGTAGAGGAAATAAATTCCAGCACCTTCTAAGAATCCTTCATTAAGCCAAAAGCTTTATTGTGTTCCTTTCATTGGTACAGCTGCTCATAAACAAATGATACCAACAAAACCATAAAGGTTCATATCAGTTTCCCTATAGACTCTGCTATGGCAACAACTATACTGTATATCATACTGCATCAGTGCAAGTAGTTATTTTCTAGGTCTTTATGGGTCCAGTTCTGGGATTCATTCTCCAAGGACTGAAATAAATTTTTAAATGATCATAGACACACAACACAGTTCCCTTGATCTACCATACCATATTCATCTTGTACTAAAAAAAAAAAAAACAAAA
>NW_020799095.1:73799861-73806437 GCF_003259725.1 Athene cunicularia
TTGCACACAAATACGTGTGTTCTTTTTCAAGATTATGATTGAGCAAGATTTCTTAAAGGAATGCATGACTGAATGGAAAAAGCACATTATATATATACATGCTATGTTGGGATTTTTGCTAGCACCCTAGAAAACTTCACACATTCCTGATTCTCAGCTGTGACCTGGGCCTAGCCTCATCATCCACTTCAGTGACTCAGATCTATTCTGATTTCTGTGCATACAGGACATTTCAGATTTCAGTATCAGTATTTCAGCCCTGTAAGAAGTTTTTGTAAATCTGTTTACGCACTGTGCGCCCCCTTTGAAAGGGGAACACAGAAGTCAAACAAAATGCAGAGGAAATCACTCAACTACATACTGATAAACTTTTAAGTATCCTGAACTGAACCTGTCCTGCAGAACAAAAGGCTCTGTAACACCCTCAACTGTAACACTGAACTTCAACAGGTTCAGTGATATCAAGAGCTGTCTGGTTTACCTTTTAATGCCAGCTAGTAGCCAAATTAAATCAGACATCTATTTATTAAATCTTCCCGCAGTTTTGCTATGTATTTCAGTAAATACTCATCTGTTGCTGTAAGAATTATTATATTTAAGAACTTATACTCAAATGGCTGCTAGAAATCTACATAAATCCATCACAAAATTTGGGAAATTTCTTACAGCAAACATGGCACACCTCGTATTTGTCTTTATGCTCAGGTTCTGTTTACATAATCGCATCCCACGATAACATATGAAGAAATGTAATGCAGACAAGTTACTTTCTCAGTCTCTTGTGCACCTGATGTCACTGAATGCTCCAGCTACAGCCACATCACGACATATTCCACCCTCCCAGTAATTCTGAGTAGGCAGTCACAAGTGGAAGTAGATCTGCAGAGTGAAACACTAGAGGGCAATAGATGCCCTTTAATAAGCTTAAGAGAGCCCTTAGATATATTCAATACTTCGTGCCTTCTTACTTTTGACAGCAAGGTTATTATTCCTTGATTTCAAGCTCTAGTTCAAAACTTGTGCAAAGCAGATGCGTATTCTACCATGGAAGCCAGACTACTTGAGTACATGTATGCTCACTGAATGCCCACTGCTTTCCTTCCCATTAACCCTTCTTCCCCCTTCATTCCTCCTTCCCATCAAAGGGTCATCCACATATTTCAATAACATAAATTTAATCTTTTCCACATAGTGTATTTGTTTATCGACTTTGCCATAGTAAAGTACCTATCCATAACTGTAAATAATTGTTTTAATGGAAGAAAGGCTTAAGTCTTGAAGAGGTGCATTCTAATGTTTTAACAATGGAGGGATGGGAAAAGAGGAGTTGGGCTGATTGCCTTGCAGGATTCTGCTAACACTAGTGAATAACCTTATGGATTCACCCTGAGCCCTGATATGATCTTCCCATGAACAACTTTTACCCCTTCCCAATAATAATCCTACACAGAACAAATGTAATAGTCTTCTGCTTATATATGAAGATACTGTTTCCAAAATGGGTGGAAAAAAAGTGTGATGCTTGAGCATGTCACTCACCTATCAATTTGCACATGAAATTAGAGAAAGAAGAAAAATAATTAGACAAGCAAGGTGCATGCAAGCCTTCCCTTTTACTGTTTGCAAAATTTGTCCCAGGCTAATAGGGGGAATAGTTTTGCCACTTGAAAATTTTCATACCAGTTGAACAGGATAAATCACATTCTGATGGGAAGACCATTCCTTGGATGTTTGATAATTTAAGTTTAATGAGATCTCTCAGTTCTTAAGTGTAACAGTCCCCAGATGGGATATAAAGAGCTGTAGGAGGACTTTTCAAGGTTCATAATCATAGGTAAATGTGGTAGCATCATTTAAAGAACTGCCTGGACTAAGAACTATGGTTATAGATGAAGGAAGAAAGGTTGACGTTGAATTAACTAAGACAACATTTAGTACAAACAGTCCTCATGGAACAAGTGCCGGATTGTAATAAACAACAAAGGGGTGAGCACAGGCCCAAAGTGGAAGTCTCTACTCCCTGGGACAATGCAGGCATAACAATTTCTGGAAAAGAAAGCTGCAGTGGTGGCTACCATCTGTCTTCAAAACACAGTTGCTTGTACCAAAACAGACTGATACTCTTCTGATGAAGTCTTAGGACTGCCTTCTAATGCCTTACAGTGGGAAGTCAATATGCCCACATCTTACCACCAGATATCTGCTGATAAACTGACCTATCATTTCTTGCCCTGATCAGACCTCTGTTACCATGTCAATCACTTCATTAATTCAAGCAGCAGTGATTTTTTTTTTTTTCTAAACACTGCAATTTAGGAAGCATCACCATATGGACATCATAGCACTAGCACTATTACTATATGACAGCATTTACTTTCCATTTAAGACTTCAGGGAATTTGTCCATAAATTCTACAAAAATAGTTTCAAAAGACAGTTTCCAAAGACCTTTCATAAGCCAGAAAACACAGCAGGCAAAGAGAGGGGAAAGGAAAACCATAATCTTTAATTACCCTATAGCATCCTTGTATCTTCCCTTAAAGGCCCCTCTCCACAAGGCCAGAGGAGCCCAGGGGCCAAAGGCAGGCAGGAACCCAAATTAAGGTCTCAAAGGAAGATCCCTGGAGCCATGGGCTGAGGCCAACATGAGCTTCAATAAGGCCCAAATGCCGGGGGCTGCCCTTGGGCCACAACAACCCCCAGCAGCGCTACAGGCTTGGGGAGGAGTGGCTGGAGAGCTGCCAGTCAGAGAGGGACCTGGGGGTGCTGATTGACAGCCGGCTGAACAGGAGCCAGCAGTGTGCCCAGGGGGCCAAGAAGGCCAATGGCATCCTGGCTTGTGTCAGCAATAGCGTGGCCAGCAGGGACAGGGAAGGGATCTGACCCCTGGACTCGGCACTGGTGAGGCCGCCCCTCGATTCCTGTGTTCAGTTTTGGGCCCCTCACTACAAAAAGGGCATAGAGTTACTCGAACATGTCCAGAGAAGGGCTACAAAGCTGGTCAACGGTCTGGAACACATGTCCTGTGAGGAGCGGCTGAGGGAATTGGGAGTGTTTAGTCTGGAGAAGAGGAGGCTGAGGGGAGACCTCATCGCCCTCTACAGCTACCTGAAAAGAAGCTGCAGAGAGCTGGGTTTGAGACTCTAGCCTAGTAGAAAGCAATAGGACAACAAGTAATGGCCTCAAGTTGTGCCAGGGAAAGTTTAGACTAGATATTAGGAAGCATTTCTTTACAGAAGGGGTTGTTAGGCGTTAGAATGGGCTGCCCAAGGAGGTGGTGGAGTCCCCATCCCTGGAGGTGTTCAAGAGTTGGGTCAATTTAGAGCTTAAGGATATGCTGTAGGTGGGAACTGTGCTAGGCGAACGGTTGGACTAGATGATCTCCAGGGTCCTTTCCAACATAGATGATTCTGTGATTTTCTGTGATCCCCTCCAGACGAAGGTCCCACCCTGCGCAGGCCCCTCCCTGGACTGTCCCAGGGGAGCCTCAGCCCCACTGCCCCAGAGTCAATAGGAACATCTCTCCAGAGCATCTTCGGACTTGGGTGGGGACGGGACAACACACGACACACACAACACACATGACAAGGGGAATGGAGTGTGTATGTGTGCATGTCACTGCCTAGGGTTATTGGGCATATTATGGAATGCAAGGGAAAAGGATTTTCAGATTGCACAAGACTTACTAGGGGGTTTTGGGGGAAGAGGATGAACAAGCATGGAAAAATGGAGGGATAAGGGAATCTGAAGGACTGATCACATGTCAGCAGGTGGCTTGTCAGCACACTTGTCTGGCCCTGTCCTGCACCTGACCAGCACAGTCTGTCCTGTCTTCTCCTTAAACTCTGTTTTCCTGAGGCAGTGACTCTCTATTCTGTGAAGGGGGGGTGGGGTGTTCTACCAGCAGCCAGTGTAAGTGCATGTCTGCAGGTGATCACTAAGAAATATCAAGCAGGCCTTGATGGTGAGTAGGTGAAGCACCCTGGGAGCCAAGGGGCCCTGTCTCCATGGGAAAGATCACCGGAGGAGCTGGCTATGGAAAGATCAGTGGGGTCCCAGCCAGCTGCTCACAAAGCTATAGAGCCTCAGGGTCAATCAGAAACCTCCCTCATGTGCCTGTATCTCTCTAATGGCAAGACTAGTAGAAGGAAGAGGACTGTGGGCTCATATGTCCACATGCCAGAAACGGGATACCAGGGTCCCAGGGGCAGCTGCCTGGTCATCTGCATGCCTACAGTCAGCTGCTGGAGACACGCATGTTGTGCATAAATAATTATATTTGAAACTATAGTAATAATTGTAATTATTGACAATAATTCTATAATTACTAGTAATATAATTAAATATCATAAATACTATATTGATAATATATAATTAATGGGGAGCGTGTCTAATATATATATTTTGAGACACGCATACTAATATAATTATGTACTAATGTTTCACACTAAGAGACCTTTATCTTGTTTGGGCAGAGAGGAGAACAGGGTGAGGCCATTGGTGCCATTTGTGTGCCAGTCTGTGTTGATCTGTGTGGTCAGGTGTGCGTGTTGTATACGTGCAGGGCGGTGCGTGCATGCACACATGGGAATACAAACTCCACCCCACCAGTGTTTGGAACCAAGGACACGGAGCTGTGGCATCCTCCCCTCCGTTGGGCTATTGGATCCAACCCCCTTGACATACAGAATACATCTAGAATTCTTTATATATTCTTGATGCTCTTATAACCATCCACTCTGTAAAAATAACTAGTCATGACCTGAGAAGTGCTTCTAAGTCTGAAGTCACTGACCATTCACTAAATCCTAGCCTCTTCAACAGCTATGTCGGACTGGACCCTCTTCTCTGTACCAACACCCACTGTAGTTCACGTGCTCTGTAAGGCTTGCTGGAAAACAACAACATAAGTTACTGATATCTGTTAAAAATATTCTTTGATATCTGAAACTTTTGAAGTGACACACTTCAAATTAACAACTAACCTGTTCAAAAGACTGATTAACAATATCCGTTGGGAAGCTGCCTTGAAGGATATGAGTGTCCAGGAAGGCTGGACATATCAAGAGAGGTCTTAAAGGCACAGGAGCAGGCTGTTCCCATGTGCCAAAAAACAAACAGTCAGGGAAGGAGACTGGCCTGGCTAAATAGGGACCTTTGGCTAGATCTCAAGAACAAAAGGAGAATCCATTGCCTTTGGAAGAGGGGGCAGGTCTCTCATGAAGATTATAAAGTTGTAGTGAAGTTATGCAGAGAGAACATTAGGAGAGCCAAAGTGAAGCTAGAGCTCAGCTTGGCTGCAGCTGTTAAGGATAACAAAAAATGTTTTTATAAATTCGTTAACAGCAAAAGGAGGGTTAGAGAAAATCTCCCTCCTTTACTGGATGAAGAGGGAAACATGGTAACTAAGGATGAGGAAAAGGCTGAGGTGCTCAACACCTACTTTGATTCAGTCTTTAGCAGTGGAACTGGCTGTTCCCTGGACACCCAGCCTCAGGAGCTGGGAGATGGGGAGGGGAAGCAGACTGAGGTCAGCACAGTTGAAGAGGAGGTGGTCAGAGACCTGCTGCACCACTCGGATGCACAAGTCTGTGGGACCAGACAGGTTACACCCAAGGGTGCTGAAAGAGTTGGCAGATGTGCTCGCCAAGCCACTGTCCATGATTTACCTGAAGTCATGGCTAACTGGGGAGGTCCCATTGCCTGGAGGGTGGCAAATATGACAGTCATCTATAAGAGAGGCAGAAAGGAGGATCCAGGAAACTATAGACCTGTCAGTCTGACCTTGGTGCCAGGGAAGGTCATGGAGCAGTGCCATTAAAAGTCATACAACGGACAACCAGGGGATCAGGCCTAGTCAGCATGGGTTTATGAAAGGCAGGTCCTCTCTGACAAACCTCATCTCCTACAACAGGCGACCTGCTTATTGGATGAAGGAAAGGCTGTGGATGTTATTTACTTTGACTTTAGTAAGGCCGTTGACACCGTTTCCCACAACATTCTCCGGGTGAAACTGACTGCTTGTGGCTTGGATGGGCACACGCTTTGCTGGGTAAAAACTGGCTGGACGACCGGGCCCAAAGAGTTGTGGTCAACAGAGTTAAATCTGGTTGGCGACCGGTCACGGGTGGTGTGCCCAGGGCTCGGTGTTAGGGCCACTCCTGTTTAACATCTTTATTGATAATCTAGATGAGGGGATCGAGTGCACCCTCAGTCAGTTTGCAGATGACACCAAGTTGGGTGGGTGTGTTGATCTGCTCGAGGGTAGGGAGGCTCTGCAGAGAGACCTGGACAGGCTGGAGCCATGGGCTGAGGCCAACTGGAGGAGTTTCCATAAGGCCAAATGCCGGGGGCTGCCCTTGGGCCACAACAACCCCCAGCAGCGCTACAAGCTTGGGGAGGAGTGGCTGGAGAGCTGCCAGTCAGAGAGGGACCTGGGGGTGCTGATTGACAGCTGGCTGAACAGGAGCCAGCAGTGTGCCCAGGGGGCCACGGAGGCCAATGGCATCCTGGCTTGTGTCAGCAATAGCGTGGCCAGCAGGGACAGGGAAGGGATCTGACCCCTGTACTCGGCACT
>NW_020799095.1:73806487-73858493 GCF_003259725.1 Athene cunicularia
CTCGGCACTGATGAGGCCGCCCCTCGATTCCTGTGTTCAGTTTTGGGCCCCTCACTACAAAAAGGACATTGAATGACTCGAGCGTGTCCAGAGAAGGGCAACGGAGCTGGTGCAGGGTCTGGAGCACAGGTTGTACGGGGAGCGGCTGAGGGAACTGGGGGTGTTTAGTCTGGAGAAGAGGAGGCTGAGGGGAGACCTCATCGCCCTCTACAGCTACCTGAAAGGAGGGTGCAGAGAGCTGGGGATGAGCCTCTTTAACCAAGTAACAAGCAATAGAACAAGAGGTAATGGCCTCAAGTTGCACCAGGGAAGGTCTAGACTGGATATTAGGAAGCATTTCTTTACAGAAGGGGTTGTTAGGCGTTGGAATGGGCTGCCCAGGGAGGTGGTGGAGTCCCCATCCCTGGAGGTGTTTTACACTGAGGGATATGGTGTAGTGGGAACTGTCAATGTTAGGTAAATAGTTGTACTGGATGATCTTCAAGGTCTTCTCCAACCTAGACGATTCGGTGATATAATTTATTTCAAAGGCTTTTGTCTCAACCACAAAGCACTGAAAATAAATACAGCCCTGCATTTTTTTTTTTCCCTAAGGAGTGAAAGAAGCAGAACAATACTATACCTTAAAAAGTTTTGGTTTTGAAGAATTGTATCTCAGGCAAACCAATCAGCTAAAGTAAGTTAGAGAACTACACACAAACACTTCCTGGAGACCCTAACCTGCCTGGATGGCTACTATCAACAGCCTTAAGGTGGCTGACTGAAGGCATTGACTCTCAGCCAAGTGACCAACTACTGCTTGCTAAAACTATAGCAGTTTCTGCCACTCACAGGGTCACTGTGTCTGGGTTTCCCAGGAGGGGTTATGATCTGTACAGGGCAGTATTTCTTCCTGTGCCCTTGCCAAGAGAGTGAAGACAGCCCTCAAAACTGTTTGATGAATAGCAGACTAGTCTCATTAAGTTTTCAGACAAGCTTTCACACACTACATTCGTTTTGCTTCAACATCAGAGCAGAAAAAAGAATTTCCAACCTGTATGCCAGGAAACTGTAAAACTCCTCAGTTCCTTACCAGTAATCACGGTAGTACAAAACAACACAGCAGCTATCCTAAGGACAGAGGTGAATTCTGACTAAGAAGCTTTTTGATATTTAAGAGTGAGGAAAATATTCCCTTCTGATAAATTCTTACTTCCTAGGCAGTACATAGTGATCATGGCAAGTACCAAAATTCACCACAAAATGTTAAGGAACATTGAAAGCAGCTTACTTCTTTCCCCTGATGTGGAAGAAACTAAACAGTGGCAGCTCTGCTCATGTTTTGCTATTGTCACCTCCTCACTGATACAACTAGTATAGAATTTTCCAAGTCAGATAGTATGGTACTATATCAAGGTCTTGACAAATTAAAATACTTCCTACCTTCTCAAAAATCCAATAAAAAAAATTAAGGTATTTTATTGCCATTTTTTACTTTTCCATTCAGGGCCATATAGTGAGAATGTGTGCAGTATAGCCACCTTATGTGTACCAGTCAGTCATTTGCATTTAATGGTTTCCCTTTTCAAGAAACCTTCTGGCCTGAACACAGAGTCCCCCACTGCACAAGACAAACTCTGCCCTTATAAACTGCAGACAGTAGCCAGTTTTTAAACCTTACCAGTTGCCTTCTCTGCTAAGAAATATTTATTCACCTATCTCTTTCATCCACTGGTCAGATTTTCTCCTATCAGGCTCAAGAAACAGAGATTCGGGTAAACTTTCCATAAGTATGGAAAGGCTTAAAGAGAAACAACAGAATGGAAAATTCTGTCACACACATAGAGAAAAACCAACAAACCTCACCTCTAAACAATAATGGCATATTGTTTCTATAGCAGAGAGATTTGGTTCCACTACAGATGCCACCAATGTTAGCTAGAGTTAGATCTCCTAGATACAGCTCCGAGACTCACAAAACCAAAACAAAACCAAAAAAACACCAAACGAAAAAACCTGTGAAACTGCCCCAGCCCAATTGATAGCTCTGATTCTCCAGAGCTGCAGGAAAACAGTGCCAAGTGGCTGGTCTTGGTCTATGTATGTTACACATTGAATATTAGAGTATTACTGAGTTCCTTTGCATCTCCATTCTCTTGTTATCAGTTCCCCAAACAAATAGGGATTTAAAGCTCATATGCATAAAATCTGGGAAAATGAAGCTATGGGGCATTCAGAGGCAGCCATTCTCTTTCCAGAAGAGAGAAAAAGCTGTTGCAGGTATATGCTCTCAGGAAAAAAAATTCCCTACGAGATGACAAAGTTGAAACCCACAATCTAAACCTGTGGAAAGCATCTAGTTGAAGCACAAAACAGGTTGCTTACTTGAAGGAATCAATTTCTCCACAGAATTAAAAAAAACTAAAGCCATGGTATAGACCTGAGTAAGAGTCATCTGTCACGGCAGGACTGTGTTTTGACTTGGAGGAAAAAAAAAAAAAAAAGCAGAAGACCAGAGCACCATGTAAGATGCCAATCAGCAGAGAGATTACTGCATCTCAGGCCAACGCAGCCAAGGGCAAGGCAGGAAAGGGGAAGACGAGAGGAAGAAAAGCCTCACTTGGCTGATGAAATGTCATCTCTCAGCTCTGATCCAAGCTTCTCAGAGCTAAGTTCACATAGACCATTGACAGGCTATTCTCATTTTGCTATCTCACACCACCAGTACTACCCAGAATAATAATTATTAGGACAATAGTACAGAGCTAAACTTGATAGAGAACTCACGCATTCAGTGTACAAGAAGAGAAAAGTTACACACCTACCCTTCAAAACATTTATATATGCATATATATAAAAACATACACACATATTCAAGTCATATACATATATATGACTAGAACTACAAGCAGACTCACCCATAGTTATTTTGTTACTGTCACATTATAATGAATTTAACGAGAACACAAGTAAAGAAGTGGCCTCACCTTAAAATGGAGATTGCCTCAGAAGTACTTAATCTAAACCTAAGGACTTGCAATAGAGACCACTAACACCCAGTCTAGAGCACTGGCTATATTAGAGTTTTGAGCCACTAGAAGAGCAGGTTTTAGCTCCTGGGAACAAGCCAGGAAAAGATATAGCATCATACATTGCAATAAGCATCGCACATGACTGAACAGTTGCATTTTCCAGGAATCACAAGATCTATCCTTCTCAAAATCTGCAGGACTTGAGTAGATGAGGCTTAGATCTCCCACATTTGAAACAGGCAAACCCTCAAGGACTTTAAGTTGTCATAGCAAGTAGTTTGACTCTGGCTGCATTGCCTAAGATCTGCCCCTTGAGTTTCATTCCCAGAATGACTGCTTCAGTGCAGAGGCCTGCCTGCTTCATCTTCTTATTTCCTTTCCTTGCTCAGCTGAAAAGCACAATTACCTAGCCTGAAGATTACTTTCTGAGCCCAGAAAGATTCATTTCCTCTGAACCCACCCAGAATTTCAAACAGTGCATCACCATGGAGCAACAGAGTCACACCTGCACAGGGATAATTTGAACACAGCATACAGTTGATGTAGACCGATTATTTTAGGTAACTTTTTCCTCCCTCACTTCATGATCCATCATAAGTATATCTTTGTGCCTCAACAAGACCAGGGACAATAACACAAGCAGCTTTTGGTTAAAAGGCAGATCAATTCATGCTGATGGGATGACTTTAAGGCTTAAAGGAACCAGACCAATTGAATTTAGCCACAAGGCTGCTACCAAAGTAGCAACATTTTCACAGAAGTGGAAGAAAAGTGCAAGATACTAGTGAAGAAAAAACAGGAAAGACTAGCAGACACGTCCTGCAGTCATCTTCCAGTTTTAGCAGGCTTTAAGAGCTACAGGGCGCCTTACCAGAAAGCACAAGCTACTTGTGCTCTTCTGGAGAAGAATCCTTGTTCTGGTTGACTGAAAGGGCACAGCTCTGAATTGAAAGTATCCTAGATTAGCAGTGGAAAAACTGAGGCACAGTAACTTCTTATCCCTTCCTTGAACAGCTTAAACTAAATTTATTTAGAATAGAAAAGAAAACAAAACAAAACACACAAAAAACCCCAACCCCCTCTTGCAGCCTATCACTTCCTATGGGGAAAAAAAAGCATCAGTTTGTAAGACTGGAGCTTTCCCAGTATGTGTTTAAATCCTGAGGAATAGGGCTTAAGCCCTTGATTTGCAGAGTCCTAGACAGGTGTGCTGAGCCTGAACAGAGGCCCAGCCCAAAGCCTAAACCCTCTAGGGCCCATAATCAAACCTAGCGAGTATGTAGCAGGCAACAATGGCCATACCTGCACTAGTGACAATTACATTATTTATACACCATTCTAGTACCCCACACCAACCCTTAAATAGTTTCTATTAAGAATACTAATAATACTGAAGCATATTAGAGTCAGACTACTGACTTGCCAAAACCTCTCCAGAAGATTGGAAACCCCTCAGAAAGTCAGTCATTTCGCAACTGCTGTTTCACATGTTCTCTAGTTTATCAAAGGTTTCACAGCCCTCAGAGGAGTAACAGGGTGTTAGCTTAGAGTTTAATTAAGTTAATTCCATAACTAACAGGGAAGGATGACTGTATCTTAGAATAAAAATGCTCATTTCTAAACCTTCATTTCAGATGGGAAAGACGAAGGACAATGCATGTCTAGGTGGCCAAGTAAGTTCTGTGGGCAGCACATCTTAATTCAACTCTGCAATAAAAAGCAAGAGAAGGTTAACACACACTTAGCTATATCTGCATTTCTGACAATAATAACCCTTCATTAGGGCTCAAAGATACTGACTCCTAAGTTAATTTCCAAGCCTGGCAGGCATAGAGAAGTAAGTTGCTAACTTCAGTCCTTCAGGCCTTCCAAACACAACAAATAGACACAGCAAACAAAAAACCCCAATGTCATTTCACCAAATAACCATATAATCCATTTTCATGGCAGAAATGTTTTAACTTGTATTACGTGTTTTGAAGTATCTGAAATGTAAACTGCAAACAAAGCATGGTGCTTACTTGGAAATTTTACATTTTAAACGGTTCATTATGACTGCAAAACTTTTCACCACTAACTCTATCATTCATTATGTCAGTCACCACAATCATAATTGCAGGGAGTTGTTTTTTAGGACTACTGAGCAAGCATATTTATTGGCATATCAGAAATAGCTTATTTTTCATAACCAGAAGGTCTCCAAATGGAAGATGAGCATCACCAGGTGGGAGGCTGGGGAAACAGAATAGAAACGTGAAAACCAGCATTAAATTTATTCTTTTCGTTAACTACCAATACAAACTGTTTACAAGAAAACCTCATCATCTTTCTATGTCTTTCCTCACTGTCACCGAATGTTGACCTGTATGTGCCCTCTTTTCCTTCCTCCATTCAGCTCCTACACTTCCAGCTTTATATCAAGCTATCCAAGCAGCAGCACCAGGAAAAATATATCAGTAGAGGTATTTTTCCACAAGAAGGACACAAGCAGTACCAAGGATGTACTGGTAGTTGTAACTCACAGTGGACTAAGGCTGCTGTTTGCCAAGCTCTCCTTGGGGTCTAAGGACAACAGGCTTTCAGGAGACACCAGTGTATTCTTGCTTAACAGATGCTAGTATACTCCAAAACATATTTAACATCACAATTATTACCAGGATTTGCTAGACAGATGTAAAACCAGGACTGAGTATCTGAGTCACCATAGTGGCTTATACCATAGTGTAAGTTCTTCCAGTGCACTAGGTAAAAAACAGTCTGAAAATGATGATGCCTTTGGTGCATGTATCTCCCTTACGGCAGAAAAACTGTATATTTGCTCCCACACATGTATACAGACAGGAAACTAAATCTGCAATTACCCAATTTGCAAGTGTGACACATGTGCACACATCTTTGAGCACACACCCTTTCAACCTCCATCCTGCATTTCCCCAAACTTAATTCAGTTTCTTTCCTCCCACAAACACCCATCCTGCTTGCCAAATAAAATTCTGGAAAAAAACAAGAAATGAATAGTGTTGGTCACTCTGGCTGTTTGTGAACCAAACGTTTTTATTCAATTAGTGCTTTATGTAGGTTCATAAAAAAAAAAAAAAAAAAGCTGAAAAAGATGGCAACAGGAAAAGAAAATAAAAGTCAACCCTTTTTTTCTGGAAGTCAATTACTCAGAGGAAAAAAACCCCAGTATTTAAGAAGAGGAAAACAAATCCAGGGAAGCAGTCCATTCAACAATGATGTTTTAATTTTTCTGCTTATTTTAGGCCATGAGACAGTGGTGCCGGAAAGTAGTAGAGATGAGCACGTTGTTTCCTAAGTCTTATCAGTGATAAATGATAAAAAAATAAAAACCAAACAAGCTTCTCTTGATTATCTTCCAATGTATCCAGCACGACTGAAGGAGGAGGGAAACTACCTGTAGACTAAAATTACAGTAATATTAACTCCTATACCAGATTATCAGACAATTTAGCTTTAAGTTATTCCAGTAACTGCCAGAGATAACATCTGACAGAAACACCAGTATCAGGTGCAAAGAATAATATAACAGTTGCTGAAGTAACACCAGGTTGAAAGAAGTAGTTTTCAACAAAGTGGTCAAGGGCTGGGGCCCAAATGCAAAGGATTACAAGAAGGGAGGAAATGCTGGGGCTAGATATAAATCAGTTAATTTTTCACAAGAGGATGAGTACAATATTAGAAAAAAGAAAGAAAGAAATCACAAATTCAAGATGAGAATTTAAGCTGCTTTTTTTTTTTTTTTTAGCCTACACAGGGATCATCACAAAGAGTAACTCTTTTCTTCCCACTATTTTGGCTAATCTTGAGTGTTAAAAGACTGACATAGAACATTTCTGGGTAACCATCCCCTCTGAAGGCATGCAACAAGGCCATGCCACGAGCACCCTCAGGCCAAGGTTACACAAGCATGGCTGTAGTTCGAGTCTACTCCCACCTCCCTGGGACTATTACCTACAGTTTAGGACTAAAATTACAGCACTAGCTGCTGAAGCACCCAGCTCTTACAAAACCTGGACCTCAGTGACACTCATGTGCTGGTTCAAATAAGTGTAAACAGTGGCTGAGGTCATGCAGGAGAGGATAAACAATGCTGGGCTTAGCCCCTGACAGGCTTCCCACCATGTGCCACAAGCACCTCCAGTGAGCAGACAGGCCCTGATCATCCCCTTACAGGAAATCCAGCAGCACTGAAGTCTTTTATTTCATTTATTTCATTTTTATTTGAGAAGGGCATGCTAGGCCACTTCAGCTGAATAAAAAAGCTGAAATATTTAAGGTATCCAGTACTTAATTAACCCTAACTTTACCTGCAGTGGATTCATATCAAGAGAAAATGCTGAGAAAAAACAAAGAGACCAAGCAAGTCTAAACTGTGTTGAAAGCCAGCACAGATGTTAATCTCTGACACTGTAAGGGAACAGTTCTCAGTGCAAGAGCTATAGACTTGCACATACACACAGATTTGCACCATGAATTTATGAATACAGAACTGCTGTCCCAGGGTACCAGCTCACATCTTGAAGCAATCCTGCTAACAGCCAGCCTCAGACTCTACCTTCAGCCATCAAGTGACATGAGCTCTTTTAGATTATTATTATTCAGTTTATGATGTAGCCTTGGGAGCAGAGACTGTAAAATTGACGACTGCCTTCTAAATGGAGACCAGACTGCAGTGTAAGAGTAGGCTCTCCTTCAAAATGAAGGATCCCATGCACTGGCATACCTTTGCAAGTAATGGCTATACCACACTAGATTCTGGTTTGCAGAAAGGACTATTTCTGGAATATGAGAAAAAGAAACATCAGTCTTCTTAAATCCCCAACTTCCAGGGCCTGCTTTCTATTATAATGAAGGCTTTAGGACCTTTACGGGTAGAGGTGCTTTAATACCCCAACAGATCTCCCAAGATGAAACTCCAGAGAAAGGCAGGCATAACCCTCAATTCAGTATCTCCTGCCACCTACATCCTGAATATTGTGTGATCTTAACAGATCAGCTATTGAAATGCCAATCTAAAGAAGCCTAAGCCTCAAATAGCTATCATCACCTGTTGGAGCTTGATAACCTTCTCTCAAGCTTTTGTATCTTCACATACACATATGTAAACAAACACAGTGAATCTGAACTATATAATTAACTTGTATTCCATACAGCTTTTTAAAAGAAATTGTTTTACTGCTCATTATTGACTATGCACACATCAACATAAATGAAGCAATAAATTCACCTGCACAAGAGGCAGTAGGCTGTGATTTGCTACTAACAAACATTTGTGCTATCAGAGCACTAATAGTCTCAAACGAATACTTTTGCTGCTTACCCCCAAAGTAGGATTTTGGAGCACACTGAGGACTGGCTGCTGTCTCAGGACCAGGGCACCAGGGTCTTCCCAGGGCCATTCCATGGCCCCAGCCAGAGAGCAAGGCAAGCTAGGGAGCAGTCCTAGATTTAGGCTTCAGTCACCTCCCTAGGGATGGGCCAAGGCTCTACTAGGACATCAGTCCACAGGTCAGGAACAACTTTGTCTATAGCCAGGGAAGAGCATAACAGACTCAGGCTGGCCTGATGGCCCAGGGCTGAACTGAAATGGAGCTCATGGGCCATGGGCAGAGGGTGGCCCCAGGTGAGTCTGGTTAAGGCCATTAGGGCCTGTTAGTGCCCCCAGAGCTCCAGTAAAAATTGTTTGTATGAGGTAAAATATGTCTTATGAATGAGGGGGCCATAAACATGCAGTATGGGGCCTCTTTCAGAGGTTAAAGACACATAAAAGCACCTAACATTGATGCTGCTTTCAAAGCTCCTTTTGAGCTTCTGGAAAAAAAGTTAGTAGGAGCCTTTTCTTCTCTCTCTTCATGTGTTCTAATTTCAAGGGAAAAGCCAAACAGGTAACATTAAACATATATGGAAATTTCTGTAGGAGAAGGATATATTTGTAATTAAATATGACCCTGGCTGGATACATTTCAAACACCTTGGTTTTGACTGAATGGCATAAAGGCTGGACCAGCATCTACTCAGCTTGTAGTGCTCATTATAGCAACCTGTCTGTTCCTGAGAATTAACACCTGTATGCTGAGTTTTGGGGTTTTACCAGGGAGGTTACAGAAGCCTCACCCCAATTTCAGCAGTCTAAGCATACTTAGTAGATCCTTTTCATCAAGATACTAAATTACTAGTTCTCCTTTTTGTCTATCAAATATATATTTAGTACTAGGGTTTTTTTCAGCTGTAAGAAGCTGGCTAGACTATACTTATCTTTCCAAAGAAAACCTCCTTCAGGCAGCTCAAAATCTGGAAGTTTAGGATATGTCAGAGGAAGACAGAAATCATAGCTTCTAAGTATTATGCCACATTAGCCATAAGGAAAAGAGAATCATTACAGCTATTTTGTACAGACCAGCTGGAAAGGCAGCAGCCACAGCGCTTGCTACCACATGGCTATTTCAGGACTGCAGATGCTTGGCTCTACTAGCCTCAAGAACCAGCTGCAAAAAAAGGATCCCTAGGAAAGCATTTTCTTTCTCTTCCAAACGAGAAACCCTGTAACACAAAGACTTAGGAGCAACCAGAAAGTTATCTGCGATGTTCTGCAGAAAGGTACTGTTTTCCCTAAACTTCAAAGGACTCTGTGTTTATATTACAGCAAAAACTGGACAGCATTTTTAGTTTGACATTTTAAACAGAAAGTGGTGGGGCAAATTGTCTGTAAGAAAATGAGTTAAGGGACACTGACCCAGCCCAAAGACAGTGCACTATAAGGCCCAGGTGACATGATGGCTGGGTCTGTAAAAACCGCAGCCACGTGGTAGAAGGGTAAAGGTATAAAAGCTTAATTTACCTTTTCATGACTGCTAGGGAGGATGGGAAGAGCAATAAAGAAACCTTCCTTGGGTTACAAAAGACTAATGTGTTACTTTGTTATGCAGAAAACAAAGGTATGGGGATACTGTCAGAGAACTTAAAACCAAATATCTTATTACAAATGAGGGTTATGATGGTTCAAATGCTCTACATGGAGTGGGAAAATGAAGGAAATAAAAGTAGAAAAAAAGTAGCAATGTATATGTACTTAAAGTGCCTAAAAAGTGGGGAAGAGAGGAGGGTAGAGAAACCTCTGGCAGCTTGACTAGAAGGCAATTCACACCAAATACCTCTCTCTTTGAAGGATGATGCCACCACCCCAGTGGGATTAGCTCCATGATTCTTTTTCTCTTTGCTCTGGGGTACCTTTCATAGAGAACAATGAAAAACCTGCTTTTCAAAGCTTTGGCACTGTTTCTGACAGTTCATTAGCACAAAACCGCAACCTCTACACTGATTATTTAATTCATTTGATCATGTGAGGGCACAGTAATATTACTAGGTTTGAAAATGACAATCCAAGAAGCAATCTAAAGTTAAAGAAAAGTGGCTCATGACTTTGTTTTACCTGTGCTGGAATTTAGGTAGTTTTGCTAATAATTAACTTAGTTTTGTTAATTATGAAACCTTTTTTCATACTTAGATCTCATAAAAAGAAAACATTTGTTTTTATGACACAGGACTTTTCCACTTGCTCAAAATTGCAAAAATTAAGCAGTTTTAAAGGGAAAAATAATAAAATACTAGCTATATATTTATGGTACTTAGTGTACTTAGGTGAGACCTCGATTCATTTCACCAGCAATTTAATTAATTTAATTTGAATTTACATGTCCCACATGCTACATAAGTACTTTGGCTCCACTCTGTGACAGGACTGGAGTGCCTAATATCTTATTCACTACCGAGGATGTGAAAATCTTCACACAGCGCATTTCTGAAATATCTCCTTTATAGCTATAATGTTTCTCTGGAATAAAAAATAATCTGACAAATTCATTGACCATCTGATGAATACTGAAGCATATTTTATGTGCATTGTTTTTATCTTAATGCCAAGCTAAAAAGATTAGTTTATCCCTGTGTTGTTGAGCCAGTGGGCTGTAGACTACATCTACTACTGCAGTCTCTGAGGAAGAGTGCTTGCAGCAGTGTGCTGAGCTTTGAAGCTAAATACCCAGTATTCAGGCAATGGATAGTCTGACATTTAAAATCACAGTTACTACTGAATATACCTAAGGTGCTGGGTAGAGGACCAGTCTTCACATATGGATGCCACTACACAGCAGGTTGCATAAATTTGACTTAAAACCTCACCAAAAGCTTTTATTTCTTAGTGAGCCTCTCTATGTCTGCAAGACAAATAGGCTGCATTCAAATATTTGACGGAATTTTCTTGGCACATGAAAAAATGTGAAGTTTTGGAAGGGCTTCTTAACTGACACTCTGTGACTGTGTAGTTCTATGGGGTTCTGTTAAAGAAGATGTGTATATACATAGATATGTATGTATGTACGTATATACACAATCACACACACACAGGGTGGACAGAAAGAGCCAAACCAGGATAACTAAAGGTGATCCTTGGGCACACTTGCATGCCATGCCTACTGGAAATGATTTCTTGGATTACTAAAAGAATGAAATAATGATCTGTACATCTGCTGTAATGATTTGCTTTGAGGGCTGCATTCTAAATAAACAGGGAGCTGGCAGGGACAGAGAACAGTGGATTATACCACTCATTACTTCTCCAGTAGGAAGCCAACTCAAAATAACCTGTACATCTGCTACCTCAATAGCAGATGTGCCAAATCATTGGTTAGGTTTACTGGTGATTGTTCTTACCTGGGATCTCTAATACATGTCACCTGTTTTTGGAAAGACCACCTGACTACAGAAGGTTGAGGTGCAGAGGCCTCTCAGAAGACAGGGACAGTGACACTGACACTGGCTAAACTCAAACCTGTTGCAGTGCCTGTCACTGACAGTGGTCAAAAGGCACACGCCTAGAGAAAAGCGTACAACCAGAGCAAGTGGGAAGTGATCCTTACCTGTATCATGAATGCAGTCTCCAATGGCTCTCAGCTCAGACGTGCTTCCTGAGCAACAGATAGCTAATATTTAAAAACAGAGTATAGAGTTCTCTTCCACAAATTTGTCCAGTCTCCCCCTGAACCTACATAAAACATCCAGGATCAATAACATCCTGTGGCAGGGATTTCTTCTGCTGAACAAGCAGTTTTAACTTGATGCTGTCAGTTTCATCCAATGCCCCCTATTTTTGCATCAGAGGGGTCAGTAAGCAATCAAACCTCACTCACATTGTCTGTGACACTTGAAATATTACATGTGAGGTCTACTTCTCATGAGCTCTCTCTCCCTTCCAGCCTGAAGAGTTGATGTCCATTAAATGATTTCTCATACAGAAGTCATTACATACCTCTGACCTTTTTTCCTTCAGTTTAATTATCTCTTTCAAAGGTAGGCTTGGAAGAGGATTAAGTGGAAAAGAGGAGTATAGAGGGTGAAACTATACCATAATAGCAACAACATACCAGATATAGGCATTCTATGGATTTATCCAGGGGTCCAGTGCTGTCTGTTCTGGACTCTGACCATTACTGTGCACTGAGCTGACAATAGCACAGATGACTATAACAATGTCTGTATGTTGTTCCACAGAAATATGAGAAGACAAAGAGTGCTGTGTGTACAAGATGGAAGTTGTTCCCTCCTCCTGCCCCTTGCACATCACTTCAGAGCTGTCTACATAGAATTTCAACAGCTGTTGAGTACCGTGAGGTCCTTCTGCAACTCTCTACAGCCTGCTTTGGTTATTACACCCTGAACACCACCGTATCAGGAGCAAAACTATTTAAAGGGTAGCTTTTCTGTAATACTGGCACTGGTCAGTAGTCTGGGTGCCAAACTTCTTACTGTTAAGCATACTCAACCCTAGACATATACAAGAAGCCTAATTAAACAGTTCTGATCTCCTGGCCACTTCTAAGTTTTTAAGTATGTTGCAGGATAAGAAATGCTGTGCCCACTTCTGTTCATGCTGGAAGTTGAGTGTTCCTACAAAAACACATCAACAAAGAGGCTTTGACTCAAGGGTTTCATTCCCCTTTTTTTTCAGTAAAAAAAAGTAGACAGCACTTTAGATGCTGACTAACTTTTTTCCAATCAAAACACTTCCTCTTGTATATATCACAGAGGTATGAATAGAGTCGTACAAACAGTGACTGTTAATTCATTAACTTCTCCAAGTTGACCTTGTAATCTTTCTGGTTTATAGTTATCAGATCACTGTGCACTTGTTAAGTCCTGGTACTGTCTTAGAAAGCCATAGAGCCAAGAAAACTGGATTTATAAATATGTATTTTCAACCAGTAATAAAATTAGTAGTTTAAGATCCTAATGAATATACTGCCCCCTTCAAATGCAAAGCCAACATTCTACACAGTGGAGTCCTGCTGAAACAGAACTGGCCCTGGAAAGTGGTTGAAACATGTGCTGTGAAAACTCAAGAATTTTGTCTTTTCATCACAGGAAGAAATGACATAATGTAGAAGTTCACTGTGAATTAACGAACTGATTTAAGCTATCTAATCCTCACACAGGAAACATGGAGTTCTTGTATCTCAGTCCAACATAGTTAGCTTTCATTGTTATGTATCAAGTCTTAAATCTGCAGGCAGTTTTTTGACCACTAGGTAGTGCTATCCCAATGACAGAAGTTTTAATTTTCACACACTGATTGCTTTGAAAAGGTTTTCTTAAGCAACTTGATCGCAATAGTATCATGGACACTTCTTCTTCAGGTGTAAGAGAGATGTATATTAACATCTCTAGATATAAAACAGAGGGAATGACCCCTCCTCTAACTGATCCCTTGCAGTTAAATAACAAATGTTACAATCATGTTGCCTTCCAATGTATTATTTAAAAAGCACAGTATCATATAGTATCAAAGGCATCTTCATGCATACTCTGACTCTACTTTTGACTCCAGAAGAAGTGCAGTTGAATTTAGCACAGTATTAATTCTCTAGCATGGTCCACATTAAAAGGTGTTTATAAACATGGGGTATAATCATTTGGGAAAGTCAACAATCACATTGTCATTGAATCACTTATTAACCAGTATGTTGTGGTTTTTACTTGCCTGTTTTTTTCCAGTCTACTGTTAAGTTTGATCGTATTTCTCTGCACCATTGCAAAAACAAGGGTCCAGCAGAGTTTCATGCAGATCTTGCTGAACAAATAAAACTGATGTTTGTATGTAGGAAATGGGAGAAAATGGTGCTACCTATCTGAATAGAGACAACTGTAGCCATAGATGACTTAGGAGACTTTATTGCCATGGGGCACACACTAGAGATGGCTATACAAAAGACTGTTAAATAAATTAGCATTGAGTCCTTGGGGTGGGTGTGTGTGTGTGTGTGTTTCGAACAGCAAATTTTCCAGCCTAAGGAAACAAAACAAAACACATGTGGACACCATGAGGAAACACCAAGGACCATGGGAAAAAATTTAACTCTTCATCATACCTCTTCTTTAAGAGGTCAGATATAAGGGAGTCAGAATTACTTTGTCAGACTTGAGGGAATAAGCCACAATCAGAACTGAAGGCAATAGCTTTTGACCATATAACTGCATGATTTAAGTGGCACTATAGAAACCCCTGTTTCTTAGATACTAGCTGCACTCTCAGTCTCAGATACATTGAACTGGAGCTATTTCTCAACATCATTGTTTTGGTCAACCTAGGGAAGATCCTGCAATAGAAATATTGACAGTAATAACTGTGGTATAGTGGTGAATGCTGACCCTACAAGACAAATCATCTCTGTCTTCCCAAGTGAGGGTGACAGAGATGACACTTAGAATTTGATTCTGCAGTACATGTTACTTCTAATATGCAGGTCAAAGATCAACTAGCCTAAAGAAATATGGTAAAAATATGCACTCTCTGCAACAGAACTAGTGCACATCACTTGTCCCCCAAATCAAAAGACAGATAAGACAAGCACTGCACATTGCAGTCACCTTCAGAGATTCCTCCTCTCGTGTCACAGTTACGAAGGCAGTTGCCTAAAGGATAGATCACTGCAGTCCATGTGAGAAGTGAGGGGAAAAGCACTGCTTCCTTATTTCCCTCAGTCTCAGCAACAAAAGGACTGCTGCGGAGACTTTATCAATTATTTATGCAGCTGCCATTTCTTCTTCTGCTCTTTTTTCCCCAGATACAAATACCTCTCTCTCTGAACCAAACTTCATCTTCAATTATTCATTCCATTGGGCAAAATTTTTCCCTTGCTCATTTAAGTTCTTTGGTTTTGTTTGACTTGAACTGTTGGAACAGCAGCGATTTGTAGATAAGATAATACTGAGTTTGGAAGTTATCCAAGACCTATAGGTTGACCTGCAAATCATCCAGACTTACCAAGGAGGATGGAGTAAAGAATATTGCAGTGACTGTCGTGGGCTTTGCATTATATCATAATCATGCTAGCCAGAGCCATGTGAATAGTGGCGCTCACAACAACTGCATTAGTAGCACAGCCTAAGTATCTGTGCAGTTTGCAGATTCATAACTTACGGTGACCTTTGTATATCTGTTACAGCATATAAATCCCAGATAACTACACAAGCAACAAGTAAAACACCTAAATAAACGTGCCAGTCAACTCCCTGTGCTAAGACTCCAAGCAACATACTGGCTTGAGTTCACTCTTTCATCTTCAGAAGAAATTTTTTATTTTGCTAAGAAACACAATTAAAACAAAATCAGCTTTTAAAAAACTGGCTCTACAAGCATTTCCCCATTTCCAACCAGTATTACATATGCATGGTAGAGTACAGAAACTAAATAAAATGAGGGAGAAGGATTTTAGGTTCATTTTAAGCCCACAAAAACTCCACATTATCTCTCAAAATCTCTCTCTTTGTGTCTCTGAATTTTATACTGAACCTGTTAAAGTGTTAAGGACTCAGAAACAGCATTTGTCCCTCTTTTTAGAGGTTGTGCATAATGTCTTTAATATAATGAAAGCACAGATTTAAAAAAAAATGCTCAGAAAATAACTTCTCACTCTTCCTCTCCCATTCTTTGCAGCTTGAAAAATCTTGTTATCCATATAGAACCATTTTGTCTCCTACTTCCACTAAATAACACATTAAGACAACCAAACGCAGAACTTAAAGTTCAGAAATGAGAGGGAAAGGCACCAAGAAGGCTAGTTACCATCATCACACAGACAGTTGTTGTGCAATGGTTAATTACGGAGATAACCGTTGTGGCACCATGCCTAAGGCTGAATCAAGCATTTAGCTTCAAAAGTGTGGATTTTTTAGATAAAGTTTCTGCTGAAAGTTTAATATTTATTTAATATACAAGCAAGCCTTTCTTACACTGAAAACATAAAATGGAATCTGTGTGGAGAAAGTCTCACCATCTTTCTCAGAGGTTTTTTTAGTGATAAGTTCTCTCTTTGGTGGACAGAGAACAAAGCACATTTTTCTATCTTTTGGTCCACTCTGCATCATCTTCCTCTACTAAGCAGAAGTTGTTCTCCCATCAGACAGGCAATGGTAATGTACTAGAAGGGCTTAAACCCTTTCTTATGATGATGAACTGTATCTCTACCTTAGATCCACTGCACCCTGTGAACATGCATTTTCCAGTGCTAAACACTTAGATAAATTGGCCAGATAAGACATATTTACTAGTAATACTAGAGATAAATTGGCCAGATAAGACATATTTACTAGTAATACTAGATGACACACAGCTCTTGGTTGACAGAGCATTACTACTACACCCAATGATTTGGTATTTGGAGAAGACCAATTACAAAATGAGGGAAGGCTGGTTGAAACCAAAGATGAGATATGTAAAATAGTAGTCATACCACAGCTCAGCAGCCCTATTTTAAAAGACCGTCTGCAACTTCTGGCTGACAGCTGGAGCAAGCCACTCTTCCTTTCTGACTTTGCGGGTATCTCCTAGGGAGAGGAAGGAGGGGGCAGGAGGAAGAAGTGCTGGCTGTGTAGGAGACAAAAAGTCTCACATTCAGTCCATTAAATAAATATCTGACACAAACCTCATCCCCAATTCTTTGCTTTGTCTCTTCTAGAAAACGGCATGTAATAATTAAAAATAAATGAAAAAACCACCCACAGGGCAATCCACTGCATTTCCGCCTTCTCAAGCTGGGAGGAAAAAACATGACAGATGTTAGGTGGCCTTGTAGAATGTGATGAACAGGCTGTAGAAATGTAGTGAGACATTCAAAGGCACAGAATACAGGAGAACAAGACAAATCAATTCTAATGCTCACTAAATGGTCCAGATTCAAGTAAAACTATTTCAATCATTAATTCAACAACAAAGGAGCATTAGCCAAAAATTAAATGCAGAGGGACTTTTAGGTCAGTATCAATCTGTTGAAGGGAATGAGTAAAGCCAAAACAGACATGTGTTTTAAATTTACATCTGTTAAATTGCTTCTACTTCAGACAGGTTTGGCTCAAATAGACCCATCTCCAGCTTGTATTGCAGAGATTTTTATAAATTTCAAGGTATTATTAATATGGCTATTAATTTAAAGTTTCTTTTGTCATTAATATCCCATGTAACTAAAACTAGAAAAAGCCAGTGCTTCTACAAAAAGATTCAGTTGGAGCATCAGTACATAATCAAATGCCACAGGCTAACTGTACAACTAGTAGCCTTCATACCCACATAGTTTAGAGAAGTATTAAAAACACTGTAAATGAAAGTGGACTCACTCCAAACACCAAAGCACAGGAAGCCTCTGTACATCTTCACAGGACTGATGTCTTTTGTGTCAGTCTTAGAGTACAGCTTAGACACCACCATTTGGAAATTTTTATTAAAGAGCTTTAAAGGTCTTGTTCATGTAACTAGTATTTTTCACCCCCAGGCACTTTACCCAGTTGCATAGGTTAAACATCAGCAAAATACAGCCCAACCTTATTTGGTTATAGCAGCACTCAGCTTTCATAAATAAGGGGAGAGAAAAGACAGAAATCATTTACTCTTAACACCTGGTAAAACAGTGGCTATTCCTGAAACTACCAGTGAAGGCAAAGGGCTGTGACTGCAGTGCATCTATTGAGCTTCACTTGGTTTGCAATTCTGCCCTTTCTGCTTGCACAGAGGAAGCAGGAGCTCATAGACTGACTTCTTGGACTTGCTGAGCCCAAGGCAGGCAAGAATAACAGCTCTGGCTGCTAAGTGTCTCAAGGAAACCATCCATTCAGTTTTGAGACTTCCTCCACAGGCAGTCTTGAAGCATGTTGTCCATCTTGAAGATGTTAGTACATCTCGCCCTCCCCAAAGAGTCAGAACCATGTCAATCCTACTACAGCTCAAGAGTAGCTACTTATTTCAAGCCTGCTCCTGAAGTTATGACAACTTCACGAGACTACGATGATGTGAATTGGGAATGTTCTACCTCTTCTCTACTTTCCCACTCTCAATTATTCCTTCCTACAGAGAAAGAAGGGTGTTGGATAGAGCTAGCATGTCCATGAAATCTCACTAAAGGCAACACTTTGTTTAACTTCTGCACACTCTGAAGATTACCAATGAACATTTCACATTTCATGTTGAGGAGACAACACTTTAATTACATTGCTGTCAATTAACCATTACTATGACTTCAGTGGATTTATGCTTGGGATCTATTTGTCTGTGAGGCCTTTCAGTGCTTGTGGCTTCAGCTGCCCATTAGAACAGCAGTCCCTTGGGAAAATCTCAAAAGACAGTCTCTTCTTCCCCTTTTAATTTCTTTCTGTAAATTTAATTCCAGTTATTATGTGGACTGACAATAGCCTTTCTGTGCCATTTGTTTATAGAAAGTGACATCATCCCTTTGAAAAAACAGGAGGAAGAATCTGTGGAAATAAATGCACCGTGGCAGGGGACCGCTTTGGAGTAATGCTCCTTCACACAGGGCAAGCAGCTGTACGGGGAGCTCGCTGAGGGACCAAGTCCTTCGCAACTGCAAACCACCAGCAGGAAGCAGCCTCTGTGTAAGGAAGTGATTAGGTATTTATATCCTTCACTGTGGCCAGTAAACAGAATTAGTGTGACTTGGACCAAGTTTTAATTATACAGGAGCTTAATGATCTAAGCTGTTGTGGGAGGAGAGCGTGGGGGAAGAGAATGAAGGGTCAACAAAGTGCATCTGTCTGTTTTCTCTCCTTCTCTCTTCAGAAATGGCATCCACAGAGCTATTTTTATTAGGTTTTTCAAGGTGGTTTTTCTACCTCTTAGTCCAAGGAATGTTAGATTTATGACTGGTTCTTGAAGAAGTGAAAAGCAAGGAGATGCAAGATGATGTAAGTCACTAAGCTTAAAACACCAGCAACCTCATTTCTCAGCATACATCCTCAAACCTGCTAGGCCAGTGAGAAAATCATCCCTGCATGGCATCTGCCCACACTCTGGGAGCTGACAAAGTTACTCTGCTGCCTTGACCAACAGCGCAACTTGAGGGTCTCAGGGAAGAACCAGGACTGATTCTATAACTGGCAGCTCTGATTAAAAATCCCAGGGAGAGTGGGTCAGTTCTTACCTGTCTGAAAGGAAATTAATCTCCTGCATACTTAACTTCAGGAACTGTAATGGGATTTACATTTCTCTCCTCATTTTTCCTACAGTCTCCCAAATTGGAATCTACCCTTAGCAAATTATATTGAATATTACTGTTTCCGTCCAGCTACCAAAAAACCTATGAAAAACATGCAGGTTCAGCCTGTTGTTTTGAACATTTTTATCCTGTCCAATTTTCTTTTGCATAGAGGGAGCACTCCTTGAAAATATCCAACACTTAGCTTGACTAGGGATTCTCCTCAGCTCAGCTGTTTCAGCTAGCATGGCAGGGAAAGACTTGTACTATAAAACTCACGTTTTGCTTTTCTAAATGCAATTAAAGTCATAGCTAAGGCCTTGGATGGTGTTCCTACTCAAATGGAGGGCCCATACAGGTTCAGATCTTACTAAAGCCTACTTCCAGGGATTTCATTAACCTCTGCCATTTATTTTTAGGCTGGAAATAAGTATAGAGAAGTGGCATGAATGTTAAAGTAGGTGCTCTCGAAGACTTCTGGTTTTAGTCACAAATACAGATATTTCCCTTTTTTGTCTTTCAAGTGTTAATTGCTACACCGGCTTCCCAATATGACTCCAAACTGGCACAGTACACATCACTATCATAAACAAAAAATAGGGCCACCACGTTAAAAAAATAGGGCCCTGGCATGCACTACTTCCACAAAAATGTAAATGTTTTTATGCAAGTAGTTGCATTGCCCTGGAAAAAAGGCAAAGATGATCAACATCTTTATCCCTCTAATGATGCTGAAAAGCACCACAACAGTAATCTGAAATGATCTGAAATGTGACTTCAAGACAAAGAACCTATTTTCTTTCACACATGGACTGAGTATTCAAATGACTTCCAGAGAGAAAAGTACAGCATAAGAAATAGTGAGTTACTGCCATCCTCTTCCTTCAGTGGAGCTCATTATGTTTTTGACTAACAAGCCTCCCTGTCAGCAGGGGTAAACCACTGCTTTGTCAGCTCAATTGCCACTCACCTAACCAGAGCACAATCCTGCAATCAATCAACTCTGTCAGGACAGAGGCACCAAGTTAACAGATGGAGGGGGATTCGAGTCATATCAATTTGCCCCATGAATGCTCGATTAGAGAACTCTTAAATCAGAACTGAATTACAGGCTCCTGCATTGGTCACCGATGCTTATGCTGAGCACACACAGAGCTAAGTACTTGCAAGCAATATGCAGAGCACAGGTATGTAGAAGAGACATGCACAGATCAGGTAAAGGTGACAGAGATTTGAACAGCTGCAGAGTACAAAGCAACTATTCAAGCAATTAAGTGCTCCACACCCCATGCTGAAACTGCAGAACACAGCTTCATAGTTCCTACACTGCTACTGAAATCAATTTATCAAAGGTTTGGTTTTCTTTTCAAAATGGCTGCTACTAGTTTTCAGCTTAACCAGTAGTATCAGCCTATGTGGTTAAAGCAATCTCAAAACTGAGGTTACCTTTTTTAGCTTAAAGAAGTTGATAAAAAGGCAAAATAAACCATTGATACTATCAAACAGATAGTTTTAAGTACATAATTCCGTAGTCTCGTCTAAGGGATGATCAGATGGATTCAAGTGTCAAGTGAAGAAAAAATCAGGTTACCACACTTGAAATCCCAGTCCAATACATCATTGTCTGTGAGTCAGCTCCATAGAAACCTATGTCTTGTTCGGTGTGATAGTTTGGCACAGCAAAAACCCATTTCTCCATGCCCAAAGATAAAAACATGAAATATCTAAAATGAATCAGAGAGGTTTATTCTGCAAGAAGCTATTCATCATTTTGAGCCAAAGTGCTGCAGTTTGTCATTCTCAACTCGACATCTATTGCATTTAAATTGGCTTTTCTTTAGGCTGTACTGTTGATAAATATAATTTGTGAATGTGCTAAGTACTGTTTTTGCAGATTCCAATTTCCTCACAAACAATGAAAGCAATTAAAGGGGTCATCACTGATTCACCTAGAATAGATGCCACACCAAGAATTAAGTCATCCTTCAGTTTTTCAAGGAAAATAAATTCTTTAAAAAACACATGATTTACAGGTTACCTCCTTCACAACACACAGAGATGTACCCTCTTAAAGATGTTATATGTATTTACACAGAAGCCACACAACAGAAAGCATTGTTGATTCCAAGTGTGAATTATTCTCTTAACACCACAGTACAAAAAATAATCCAAACCCGAAATTCTTTACCTCCTGACAAGCTCATGTAAGACCATGAGTTGGTGTACGCATAGGGGTTACACACTGTCTAACTCTATCATGCCTATCAGCCACATGCATCAAGGACAGGGTTTTCAGAGTTTTCATTCTTACATGTAAAACTGCTAGTTCAAATCTGGAGGGCAATGCTTCAGTGAAGAGCAGTCAGCAATGCATACCTCTGGGATTTACTGTATTTAATGACTCCCATTCAACTTTAGTGAATGGCAGTTTAAAAGGTTGTAGTCACATGGTAAAACACTATGATGAGGCAACTAGAGAGATACAAAATGGATTGCTTCATAACGTGGAAAGAGTTTTTACAAACGGAACATCCCAAAGTGAGTTATTTAACTCTGCAATAGTAAGTTGTTTACCAATATTTCCAAACTAGCAATATGGAGTCAGAATGAAGGCTTTAACTAAGACATAAGGTTCTAGTCCTTCATTTAAACATGAACAACATGCATTGAACATGTGTAAAACAAAACATATTTGTGTGTTCTGTGGCTTCTGGCTAGAATACTTCTACATGTACCCACTTCACATTCCAGCAGTGTAACTGGAACACAGACAGCTCTACTTACTTTAAATTAAATTTAAAATAATAGTTAGGAGGAGAGGAGAAAGAGTTTATTGAGCAGAAAGCAGCATTTACCTACAAATAACTTTTATAATGTGCAAAGCTGTTCAAGAAGCTTAAAAACAGTAAAGACATTCACTCAACTCTGAACACTGAATAAGGAAGTAAAACCAAAGGCCATTTGAAGAGAGCCCCTCTGCCATTTCTCACTAAGTTATGCCGTTTGCAATGAAATGGAAAACTCTGCAGTACATAATAAGATGCGAGACTTATAAAATGTGACTGTTTTCAGAATCCCAATCAGAATGATTTTAGGCAGCATTTTTTAAACAAGAAATAGAGATTAAAAGTAGGCAAATGTAAAGATTACCATTTTTTTTTTACTTCTCATCCTATGTATGTGTTTTTCAGAATGAAATCATTTCTCTAGTTTCAAGAGTTTTATTATGACACTTCAAACAAAAACTGTCACTGCTTTTCAGCAGAAAAGATCTCCAAACATTAAGTACTTGATTTTTTTCCTTTACAGAAACTATTCACCAAACTGAGACCTCACTCTCCTAAACACACAAGAAGCTTTTTTCTCTCTGCGCCCAACAACACACAAGAAGCTACTTTTTCTCTCTGCTAAGCCCACCTGATGTGCGGAGCCAGATGCCAGAGCCAACAGGAACAAAGAAATGTGGCACAGATAAGTACACAAAACAGAGAAAGAGGGTAGCATGAGAAACAGGACGTCACTGGGAGCAGGGCTTGGTTCTGGAGAAGGAGCACCCAGACAGATCATCCCGAGATAAAAGCCAGTGAAACATTACGACACAAACTACCATTAAACTATGCACTGTCAATGCCACTGCACACTTCATCACATTGCATGAGATTCACAGGATCAGGGAGGTTGTCCTGCACATGAAGTGTTTTACATTGCAGGGTTTCTCCACTACTTTTTGATTAAGTTGAGAGAATTCTGGAAACTACTAGAGTCAAGTCAGGAGAGCAGAAATCACCATAAGTACTACGCTTATAGTGCAGGTCTTTTGATGTCAATGGAACAGTATTTTCCAGGGAAGGAGTTTCAGACAGTTAGTCACTGGTGATAGTGCAGGACAACAGCTAATTACAGCACTATTTCTGGACAACAACTTTCCAGCTCCTTATAGAACACTGTAATGTTCTGGTATCTTTTTTAAGGTACCCAAGGTGACAGAAGATAGCTGTTATGTGCTATTCCTACAAGCACAACAAATATCACAGGGACCTTGGAAACCCCAGTTAAGAAAGGAACAGAGTAAATTTCTGTTCAGAGGATAAATGGCAAGTTTATAACATTTTAAAGAGTGTTTCATGATTGGCAGTCCACATTCCCAGCACTGAATCCCTGCTTTTGATAATTATGCTTTCGAGAATTTCACAATATAAGGGAGAAAAAACTGAGAAGTTGGTAAAAAATTAACACAATATGCTTCACAGCTCATTGCCAAGTCAGGTAGTCATCCAACTGTAGAGTCAACATGCTAAAAGTAATAAACCAGCAAACTTTACAGATAAAAAAAATGAATCATTGTATTTTAACATTTAGCAGCATGGAAAAGAGATCATTTTGACTTTCATTTGGTTAAAGAATTCAGACATTTGTGTAGGTTGTCCATTAACCTCAAGGACATAAACTACTGTACAAGATATGCACTGAAGTACGTCATTGAATTGGAAACCTAACACTTGACAAGTTGTTAAGATTTGTTTCTCTTCCCCAGGAGCTTCTCATCACCTCTTGCAACCCCCTTTTTCCAGCTCCATCACTGCTTTTTTGTACTAGTTCTCCGCCAAGTGCTTACTCACTGGTTTCTATCAGATTTGTGACTGTAGAGCATCCTGAAGGTAGCATATAAATTGAGGTATGTGCGTATCAGTCAAACACAAACATTATTTTAAATTCACTGTATAGCTATTACCACATAAGGATAAGCAGGCCAGCCAGCAAAAGAAAAGAAAATGTCACATTGGTTTTCATAAAAAGCTTCAATTTCAGGCACAAGAAGTCCATAAAACTGCTTGGCTCACATCTACAGAAATGTGAACCTGTTTACAGAAAGCTTTGACCTGAGTCATGGAGTGCATTTATCCACCAATAAACCCAGTTTTTTTTCACTTCAGATGCTCATGACTCAATTTAAAGCTTCTTATCAACAGGAGTTTCTCCCATTCCTCTTGTGACACATTTTAGCAGTGTCTCAGGGCCACAGTTAATGTTTTATCTTTAGAGCATAAAACACTCTCCCCTTCAGTCTTGCCAGGACATCTTCAGATATAGGAGTCAAAATTCTTCTTCCTCCCACCAGCCCAATGTAAGATGACAGCAATTCTACATTTTCCTCAGCCCATATACATCCCTCATGAACTGTAAGAAGTTCTTAAGAAACAAGAAGCATCAAAACTAAATAAAAAGTTTAATCTTTGCTGCTGCTCTGCAGACTGTAGAATTTGGCTTTCATAAGTAATTTTCAACTCATAATGAAACACCTTACCTATACCCGTTTTTTCTACTTGTGATGTTTAAGGAATATGTCAGCAGCATGGTGAAAGGAGACCTTAATGAAAATGCACCACAAAGATCTCTAAAATGAAGTCACTACTTGGGTTTGGGGATGAGGGTCTTTATTAAGAATTCAGTATATTAAAAGAAGAATGACTCATCTGTGCTATTTCCATACACTGGTGGCTCCATTATGGAGGAAGGGGCACCCAGGATAACAAAGGAATAATGTGAAGCAATTTCCTTTAAATATTCTGGTGCACGTTACAGAATACCCATAGTCTGTCAGGGACCTGAGTGCACTAATACACCTTAAATAGCTCTGACCAGCCTCATCTGAGCTGTTCCCCATACTCTTGGGCCCAGGAACATTATTCAAGCTCAGCCCTGGACTTTCACTCTTTGCCTGGGCTATGGTAGGTGACTGCTGGTCCCCATGGCCATATCTGGTCATGGAAGCCCCTTAATCTATCTAGTCTCTGACCCACAGATAAGCTTCCTCAGCCTAGCCCGATTGCTATGGACCTGCTGTGTGATCAACTGACCTAATCCTAACCCTGACGTATGGATTGACTTCCTGTCTTGACCTTCAATCTGCCTCATGGCCATGATATTGTCTCATCATCCAAACACTTGGTAGGACCTGGTCACCATCTCTGGTTCGATACTGCTGGGCTGATGTGGGTACTGGAGGAAGGGGCCATGCATGGCCAGTGAGGCTCCTGTCCTGCTAGTCCAGGGATCACCTTGGGTCCATCTCCCCATCCCTTAGGAAACAGCTGATCTTGACACAGTCTATGTGCACAGCATGGGATGATCAGCAGGTGCAAAATCTACCTTTAGAAAGGCAATCAAAAGATTATTTCCTGCCAGAATACTCTCTTTGGGGAAAGCAAAATACAGGGACTGAGAGGCCTTTGCCTGCAGATTTCCACTGTTTCTTCTGTTTTCTTCCCATGGCTAAAGGGAACATTGTCAAGTTTAGCATTCCTTTGATTCATCACATGTCTAATCTTTGTGCACGTTAGACACGTTCATCTTAATTTGAACCAATCATCTGAAATACTAAGTAAAATGAACTTTAGAAGCTCATGACACTGAAAGTCACACTTTTTCATGCCGAGTTCAACATCCAAACCCTGGTTTAGTCAAAGACCGTTTCCTACAGTGCAATAAAGATAAATTGCTATAGATTGCCTAGCACATCACTGGCTGATCCAGTCCTAGGATTAGATCTTTCTGCCCTGCAAAAGCATTAAAACAAATTATTTTACTAACCACTCCACTGGAAAAAGAAAGTAAAGAGATGAGAATCACCCAGAACTTTACTGAATTTGGAGAGCTGAACGAAAGTAGTAGGTATGCAGCTGTTTTTAGATGAAGCTATGTAATAGCTGCTTTTCACTTGTGTTATTGTAAAAGCACACAAAAAATTAGGGAGAGATATCTCCATCACGAGTGAAGAAGATAGCATCATGAGAATGGAAATAAATAGAACTCATATGCAAATAATAGTTTTCTCACTGTAAAGGAGAATTAGTGGCCAATTTCTTCCAAAACACTGAAGGAAGAGTTAGTTCTACAGCACTTCAAGGATCATTTGTTATAATCAGAAATAAGATTTTCATAATATGTCAGATCATCAGTTCACCATCTTACTAATAAAACTGTTAAAAGACCTTGACTTGTACGAAATGTCAGTATGGGAGTTTTATATAAGGGACATAAATCTGAAAATTAGTTTATCCCTAAAATAATGAAAATTTATTTGTAAATTTAGAGCTATAATGGATCCTGAAAAATACCTGGAAAATAAAGCAATTATAATTTTTGGAAGTACATTTCAGGTTGCATTCAAGAAGCAGATTGACTTGTGGTACAATCACATGGAAGTAACTGAAGATTTTTGAATTGGTTTACCCTTTCCTAAGAGCAGATTGCAATACTGTGCTGGTTTAGGCCCTGCCAGGACCAGAGACCACGTTGCCGTGTCCCTCCCCCACCCTCGGACCGAGTAGGGCACAAACCCCGGGTTAAAATAAGGAGAAATTTAATACAACAGTGTAATAAACAATCTGAACAACAATAATAACAACAATAAACAGTAATAACAGTAAACAAGACAAAAGATATACAGAGAATTACCGCAGTGAACACAGCCAGCCCGCCGCGTGCTTCCTGCGACCAAAGCCACAAAAGAAAAAGTTCCCACGCTGCCACACCAGACCTGACATCAACATGGTATGAATAACCCGGCTGGAGATCCCTTCCCCCTGCTTGGGAGAAAACTTAACCCTATCCTAGCTGAACCAGGACAAATACCTACCTGTTTAATGAGTTTATAGTGGGCCTTGTTAGACAACTTAAGAAAGTGCTTTCCAATATTTGCATGAGAGTTGGACAAATGCAATTTAGTGTTCACTACAACTTTAAAGCAAAGGCCATCCTTTTTTTTTTGGGGAAAAAGAAAAACAAAAACTTCTAACCAAATGAACTATGCAAACTTAGATCTGTTCACAACATACTTTGAACTACACTGCAAGATAATGAACATTAATATGCTAAAAAAATGCTATATGCAGCCAATCCACAGACCAAAATATTAATTTTAAGGTAAGGATGCTTATTTTTTTTAAAGCAGTTATGTAGATTGTTTTGCAAATATACTGCTTTTTAGATCAATGACCTCTATTTCTTTTTAACCTCAGGTTATGAAGCCTATTACAGAAATAAAAAAATGTTATTTTGTACAATCTTTTCCTGCACTAATTTAAACTTTATTACACAATATGATGAAGTCACAGGCCTGTTTTCCAAAAGGAGGTGGGAAAGACCTGACCACAGCAGAAAGGATCTTGGGATGTAACAGGGACAGGGGTAACATAATCACCAATTCCTTAAATACTGCAAGAAAAACAGGGGTAGTGAAGAGCATGTTGAGTGAAAGAAACAAGGCTTCTGTTTACCGATGAAGAGAATCATCTTCTGTTTCTTGTGTAATCTGTCAAGTAAGAAATGTTTGATTTGGGCAAGAACCAGCAGGAGAAGAAAAAATACCACTACTGATCAGTGTCAAATCACCTTTTAGACCTAAACTTAGAATAAGACTTCTTGCACAAAAATATCTGAAAACAAAGGACCATATGTGTCTAAACATCAAAACACTGATATTTTGTTCATCATACTACCAAAGGAACTTAAAGTAATTAAACTTCAAGAAGCACATCTTCAGGACACACTTCTTAATTCAACTTATCCCTACCATAAACCTGGTGTTCTTGTTCAGACTCTATTTTGATCCCTCTAAGTTTTCTGCCTCCTTCTGTTCTGCTACCACTTAATTCTCTCTTCATACTGCTGCTGGTGTAGTATGAGAAATATTCTTTGATGTTCTTGGCTTGATTCCACCATTTTGCAGATTCTAAGTAGAGCCAAGTTTTGTCTGGTACTGTAAGGCAAATAGCGATGTTATGTAGCTAATAAATTTGTCAACATCTCTCCCTTTTAACACTCTTTCCTCAGTTGCCAGAAGACTTAATCTACATGTTCCATATTGGGTTCTTCCTCAACCTGCACACTTTTGCAGTTTAGATTGAATCAGAATCAATTCTATCATTTTTAAGAAGTGGGAAGAACATGTTTTCCTGATTTATCAAGAAAAAGAAATATTCCTTTATGAAAATCACACTTAGTGCTTTCCAGCAAGATCTGAGGTCTGCTGGGATAGGACTACAGTCACAGGGGTAAAAGGAATGCACCTTTTACATTCACTATGAAATCCAGACAAAATACAAGCCTTTGTACTAGTCATAATCTATGCATTCAGAGCAGACCTCTTAACTATAAAACTCTTATCTCCCCAAAGATTTTATCTGTACTATGTACAATAAACCATTCACAGACATATCTAGTGATTCTTCTTGTTCCCTGGAAAGAAGAATGATGAGTAGTCAGAAGATGCAGTTGCAGGGAAAATCACGTTGAGGTTGAGTGTTCTTGCTTCAGGCAACTGAGTACTGGTGCTGGAAAAGGAAACGATGTGCCCATCTCTGACACATCTCCCATGGGATGCAGGACATTCATCCAAGATAGAAACTTCAAAAGTGTTAATTTCAGGCACTCACAGGAGATCCTTCAATCTGGTTTAAAAATGCTCAGCATACAGAGCTACAAATGAAGTTGTAGGGGGGGGAGCCATGCTTCCAACATATCATATAGTATACATGAGCTCTTTAATATTCAGGTTTCAGGCACCTCAGACAGAGTACTCCAAGTTACCAAAGAGCTTTGACTTTAATTCCTCTGTGTTTTGATTATCACCTTTAAAGTTAGGGTAATGCCCTTTGTACACCTCACACAAGTATCAATGAGAATTAATGTTTGTGGAACAGACACTGTTCAAAGTACACAAGAGAAATGTTCAAAAAGATCCTGCCGGCAGATGTGGCACAGCCTGCTGTAAATGGAGTCTAGCACTATGAAGGAAATGGGAATAACAGAATCTCAGGCAGCTATGCCCAACATCTTCCTGCGAGCCCTGAATTGCCCAAACACACCTCAACATCTTGCTGTACGCCCAAGACCCTCCTATCTGCTAATGGCCACTGGGAGACAGCTGTCTCCCTCCACCCCACCGGGTCAGCTCCTCACTCAGGCCCCGCTGGAGCATGAGGAGAGGAGATTGCAAAGTCTGTCAATACACTCAGATACTTTGCAGGATCATGTCCCATAATTTGTCTGGCTATTGAAGAACTCCTTGCCTCAGTGAGGCTTTTTAAAATTTATTTATTTACTGGCATTTTTCTGTGTGAAAAGTATTTTACTGTGGCTATTGTGTATCAATGTGTATGAACAAAATACGTGATTCAGTCAATAATACAGGATAATTATGTGCAGTTTTCATTACTGCCTCAGACACAATGGTATTTAACCACTTTGGGATCATAGCTATGGGGGCTGATCCTCAGTCTTGACTCAGAATGAAAAATAGGATGTGGTGATCTAATTAAAGACTGCAATGATGCACACAATCAAAGAACCAACTAGAACTGTAGGCAGGAATGGAAAAAGACTGTCTGAACAGTCCCCACACCTTTATTCCTACCCCAATGACTTCACTTACTGTAATGTTTCAAACAGTTTAACTGCTATACACTTTCACACAAAAAATCAGAGGGGTCAGAGGAACCAAAAGTTACAAATAATAGATCATGCTGGATGTTTTCACTTTGTCATCACATAGAATCAAGAGTATGAGGCTTCTCTTATAAATTTCTTCTTTAATCCATGGGTCTCTATTTGATTAAATAGAAAGCACTACATTTTCCAAGAGTTTTAAACTCATGCTAGGCTGCCTTATCTTTCCCTGTCAGTGCTTACCCCACATGGGGACTCTTGAAGGAGCAGGACCTTGTCATTTCTCCTCTTCAGAACTGGCATGCTATAAGACTAACCAGTGAGCCACTCCTCAGTATCAGGTTATGGTCAGGATATGTCACAGAAAGAACTCAGTCACAGCAAACAGGCGCTGGGTGAGTATCTTCCCAAGGCATGAAAGTCTGACCCAGAAAAGATAACAGGGGGAAACTTTATGTGATGAAGCTCCATATTCAATCCTCTCAGTCTCCTCTTCAAGTAAGGAATCATTTTCCTTTTGACAGGTGTCTCCAGGTTTGAGGACTCTCAGGCTGCTACCACAACCCAATCACCAGGTTAAAAGCCAAACATACACCCCATCCAGAAGGAATCACAAGAAAGAACTTTTGCCAGATGGTGAACAACTTTCCCTTGGCAATATTTTGGTGTACTTCTAGACAGAGTCAATAAAATCTTTAATACAGTTGCAAATGCAACATAACAAAATTCTCAAAGTAAAAAAAACCCAAAATTTGTTGCATGCTTCTAAAGCACAAAGAGCCTAGTGTATTATGTTTCCATGTGTATTAGTCTTAAAATTTTCCTTTCATACAGGAGATTCCAGTCCCACAGTCTTACCACTGCTGTTTGAACGGAAGCCCCTGTCTTACTCAGCATGAGTTGTTTGGTTGTGTTCAGAGGAATAAATCTAACAGGATAACATGCTCCCTGCAGACTGTAGTGACATTACTGTATATAAGCATCTGAATTTACTTTATATTTTCAATAAAATTACACATTTTATTTCTTATTCATTAGATAGTAAAATACAATGAAAGCAGAGGTACAGAATTAAATAGCTCTTGATGTTTTTTTAAAAATTATTATTCTAATATGAAACATACATTGTCTCCCTTCCCTACCAACTACTTTGTTGTAGCTGTCATTTCTACAACAAACACAGGCAAAATCAAATAATTACTTTTTTTCTTCATTATAAAGGAATATCAGATTGACATGTTTTAAGACTGAAGGCCTTTCTTTTTAAGCTGCTGGAAGAGTTCTGTTCATTACAGTATCAGTCATGTGCCCCAAGTCAGCAGTGGGAGGTCTGTAACATCTCCTAGTTAATCAAGTTAAGCAGGAATGTCAATCTGCATGAAGATATGGAGGCACTGCAGAGACTTGGATAGATTGGATCAACACTTGGATAGAGTGGGCCAATGTTAACAGGATGAGCTTCAACAAGGCCAAGTCCTGCACTTGGGCCACAACAACCCCCAGCATGGCTACAGGCTTGGGGAGGTGTGGCTGGAGAGCTGTCTGGAAGAGAAGGATCTGGGGGTTCTAATTGACAAGCAGCTGAACATGAGCCAGCAGTGTGCCCAGGTGGCCAAGAAAGCCAACAGCATCCTGGCTTGTGTCAGAAATAGTGTGACCAGCAGAAGTAGGGAGGTGATAGTCCCCCTGTGCTCTGCACTGGTGAGGCCACACCTGGAGTGTTGTGTCCAGTTTTGGGCACCTCAGTACAAGAGGGATATCGAGGTGCTGGAGCAAGTGCAGAGGAGGGCAACGAAGCTGGGGAAGGGCCTGGAGAACAGATCCTATGAGGAGCGATTGAAGGAACTGGGACTGTTCAGTTTGAGAAGGAGAAGGCTGAGGGGAGACCTCATCACTCTACAACTACCTGGAAGGACATTGTAGAGAGGTTGATGCTGGTCTCTTCTCACAGGTGATTAGCGATAGAACAAGAGGGAATGGCTTTAAACTGCAACAGGGGAGGTTCAGACTGGACATTAGGAAAAAAATTTTCACAGAAAGAGTGGTCAGACAGTGGAATAGGCTGCCCAGGGAGGCGGTGGGAGTCACTATCCCTGGATGTGTTTAAGGGTCGTTTGGATGAGATGTTGGGGGATATGGTGTAGGGGAGAATTTTGTAGAGTAGGGCTGATGGTTGGACTCGATGATCCCAAGGGTCTTTTCCAACCTGAATGATTCTGTGATTCTGTGATTCTTCTTCCTGCCCTGTAAGCAAATATGGTTTCACCGTAGGCTAATGTAAAGAAGAGAAAATGAGCTGTTGAGGGCCTAAATCTCCTTATACCATATAACTCAGGTTCTGATAGGGACTAGCCAGATAACAATACACAAGAAAGAAACTATAGAACAACAGAATTAATTGTGGACCAGTTTGGAATCAAACTGTAAGTGGTGGTACAGTCTACTCTTCTGCCTTTCTGCCATGCCAGGTGAAACGTTAGGCTGATATTTAAGCTACCTATCCATCAGCAGCCTAGAAACCAGCCTAGAATCAATTCTACTTCTACATTACTTGTAGAAGATAGCTGTTTTGTGAAATTCTGTACCCATAGAATTCCTACTGCCCAGAAATCTCTACAGGGCCTAAAAGCAGTGTATCTGGACGTTTGCAGAGCACTCAAGCATACTGTTCCCTATGTCTTTGGGTAACACAAGCCTTTCAATTTGATCAAGTTAGTTCTCTTACAGATGGAGACATTTATAATTTGTTATTGTTATTGTTAAAACAACTGAGGTTTTGAAGGCAGGAAAAACCCTTATGGAATGAGGTTTCTGAAACATGACCAAGCCAAAGACACCAAAAATAAGTCTGGTCTGTCTGCAAAACAAAACTCTTAGTCTGTCTGAGTCCATTCCCTGTGTGGCAGCTATGCTTCTGGCAATACAAACTCACCTTGACACTTAATCACGAGAGGAAAAACAACCTAGTCATCCCCAAGTCAGTAGTTGAACCCCAAGTCTTAATATAATTCACACAAGAGATTGGAAAACATTAGAAGAATAAGGTTTTTTTCTCATTGTATGCTGATTCAAAGCAAATATACACAGAAGTCAGGGTTTAGAAACAGAATCTAAACAGCACAGACCACAGAAACATGCAGTGACTTCAGTGACTATACTCCAGGTTTAGGTCAGCTGCAGTGGAGGACACCATGTGACCAGTTGACACTCTCCAGATGTCCTCAGGGAACCAGAACACAAGAGACATCACTGATACGGCCATTCAAAACCTAGTGAAGGTTTAGACTGTTGTAGTTTCCTTCAAATAGTTAACAGCAGCCTCTCCTGGAAAACTCCTCTTTCCTCAGTAAATACTGTCTAGAATCTCATCAACAACTAATCAAACTGCACAATATAAAAATATTTACATAAGAGGACTTCAAAATGGCACCTGAAAGACACTCTGAACAGAAAACACTGTCCTCTTTTTCCCTTAGATCAAAACCACACAAAACAAAAATTACAGGGAAACCATGATAAAGACAAAAGGAAGAGATCGTGAGTTTTTCTGTGAAGGATCCCACACAGGATACTTACTTGGACAGTTGATGACTGTGGGGAGAGAATTGCAGACATGTGGGTCCCAGCTAGGAAAGCCTTCCCCTCCCCTACACACCCACACATATCCATGTTGTGCTACTCTTAAGCAAGCTTCAGGATGAAAAAATAAGAATTATGGGTGAAGTATTTGACATGAACATACACACTCCTTGGCTTATGCAGGCCTTTTGATTGATTGTCTTGAGAGTAAATGTGTACCATACAATTTTCCTTGAATAGAAGGAAATGCCAGACATTTACACAGCGATCATGTTACCACTGAACTTTGCTGCCTATACTGAAGAGAGCTGTGTATTTGATCCTCCTAGAAGAGATTTGGTTGTCAAAGAGATCACAGGTTTAAGCTTAAGTAGATTGTATGCTAGCAACCATTAAGAATTCAACATTTATCTAGCAGATCTTATCAGATATACTGTCCTTATATTTTATTCCAGACATCAGGAACTATTGAAGTACTGAAGATTTCTTGATATTAGCTGTTTCACACTGGTAGTGTTGACTGTGACTCTCTCACACCCTGCATGGTTACCAAATCTTTGTATCAGGCTTCCCCCATTTTCTTCAAGTTAGTAACTTTGTCTGAACCTAAGAAATTAACCAGAACATAACTAAAAGCACTAAATCATTATAATGCCTATACTATTAAGAGAAAAATAAATAATGTCATGTTTTTCACAGTTGAAAACACTGTTTGTTCTTTTCGGTGTGAGAATCCAACATTCATAGCAATTCTCAAGTCATATGACCTTCAGGAGAATAAAGAGCTGATATTTGCACTTCATAAGTCAGGAAGGATGACTCCGCTTCCTGATTGCTAAATTTACTGTAAATCTCAAAAAGTGTCTGTGAAAAAAAGAAATTCCAGGAGCCCAGGTCTTCCCGAAAATTTATCACAACGGAAAAACAAAGTAATTTACTTTTCTTCCACGCCTACACACCAAAGGAAAATAATATTCTACCTACTGATCACAGAGCTCTCCCAGCTGCTCCAGCCACACTATTGTTCTGGTCTGGATTGCTTTCCTTGCTGACATTTAGTCTTGGAGAAAACTGATCACTGAAAAAACACAAAAAATCTCTTTCACTGATTTTCAGAGAACATATATGCTTGGGCCAATAGTACATTTAGACCCATAATTATAATTTAAAAGGAAAAAAAAACCACCTTCTTGGATGCCAGGCTCAGGAAAGAGTACTCTGTCCCACCTGCTCCCTTGGTTAGTCACCTTATACAATTATCCTTTCATTACTATTTCAAGTTATGAAGCTCTTAGGTATGGAGCATGTATCCACAGGCACTAAGTAGCTGAGTATCTCACAGACTTGGTAGGATGGATGCCATTCCTAAATATTTTTTATTAGAAAAATCAACTTATTAAATATACCAACAAGGAAAAAAATCACTTTCTCTGTTAGAAAATAATCAATTTAAAATACATGCTTTGCTTTTTCAGCTTAAATACTCCAATACTTGAAGGTCAGTGACTTTGGAAATTCCTGTTTCTAGCCACTGTGGGACAGAAAGTAAAGCATGCATGTTTAGTGCTTGCATGTTTAATCCACCATAAGATTTCTATAATTATATGCATCTTGCAATAGCCACATATCAATCCAGATTCTGTCCCTAGTTACAAAGTTGAAGCTTCTCAAAGCTTGGTTGAAGCCACCCATCAATTATGACTAAATAAACAGTTAATTATAGCCATATGTTAATGAGTGACAGATCCGTAAAGGAAGATTTTTGTAAAAAATAAAAATAAAATTAGTGGAGAAATAAATGCTCAACTTCACTGAGAAAGCTTTCACTTTAACTTCAAGCTCTTGACTCAGTATTTTAGTGCTAAACATTAATGGCATGTGTAGATAGCAATCCTAACCACAGACATTGACCTGCTAGGATCTATAAATGCGCTTTTTGTTTGGTTTTGTTTTGTTGTTTTTTTTTTTTAATACTGAATCTATAAAACAAAATTTGCAGCTTGTTTTGGAAGAGCCCCATTATTTCTTACTGAATGTTGATCTTCATGACAGTTACCCGACTGTCTTGGGAGAGGCAGGAGGACACAGTTGTGCTGCATTTTGAAATTTACAGAAACCAAGCTTGTCAAGATGGGAGCATGAGTCACCTAGATTTTAACCCCTGCCTGTCTGTTTCCTTCCTAAAGAGTGTACTTGGGCAACAGTGCAAGGACTTCCTGTGTTTTAAAATTAGTATTTGCACAGTCTGATGGAAATGTAATGATGGGTCTTTGCTTCTGGCAATTGTGGGTTACACTGTCACAGCAGTTTTGCAAGGGACAAAGATGGGGGGAGGGGGGGTAAATGGGGAGGATGTGGCCACCCCATTAAAAAACAAAGTGGTGGTTAGCTGTCCACTTGACTGAGGATGCTTCCCAGAAGCAGCAACAAGCTGCTGAGATTAACCATAGAGCCCAGTTTATTTCCCTCATGGAATTGGCAGGTATGCAGTGCTGTCCCCACCCTCTCCTCAGCCAATTTTCCTCCCATGGTAGAGTAAGAACTTGGGGATTAAGAATAGAAATATAAAGTTCAGATTTTGACTGTAGGTGTAATACCCCCCTACAAACAGAAAGGTATGACTGAATCCTTGATGATTGAAATGGCTAGGCTAAGTTATCCCTAGATAATCACCAGAGTGGAGCATGAACCTCAAAAAAGTGATTCAGCCCCTTCCAGACATATCTTGGAACTGCCTATCTCCTTCCACTGTCTGAGGAGAAGGGTAGAACAATTTTCATCTGAAGACAGGCCTCTCTCAGGAGGATTGAAGCTGAGATACCATGTTGACACAATAGCCAGGCTCTAGCTAGATTGTGTTCCCAATTGGTTTTAAATGTGAGTGCCAGTGATACATGAGACACTTTAGCACAGATGCCTCCTGGAACAGTGTTATTTAAAAAAAAAAACAAAAACACAACAAAACAACAAAAAAAACCCTGGATAATGCTGAAGTTTTCTGACCTGAATATTGGAAGGATCCTGAGAGAGCTAAGGACCCAACTTTCAAAGAATCCTCTTATTCTGTTAGTAAGGCATCTATTAGCCCTAGTGTTTTCTGCCACTGGAATAAAGGGAAACAAGACAAAACATACAAGACACCCTAAAATCCATTATCATTTGACAATACCTGCATCAACGTGATGCTATTTTGTCAAGGAATAACCTCTTGGTCTTGCAGTATCAAAGAGCCTTTCTTGACAGCATATATAAACTCCGGATTTTGCAGCTGTAAAATGGCACATTTGATTTTAGCTGCAGATAAAAGCACAACACAATTCTTCAACAATTCAGCTGATGATTACTAGTATAAGCTACTTAGAAAATGAACCAATTATCTTGTCCCTGTAGATTTGTACTACATCCTCCATCTAGAAAGAAGGTATTTCTAAACATTTTTTTTATTTTGCTGAGATATAAGCAACATACAGTGTAATCCTTATAATGCTACAATTGTTTTTATAATTACTCCCATGTATTTGCCATCTCTTGCACTGCTGTTGAGGATTTCAATAAATGCTGTCTTTAGTATCTGGGGCAGAAAGTGAAAAATCACCCTGCTTCATTGGTGGGAATTTTCCTACAGACATTATCCTATCTCATTCCTTGAGCTGATGGGGTCCCCATCTCTAGGAAGATGGCCCATAGCATTGTGAATATGCAGTTGTTTCTCTTGAAATCCTTGCCAAGGAATTTGGCAGCTATGAAATAAATGGTCAGCATGTTGTTTTTGTTAGAAATGGTATCTGGCAAATGGATGAGTACCCTAACTTCATTCACTGACATTGCTTCAGCCCAAATTTTTTGTACAATTTCACAGAATAAGAGATAAGCACTCTGGCATGCTTCATTGATTGTTCTGAAGAACAGTTTTTCTCTGTACCATCACAAGTGATACAGGAAACGATTGTCACTCTTGCGATGATCACAGTTCAATTACAGTTCAGAGGTTTCCATGAGTTCATGGCTTCACTACAAGGACACATTATTAAGTAAAGACAGCTGACAGACTCCTGAAACTTGTCAGCTTGGTCAAAATTTCCAAAAGCTTTAAATAGCATTTACATTGTCAGCATCAACGAATAAAGCACAATCAACATAAGCCTTCATATTCCTTTTCCAATAGTTCATTTTCATGTGTTCATTAAATCCATCAGCTAGAGAACAAACGATCTTTTTTTTGAGCACTTTTCACTACTGGCAGGATGTCATCATGGAGGTGAGTTGCAAAATAAAATGTAACTAATTAACTTTGACAGCATATTTATTTGATGAAGTATCATATTGCAAAGCACAGTCAGTTACAGACACCTGCTGCCCGACTGAAGAAAAGAAATCACTGCTAATCTGCTTAACTGCAAGGCTTCTCTACCTCCCAGACGCCTTCCGACGCAGGCTCATGGGATCCCAGTGGTGGTATCCAACGCATAAAGCACACAGGCATCAAACCCTTGATTCCTTCCTAAGTAAAACAGCAAATTGGTGTATTGATTAATAAGAACTGTTTCTGCTTAGAGTGTGGAAGTGTAAACAGGATGGATTAATATGATCTGCAAAAGATTAAAAATGGGGCATCACATTTAAATCTCTATTCAATACATTGATATTCACAAAGCATGTCCAGTAACCAGTGAATCCTGGATTATTCACCTTTGATAAAGTGGTGTCGGGGAAGAGTCCTGTGCCGGGGGCCCTCCCAGAGGGTTGGTTTCCCAGACCTGGGGCCAGCGCAGTCATGAGCTGTCCATCCCTCATGAATGCATTACATTTCACACCACATACAGAAAAAATTAATATTTTCACTTACTCTGAGATGTGAAATAAATAAATGACTCTCGGCAGATGCCACATTGTAGCAAAGGATCTGCCAAACTACAACAAAGTGCCTGTGTGCGTGGTGGGAGACTGGGGGAGGGCTGCCTGGCCACCCGCTTCCACAGGGGTGGCCCCCCAAAGAAGTTCTCAGGCAGCCCAATAACCTCACACATCAAATAAGAAACCTAAAATGCTGCTGCACAAACTGCAGCCATCAGAGAAATATTATGTCTGACCAGCTGAAGCTTACTGTGTGCAGGATGGACCTCAGGCTTAAAACCAACAGCAAAATATGTGGCTGCACTCATCCACTTACCACCTGAATTTAGCTGCTTCAGTCCCTTCACCTTGTATCTGAGGTTGCAACCCGAGATGGGTTTAATCACGTACCTGTTTGCTTTGGGAGCACAACAGGCCTGCCCCGAGAAACAGTGGGTAACCGAACTGACGGACCTTCTTTGTACGGTACAGGATGGTTACAGTCCTCACTCGGACCACTAATGCAGCAGTTTTATGGGCCACTTTTGTGCCATGAAAAAGAAGCTCCATTTTCAGAAACTAGAGAGGACCCCACCTTGGGGGAGCACCTCTGCATCCTATCCACCAGACTCCACTACCTTTAAACAGAAAGTATCGCCTGCTTTACTGCAAAAGTGTCCAAACATTGCAGTGCTTTCTGACACTTTGCCAGCAATAACTAGATGGAAGAAAAATTAAGTACAGTTTCAGCACTTGAAGGACAACTCCAGGTCAAATGTCCTCATGGCAGTTTTAACAGCCCGTGGTGTTTTCCTGGTTGAATGAACAATTTCATGGACTAGAAGAACTATACCTCTACCCATATCCTGGAAAGATTGCTGGTTTTGGTCCAGACAGCCACAAGAGGTCTAGCCTCCAGTCATAGCTGGGGTTGCAACCAAAATTGGAAGATTACTACCAAGTGAAATTGGAGTATATTTATCACAGAATTTCTCATATGCTACATTAGCAAACTGAATTACAAACGTATTTATCCTTCAACAAGTTTATCCTGGATGTGATACAAATTTAATAATGAAAAGAGAAGTTAATTTTAAAGTAGTTTGTACCTGGTTATGCTGTAAAAACACTGACACAATCAAAGCAACTGCTCATCAGTGCAGAATCAAACCTTGACTTCATAAAGCAAAAGCATCCCTCGGGAAAACATGTAAATATCTTCATTTCTATTCCGTCATTTAACAGTTGAACAGAAACTACAGTTTCTGCTTAAATACCAGAAGTACCAGAAGGAATTAAATTCAATATATATGTAATAATAAAAATAAAATATTCTAAGTTTTGTCTGTTTACTCCTGCATTCCAGAGATGTCTAGATGTTCATGAGGGATAATGAAATGTTAGGAAGAAATATCAAGATTTGTTCAATGAATTGTGATAGGACTAGGACTGTCAGACCTATTGAAAAATACACAAAAAAAGTTTAGTCAAGTTTCATATGGAGCATTAATAAAGACTCTTTCATGAAACCTGCCATCCCTGAAAGACCTAACCAGTTCTGCATCCACATCTGGAAGAAGTGGGAATCTCATCAGATAGAGTGGTTTGGTACAAGTTAGTAAACACTTTTGTAACCAAAACAAATGCAGGATTTTACAGTCAGTTAATAGAGAACTGGTTATCAACTTCAATTTGCTCTTGAAAAGGAAATCTTCAATACGTGTTATTTTTTTACAAAAATATTGCTTGACAGAATGATAAAATAAGGATCCATTTCTGAAGAATGATTTCGTTTTAGGGTGGTAAGGGGGGCTGTAAGAAGCAAAACCTCAGAAAATAAATCTTAATTGTCTTTTCAGAGATCTTGTATACCTGTATCTCTAATTTTATGGTAACACAATGACCTCAGTGATACTGTGTTCTGTACATAAACAGTTCTAGATCAATCATTTTGAAAGTTTAATATTTGATCTGTCCTCAAAAGGCAAGTTCTGCAATCAAGCAGAAAGTCTGTCTGAGGATTACCTATATACACACAAATACCAAAGCTTCATAATTATGGATATTCCTCACAGATAGCTAAACTAGTCTGCACTGAACTGTAAAATCAGCCAGAATCCAAAAGCAGATTCTGGGCATCTGACCACTATGAATGAGCAAGTGATCAGCCCCAAATTTAACATTGCACATAACTGCTTCTCATCAGCCTAAAAGCTCAGCACAAAGCTACCAGAGGGATTTTTCTGTGACACTGAAGTTATCAAACAGAGCAAGGAACTGCTGCTTCATAGTGCAGAACACCTCTTAGTCCTGATTTTCATGTCCAGGAGAAATGCTCAAAGCCTAGAAAAGCAATGCAAATAGCATCAGAAGAAGCATTCACTCTGCCTCCCACTGATGCCGCAGAACCCACAGCAGCGGGACAGTAACACACGATGATAGAGGAACCCCCCAGCACTGCATTGCTTTCCTCCATGCGTGCTAATTCACACACAGAGAAGTGACTGTAGCATGGTAACTATTTGAGTAATTAAAATATTATTAATATAAAAGTGCATGATAAACTATTAAAAGAGTGATTTTTCTACACTAAAACTTGTAATAAGGTGAGCATAAAAACCAAGGTACCCCCCAGCGGAAACAAGCAGCAATTGCTGGCTTGTCGGTGACAGGTCTTAATTTGTCACAGACACACGAGCAGCACGATGATGCGATTACTCTCATGCTACAAAAGCAGTTATTTTTGCAAAAAGGAATCCCTTTACATTCTGGAGCTATATAAAAGAATCAACTAAATTTTTCCAAATATATAAGCACAGGACTCTACAACAATAAAGACTGTGCTTCATTCACGCAGTTTTAGTTCAGTGCATGTAACAGGACTCTGTCACTTTACCAAAAGGATATGTGAAGCCCTAGGAGCTCTAACCAGAGCTGGAAGATCACACGGCAGGAACCGTGGGCTGGCAAGTTAGCTCGCAGTATTTGTAGCATCTTCCACTACCAAAGCCCCAAGTTAAAAGAAATTCCTTGGGCATGCAGTGACTCAAGCAGTGCTTAAACTTAGCCAGGGAGATTAATCTTTAGGCAAACAGCACGGATTCTAACTTGTATCCCCAGGGAGTCATGTCAGCCAAACAATGTTCATGGGGTTTCTTTTATCTGGACTAATAGGTTTTAGGTATATGCCTTTCATTGGCATTAAGAGGTCATAGGGATCCACTAAACCTTTATAAAAGCCTAAATTTTCCAATGGCTTTTGCATAAGTTAATAAGTACACATATAATATCTGATTTAAAAAAATAGATGCTTTATCTTTTTTTTTTTTTTCCATTTTATGGAACAATGAAACTTCAGGCTCAAGGCACCATTGTTACAAGTCATATTTAGCATGAACAAGTGTTTCCTAAGCACATGAGACAGTCTGCCACTCTGCTGGTCCATCCATTCGTCCTTGCCTAACACTCTTTAAGCCATCTGACCACCTTCAACTAATTTTTGCCAGAGGAGAAAAAGTCTCAGAAAATCTTCCAAGTTCTCCAAGGATCAGCAGTTAGGCATCTGGGGATCATAAGAACATCTGATAAACCAAATTTTATCTGAGCATTCAAAAATGACAAAGAGTTTCCTGTTTGCATGAAAACACAAACTTGGAAAAATGTGAAAAAATAACAGTTGATGAGACTGATATCCTTCAGAGTACATTGGCAAAAATCTTGACCTAGTCTGCTTCAGTCCATGGTGAGTAGATAGAAAGGTATTCCCCATCTGGTGAGACCACACTAATAGAGATTGGACTCAGTGGATCTCAGGTGAAGGGGAGGTGAATCTGTTGCCTTTGATGGATTTTTGGGTTTGACGATTCCACCATCTACTCTGTCTGGGAAGAGAAGCCTCCACACAATCCAGGCACTAAATGGCAGTGCCCTGGGATGTCTGCTACTTGTACTGATCGACACCTGTCCTTGCTGGCTGCAGTCACTGCTGGCTATTCCTTACAGCATCTGCTGCAGCACTGTACAACTCTTTCATCGAGACACTGAGGGCAGGTATCATCCTCACAGAATCTCTATTTCAAAACAGGTAACCTTTTACATGAACTCTTTTCCTGTCCTTTAACTAACGAGGAAAAAACCTTCACATGATCAACAAAAATTTTACCGTTTTAAACTGCAGGCTACAGCAAGCACCACACCTTCCTTCAGCAAGTCTTCTCAGCAGGGATGATCTTAAACAGCAAAGTCCCAACACATTACCCACCACCAAAGCAAGCCTGGCCCACTGCAGATGCTTTCACATGTTCTTGGACAGATGCCCACAAATGCCTGTCTACCCCTACATCCCTGTGAGATGCTGGTGCTCCCCTGCCCTGCCAGGTTTCAGGCCTTAAGCCTCATCACCTACTCTGGTTCAGCTCCCAGACCCTGACAATCAGTGACATTACATACAGTAAAGAACAGAGCCTTTGGGAAAAATCAAATATTTACCCTCGTGTCATGACATAATTTCGCAGCCCATTAGACCAATATCTCCTAAAGAAGAAGCAACGAAGCACAGCACAGGCTGCTCCCACCACCCGCCCAGCCAGAAGATAAGGTTAGCCCTCTGCTGTCATTGCCACTGACCCAACAAGCCCTGCTCTAAGTGTAAGGCTCGCTTTCCCCCCTCGTGCTCCCTTCTGCCACTTCTAGCAGATCCCTATTTCCCTGCACCCAGAGCAGAGCCCTTGCTCTCTGTGCAGCTCTCTGGTGTCACAGAGTGGATGCATCTGGCTGGCTCAACCCAGCTGCCAAGCTGCAGGAGAGGGCCACTCCCAGCCCCCTTCCATAACAACAAGGGTTTCCCAAACATACCAAACCCACCCTGACACATGTGAATTCTCTTATTACCTCCTTTCACCTGCTTTCTCCACCAATCCATAGCATGGATGCTGGATGGAGGGTGGATAAAAATCTATGCTTCAAAGCTCTGTCCAGTCTGCTAAAAGATGCTGACATGACAGAAAGAGCAGTGTATGACCAAAATGGGACAACAGTCTCCCCCTCTTTCCTTCTCCCTCATACCTTTGCGGATAGGGCAACTTCAACCACCCTCTTCTAGACTAGGCCTTGGTACCTCGAATTTGTTAATACTTGGAGGAGCTCTGATTTACAGAGTTTATGTCATATCATGGTACTTGAAACAGCGATTGTGGTGTGCTTTGGATATGAGGGAGTTTGATTACCACTATGGGATTTTATTAATCAAATCATCCTTTGTTCAAGACTGCCCCAGGTCTAATGCAGTTTTTCTCAAAGTATTTATTTATTGCAGGAGACTCTTTTCTAGAAAGGAAAGGAAAATGTGGTGATCAACTGCTGAATACATTGGTGGGTCTGGAGCTTGTCTACACCAAATTTCTTGTGGTTCATCACCAAATGAGATAACACACTTGTTAGTTTTAGTAAGAAATCCATTCAGCACACAATTTTTACTTTCAGTAGTAACTGAGTAGATCAATTGTTTTATTCCATCGGATATGACAGATCTTTCTTGCAATTTAAGATAATAACATGTTAATCTGAATTTCTATAGGCAGAAAAGACTATGCTACAGTGCTCTTTTTTTAGGCTTATTTTAGCACAATGCGGTTCAGCTAATAAGATTCTCTATTCCATGCACATGCAAGAAACAATTCTTTGACTATATCCAGATAAAAATACACCTAGTTTAGACAAAAGTCTGGAGACTGAGGGGATTAGCAAACTGATTGCACTGCACTCAAAAAATAAGCAAACAAAACTTTGTTAACGTAACTCAAAACATTTAGTTTTCCATGTCCTAGGAAGAATGTGAATCCTGTTAATGAAATCTCCGGAAAGGAAAGGGGGAGGATTTTGAGAGAATACCACCTAAGATATCTTATATCCACATGCAAATGACAGCCAGTACTGTTCCTAGTCTCTTCTGTCCCTTCAAAATACTGTTTTGAAAAGAGAAAAAAATTACAGCAAAAATCTAGGGAGAAGGAAAAATGCTAATTGTTGTTCAGCATCCTTCATGAAATACAAGATTTCTATACTCCTTTAACAGGTTTACAGGTGATGTCACACTAGATTTGATTGTAAGTGCAAGGAAATACTTGTGATTTTTTAAATCTCAAACTCATCTTTATGTGTGGGAATGCATTTGATCAAAATAGCAAAATTTATCACTGAGAGATCTGCTGAAATTTATCAGCTAACAGGCAATTCCTATATTAAAGGGTCATGCAAATTGAGTTCCCTTTAATCTTTCCATCACTACTTCCTATTTCAGAGGACCTGACCATCTTGCCTTTTTGGGTACTTATAAATAGTATAAAAAGATAAATTTTTGTATTGCTGGAGTTGAATTGCTTTCAGATTTTTAGCATTTATTTTTCATCAATGAACCAACTGCCTTCATTTGGATAGGCCGATATTTGTCTCTCTACCCAAGGAATGAATATTGAACAGACTTCCTTCATTTATCCAGTATCTATCGTTCCATTATTAGAAGAGATTAGCATCTTGTGGGGACAGAGATGATCAAGCGCCAATCCACTTTTCAGGGGTAAGCATTTTGAAAAGTCATGTAAGATACTAATTAGGTGGTGAGAGCAGTTTATGTTACTCTATCAATTACACAGGCTGCTTTCTTTTTAAGAATCAAAAATATCCAGGCCTTGGAAGAAATCTTTTCAACTTCCAGATTAAGCTGTTGGGGTTTTTTTTTTCCTTATTCTTATTTTAGTTCTTTGTAAGAGAAGACAATGAAACAACTTTATCTATAAAAGAACAATAAATGTCTGAGACCTTGGATAAGGACATTATCCACACACAAATAACAGACTATACTTGGCTTTAAAGTTCTGCTTGTTCTCTAAATACTTAGAAACTAACTAGACAGATTAGACTGCCTGTCTGTGAAGCATTTTTTTTTCCTTTTTTCTTCATTTAGATTCAGCAAAAAAACTTGAATAAATCAAAAGATGCAAAAGGATCAGTTATGGGTCTGGGATACATGTGCCCCTGCCTAACCTGCACAAACCATTCACTTCCCTCTGGTTTGCCCATCTGTAAAACAGGGGCATTTCTTGCCCTCAGTGCTTCTGGTATTGCAACATGTATCACAAGGACAACTCGGATTTCTAAAGCACTTTGGATCTGGCAGGCAGCAGGGGCAATTAAAGTGTTGAAAAATGTTTTTTCATAGTTTCATAAATTTCCTTCTATCTTCTTGAATAACATCCTTATCATAAATTCACAGAATGCTCATTACAAAAAGCAAATATTTCTTAAAAGCTCCCAGTGGGTAAAAAGAACGTAGGAACAAAATCTAATTTCTCTAAAATAAGCAAATTTTATCAAATATTATCTTTAGATGGCCAGACAGTAGCAGTGTCTTAAGATGTCAAAGAGCAGTACTGTACATTTTAAAGACAAAACTTACTGCTACTTTTAAGTTCTAGAGTATTGTGGCTTCAGGCATACATATCCTGCAGTATTTTCAGTCATACAAGCACTAATAAATAATGCTTATGCATTTGCATATTACTATCTTTTCACAAATATGTAGATTACTCATTACTTTACTAGAGGTGCTGTACAGAGGCTATTTTTATGATTGCTGCAATAACACAGAAGCCATATTTGGCAAGACATATTTAGGATAGACTGAGTCCTTTCTAAAGAAAACTGCAAGAACCGCAAGCAAATAAATGCTTATCTCTGAAACATTTAAACATATTCTCAACAATTAATCTAATTACTGAGCTCAACATCATAAAAGGACCTAGAACATGAGAGTTTGGAACACAAATTCACCACCACCTCCTACAAGTTTTAGTTAAATGGTGTTTAACTTCACAAATGATCTCTGCAGACAGTTGAAGTCCGATATTGATTACTGTTTTAATGATACACAAAAGCCTTTGCATATTGACCTTTGCAACTTATTCTTAAGGTTGTGTGCTTATTACATTTCATCTATAGCACAGCAAGTGGTATTACATGTAGATGCTGAATTGAGAAGCAAAGATGCTGCAGAAAGTCCTGATATATCCTAATGCTTGGAGCAGATGTCAAATGTACATTAAAAAAAAAAGGATTCTGAATTCCAGGTTAGTCATAGCCTATTAAACATATAAGTACATTTTAATTTATTAACTAGAAGTAAGTTTTGGAAAATATTTGAAATTATTACTTGCATTTCTTTCAAAATTTCATTTCTTTGAAAACATGTATTAGAATCATTAAATAAAATGTAATTTAGAAATTAGGAGGGGTAAAACCCTACACACAACACAAAATCCCCTTATGTTTAAAGACTTAACTCCTCCCGTGCTGAGCAAATGCAACATTTGTATATGCTTGCTTTGATGATGAGAAAGCTTCTTTCCCTCTGATCATGAAACAGTGCCGGAGCCTCAGGCCTAATGTGAGGACAATGCAACCACCTCTGTAGCATACAAGGTTCATGAGCACTAAAATCCCTCAGGATTGCAGATGCCACACTCCAAGCACTTGAAAGAGAGAAATCTTGCACTGGGGCAGAGCCTGGTCCAGTTAGCCTCCTGCAGTCCAGTATTCACGTTTATGCAACTCCAGCACCGAGGAAGGAGCTGTTGGGATGAATCTGCTAAGAAATGGCACAGCATCGCCTTCGTGAGAAGAGCTGCAGTTCAGCATCACTACGTGTCCCTGCCGGCAGCCTGCAGCTTGAGACCAGCTGCTCTCACCAACTCCCTCGCTTTAGAGCTGCTGCAGAGTCACATGCCCCAGGTTTCCTCAGAAGAAGATAGAGTTTTGGACTCGAACACAAGCCCAAAAGATAAATAAAGCTATTAAGTCCAGGACCACAAATCAGCCTGAGTGAGTGGTTGAGCAGACACAGCTGTGGAGGGCGGGGGGTAAAGAGCCAACATTCCCAGATGCCCTGTGACAGAAGACGTGATCTGGACTGTTCCCCTGCTGCAGGCGACCAGAGGCAGCACTTTGATTCTCACCTGAAAAATGAGTCACTTCTGATTGACCCAAGTCTCCTTATGCCATTGAAACCTGCCATTCTTTTTATCTTGGTCTATTAAGCATTAATAGGAAGCTTCTCCTGCTTCATCAGCTGGGAAAGTTTTGCCTGAAGCTGCCAGTGCACTTGTGCCAGCCAAAAAAGAAAGACATGGGCTTCCTGCAGGGGCACTGTCCTTATCATGCAACCTGACAAGCCAGCTGCGGCTGGAGCAGACTGGCCTTAGGGAGGGGAGGTAAGTTGGTTGTAAAGAACATTTTTATTCTTCACACAGAACTGCGACTAAATTGGAATTGGATTAGTTGGACACTTGTCTGACTGACAACCCCAATTCCTTTGGCTGCTTTCTGATCTTTCAATTCAGCTCTACTCATTCCTAGAATAAAATGTTATATACAGACCTTTCCTGCGGCATTTCTGTAGTCTTTCCAGTTATGAACTGCAATAGCCCAGAAGTCATGGCCAGTCACAAAGCCCAAGAACACACTGCCCTTTGATCCTAAGGCTGATGCATGAGGAGTAAGACAAGGAGAATTCCACCAACCCTTTGAGCTAAAAGTTTTCTGCACAACTCACAGGGCCTGCAGTGAAATAGGTTTAGTTTACACCTAGGAAGAGAAAACGTTGTGCATACAGCTCTCCTTTGCCCTGCAAGAAAAGAGGCTGAGCATACATTTTTCCTAGGAAGAGGTTTCCTGCAGAACTGGGCCCCCAGGAGAAGAAGGGGACCTTCAGCTGGGTCACAAAGATTCCTTATAACTGAGCTTTGTGTCTGGCCAGTCCCCTAAAAAATAATACTGGGTAGATGGCTTTTGCATTTTATTCCTCAATACTAAATAGGAATGAGTATTTTTCCACTAGGTGCACAAGACCCACACTCTGAGCATTCCTGCAGTAATATTCAGTCATAGTTCGACAACACTTTCAAATTACAATCTTACTGTTTTAACTATTGTTGTATAAAGAGCTAGAAATATGCACCAGACTCAGTTCCAACTTAAAGAGTTATGTCTGCAAGAGGCAGCTGTTGCAGGGGGAGGAATAACTCAAGGCAGAAGCCTAATATGACTGTGGAGATGTACTTCCACTTTGTCAGACAACAGACGGGAAAAGACAGTCAGCATTTGCTCTCTCCCAGACCAAGGCCACTCAAAGACAAAAATCACTGGCCTTTCTGTAGGCTCGGAAACCCAGTTCACCTGTTGTCTTATGGAATGACTGCTTCACAGATTTTGTTATCCACTAGTTTGAATTCCTCATACAATGTGTGCTTCCCAATCACTAGACTGTAAGAAAAAAAAAAAAAAACAACAAAAAACACATTGTAGGTAGAAGATAAGGTTTGGAAGAGAGCCAGTAGCTCCAAAAAGCAGGGGTGACAGCTAAATAGCCAGCTGGGGATGGAAAGACCAAGCACAGTGATTTAAAAAAAAAAAAAAAAAAAAAAAAGACCTGTTTTCTCTAGTAGGTAACTAGCAGTAGCCTCAACAAGGAAATGCAAGGCAACGCCACATCAGGCTCCTCTCAAGATTCCCATCATGTAGTTGTGGTGAGGGGCCTCCTTGAAGTTCAGGAGAGGACTGGGACTCTAACATCTGTTAAAGCTCATGTGCTGATTTGTGTGTTGGATTTCTGATTTCATGAGTAGAGCTACCATGCACTGCCCTGATACAAACTGCTACTGGGGACACCTTCAGACTTTGACCCTGTTGATTAAGCAACAAATACAGACACATTTTGTTACCAGGCACAAGGGAGTTTTCCGATAAGTTCCATCTTTTATACTGTAACACATTACAGCACTGTACTTGATCCATATGGACTTCTCCAGTGAGATGCTTCCATCCACGATACTCCTGGACCAGATAATTTTTCTATCAAAAGCTGAGAGATTATGGCTAATTATTTCCTGCTGTCCTCTCTGTGTCTTTTTTATTCCATTAAACAAACAGACCGTGTTTGGTATATGAGTAAGAAATGTAGTGTAACAGAAAATATGCTAGAAAGGAAATGATTACTCATCACTGCTTTTTGCCTGAGACAGCTAAAATGACCTATTTCCTCAGCTCATCAGCTGAGCAAACTACTGACTTCAAGATGTGAGAAACCATCCTTGTTCTTTGGTTCCAAACACAATTTTGCTTCTATAATGAATTTGAGGAGCAAATACGACCTGACCTGAAAGAGAAGCACACAAGAACTACATTCATCCTGTAAACAGAAGACACCAACGGGAAGCAGACAGACATATCTAAAACACTGCCTAACAGTTTGTTAAATAAGTTTAATGATTTTAATATGCGGTACTCAAGAGAGCATCAGTTAGGTTAACATTTGCCCAGGACATTCCAGTGCATGTTAGGAAGTAAAATGTGAACTACTCTTAAAATAAAACTCTACTATTGCTTTGGGCAGCAGGAAGATAAAAAGTTAATCGGAGCTCTCAAGTGACCGATCAGATGGAAATTAATTACAGATGTAAGGTTCCTGATACATCATCTACCGGAGTTTAAAAGTATCAACTACCTCATGAACACCTAACAAACACCCAAATGGATATGCTTCTTATACTCCATTAGACTATTCCGGTGTCTCAGTATTTCCAGGACTGAACATAATTTTGTGACAAAGTAATTAACCACTATGTATGCTTTATATAGTGAGACACACGCTTAGCATCCAAATGTATTGATTCAGGGATCTTTAATTTTGTGGTGGCTTGTTTTTGCCAGGAATGAGAGGAGGTAGTCCTCAAACATCGGCTCACCTGAACATTTCAAATGGCAAGTTAAAATCGTATATTTCCGAGTGGCTTTGGGGCTTCCCTTTTACTTTTCTCTGACTCAAGAACAGCACTAGAGGTATTTTTCTGCTACCAAAAAAAAAAAAAATCCATCTAAACTGAAATAAAATAGGGACACTTTACCAGGAAAATATGTAAATATACAGACCTGTAAACAATATTCTTCCATAATTTCAGCTATAAGTTGTTCTCAGACCCATGGCAAGGAGCAATGACCTCACTGCCAATAAAATCTAGTCCTATCAGGAAGAAATTAGTTACTGGCAATACAGTTATCTAAAACCAAATACAGTCTCAGGAAGACAGAATCTAATATTGAATTAACGCTTTGAAATATATCCAGCCTTGTCTTAAAAAAAAAATGTAAGACTTGATTCAAAGAAAGGCACCCACTACACAGATCTGTTACAATATATACGCATATACAACATATAAGCATACACACAGGCTATGTCTAAATTGGCAGGTAATTCAGCTCAGTGCAAGTGAACAAGTAAAACAAGGCAGCTGGCGTAAGGCCCCTGCATCTACATGAGAGTTTCTACTCCAGCCCAACTTCACCCTGGTTGTTTGGAGACCAAATGTTCCCCATTGCAGATGCGGTTTGAAGCTGTCCGATGGACCAACTGCTGGTCCATCTGGAGATGATCAGAGATCTTCCTTAGAATGATGAAGATTTGGTGCCGTTAATTCGAAGACACACTTAGGCAATCACAAGCAACTCCTGCTTTACTCAGCTTACTGTCCTCTCCTGCTTTGCACTGCTCTGCTCCACCACCCCCAGGACACCATGCCTGTGGCATTTTAAGTGATCTGAGGACAAAGGCAGGTTTGTGCTCTCCTAAACATTTGAGTTTGTTCCTGTGTGCCCACAAGGAAGGCTGTATCAGCTTAAGGACTGCTAGGTGAGACAAACTCCAGCTGTAGGAAGGAAAAAAAAACAGCCAGCGACAGCTGGGGCTGACTTTGCCGAGTCACCTCGGGAGCCAGGAGCTCTCCCACTCCAACCCCACGCCGCAGCCTGTCATCTGTCAGGGATTTTCAGAGCTCACCTCCTGATGACCTTCCAAAATAATACATGGACGGGCTTTTGGTCACACAGCATCTTAGTAAAGGAGTCTTTGGGTGAGGAAGGCTGCCCACCACTCCTCTGCTGGCCACTGCTCCTCTGAGGATCAGATACAGGTAGCCGATTCCTCACAGGGCTTCCACCTTCCTACAATATTTGCCAAACCCTCCTTCAAGGTGGCAAGGTGAAGGTGAGACCACAAACCAAAATGCCCCACAGAAACACAGTAACAACAAAACCCTGAAACCCTACTGTGAGTCAGAACAGGTGGAGACACGCGTTCAGACAGGGGGCTGCTTTCTCTCCTTTCCCCCACTCCTTACACTGGACGAAGCCTCGCCGTTTCTCAAGGTTGTGGGTCAGAAAGCAACTGTGCTCCCAGCCAGCAGGGACCCTCCCGCAAGCTGCCTTGGGGCCACAACGCACTCCCTTGGGCAGGGACTCGGAAAAATGAAGACGTCGCGCTGGCAAACGTTCACCATTTATTTACTTGAGGTGTTTGACCAGAAGAAAAGCCGCGGGTCAGACACCCCGTTAGGGACTCCCACCTGCCCTCAGCTCCTCAAGCGCCCCTCCACGGGGCCGAGGCCCGCCGCCGGCCACTGCCTGCCCCTGCCCTCGCTGCACCGGGACGGCAGGGTCACGCAGACCGGGGAGGGGGGACGGGGCGGGACGGGACAC
>NW_020799095.1:73858543-73972683 GCF_003259725.1 Athene cunicularia
GGGCCGCTCCCCGGCGGGGCTCCGGGCAGGTGGGGCTCCGGCTGCGCCCTTTCCTCCGCCCGTGTGTCGTGAGCCGGGAGTCCGCGGTGATGGGCACGGGACAGAAGCCTGGAAAGATCGGGGCGCTGCAAGAGGAGCTGCTGCCACCATACTTCAGCCGTGAACAGATCCGTGCACTTCAGCCCGGCTCAAATTCTGTAGCGCTCTTGGTGACCTAAGGCTGTCCCCTGGCCTGGGCACTGAGAAGACACCCCGGTGTCCCCTGGCTCGCTGTCAGTCTCCCTTGCACACAGCTCTCCTGCTTCATCCCTTTAATCCCCGGTTGCTGCGTTTGCACTGAAAACATGTTTTGTTCTTGACGTATCTGCTCCTCCTTTGCCCGAGCTGGGTCCTTGTTTGCCGTAGCACTGTGGTGTGGGGAACTCGCTGTTCTCTCATTTGGGTATTTGTGACAGGTAAGGCCTTGGTCTTGTGTCAGGCTACATTGTATAGGGTCTGTCGTTATGTTTTCAGTTGGACCGTATACACTTGCTCACAAGTGTTAAACTGGGCAGCCACAGTAAATACTGCATCCCAGATAGCTTTTATCCTTGTCCCAAGTCTCTCAGTTTTGCTGAGAAGCTCTTGTTTTCTAAGCAGAGTAGGTAGTTTCTCCCATGCTCCTCCTTAAGCAAAAATATCAGAAAATTAGTGGGCACATTCACCTGTTCATAAAGAAGAAAATGAAAGGAAAATTATTACAGTGGGAAAAAGCAGCTAACACTAATGATATGTTTGTCACAGTTCTGTTAATCTCATTTCACTTCCTAGTCCTTTAAATTTAAATAAGCCCCGATACTAAAAAAATGCAATTCCACCCTTGTCTACAACTACATTCCTACTAAGCTAGTCTTCTATAAATCATACTTGGGGAGAAAAGGGAAAGCTAAAGATAGAGATGACAAGGTAAAAGATGATTTAAATGCTAATAACTGTGCCACATTAATAACATACAGCAGAAGTTAAATTGAAAGCAGTTCACTCAGCAAACTGAGTATGACAGTTGTGTGTATACAGTTTGCTTCATACAAGGTTGACTTGATTCAAAATCCATGTCAGCCCGTGAAAAACATCCCCTTGGCTTCAGTGTGCTCTGGACCAGGATTTCAAAAATCAACAAGCAGGAGATTACAGTTTTATAAGTGAGAGGCCTTCTGTCTGACTGGGTACCAGTGGCACAGGAGGGCTGTTACCATGTGGATGATGCATGTAAGCACCTGTCTAACCAACTTTAACAGCGTTAGGAGCAAAGTATCTCAGAAAATGTGTTTTCTTTAATAGCTGAATCATAGGATTGGGGCTCCAGGAGTGTTGGGGGGTTATCCCCTATCTCCAATGGTGCGCTGGGGAGGCGCTTAATTGAAAAGGAAGAAACCTAGTGAGCAGGAGGACTCCTGCAGAAAACCCCAGCTCAGGAGAAGGAACTGGAAAGATGCTTTTTGTATCAGCCTAGTGGGAGACTTACCTACGTGGAAATCAGGAGGCTGAGGCAGGGACAAAGATACTCTAGGTCTAAAGAGATCCTCTTACAGACAAAAAAACCAAGGATTTTATCTTTTTGTATGTGATACATTATTTTTTATACTTGCAGGACGTTACTGTTGTACTCGTGTGGCTGAAAATAACACTGACTTGCTGAGCCAGTCACCTTTCTGCTCTCCAAAACTGTAATAATTTTAATGATAGGGCTGAATAGAAGCAACGTAGAAGAATGGGTGTGCCAAAAGACGGCTCTGAAAAGGCTGCCATACCTCCTCCTGTGAATGTATGCTGCAGATAAAAAAGATTTCCAAGAATGATAAAGGAAGTAAAATTTGTATGAAGTAATTTTACCCACTCTGGATACTACCGTAAAAGAGACAGGAGAACTATAGGTCAGAAGTAAGAGATGACAGTAAACAGTTAGGGAGAGAATGAACCTCACCTGACTGGGGAAGAAGAGGTGTTTAAGAAATGTTGTAAGACATAAACACTTTTGATGTGTCATATTCATACACTGCTCTCTCAACCAGGGAGAGTATTTGGAAGTAGAGTGTTCAAAGAAGAGCCTTTTAACAAAACAATACTGTTAGGTACCTGAGATTGAAAAGTGAGAAACAGAGAATCTTACATTTTTATTTTACTTTTTTATTTTGAGAGGCTTTTCTGGGTGTTGAAAGTTTTATTCAATAGCAAACATCACTGGAAAATTGCCAGATCCTTGGTATGTGCCCATCTTTAGATTCCTTGCTACTTTAAGGGAAATTTACAGTAAGGCTAGGGAATATCTGCAGAACATAGTTTATGACTGTCACCATTTCCCCATATGAGATGTTTTCTATGGCAAGTCTGTTTAGTTTATAGGAAGTAAAAAATGCTGGAGCAATGCTCCTAAGAACTAACGGGCTTGTGTCCTGCAGTCACTTCCAGAACCGCTACAGCCAGTGAAGAGCCTCCTGTTGACTCATGGACCCTAATCCAGGAACGCTTTAGGACAAGGCTGTATTACAGAGTTACTCCAATATAGTGAGCTAACCTCATCTGTTCACCTCATAAAATCTTCTTAGAAGTATCTGATTTCCCCCCCCCTAGTCCAGGTGCATGACCAGTTACATTACCAGAAGATTAGAGAAATAAATAATATCTAACCTTCCTGCATTGTTTCTTTCTCAACCCACTTCCCTTACATTTCATTTACAGTACTACATAGCTTTTATGAAATAAAATACAAATACTTTTGCTGAATGTTCCTTCTCCACACAAATATGTGTGTATTATTTATGTATTATTTATGTATTTATTTTTCTCTAGGTATACACATGCACAAGCCAATATACACAACAGAGCATTTCATCCTAAGAGCTTAACACATACCAGCAGCAGAGTCTCCCTTTCATTCTGCTAGTGAGAGCATTCCACTCTCAATATCTTATCATGAGATTCACGATAATTAGTGTTTTATTTAGAGCTCAGCTGTTGGAGAGCAGAGTTTGCATTAAAAATCCCAGCTTCTGTGAAAAATGTTGGAAGTACTTGCTTGGAAATACATAAATAAACTGCTCCCATGTGCTGGATCTCAACGCAACCTCAAACAACCCACCCTGCAAAGAATACCGCTGTTACCCTGCATGCTCAAAAATCCATCACCACCCACATCAGTTTTGCTTTTAAGACAGTTTCGGAGCCACTCACATATATTGCAGTGGCCTGATTTGTAGTGGATGTGTACATTTGCATTAGCATTATTATAAAGGGGGAAACTAGGTGTGCGTTAGTCACTAACTTTATCAGAAGGCAGAATCAGCCCTAGGCAGTGTTAAATACAGTTTGCAAATGTGGCTGGTAGCTCTCTGTTGTTCATGGGGTGGCTAAAGCCAGGCAGAGAGCAGTATTTTGAACTCAGAGCCTGTCTGCAGTAGTCCCTTAATTATCAGTCGGAACAGTAGGAGGTTTTTTTTTTTCTTTCTAGCTATCATATAGCCAGGCCCTGAATCATTATTTTCAATTGATGTCAGTAGCTGTTGGTTGGGCAGTTTTATTTGCCAACGTAACTGTTAGGTATGCAGACATAATGTTGTTCAGCAGCTTGTGGGTCCTTGGAAACTAAAACTGAGCAAGCAGAGTCCTGATGCCTCTTTCTCCTGAGGTCACTTGGGTGCTCTCGTCCTGCAGAGAAATTGCCATACATTGCGTCCGGTGTGGTGGTTGGGATCACACAGACAAGCCATAAAGGAAGCGCTAAACGTTTTGGATTCTAAATTATTTTGCAATAATGGCTTGAAAAACAAACTTTTTTTCTTGTATTTGAATGGGGCTTGGTTTTTTTCCTTAAAAAGTGTTGCCAGAAAAGGAGAACAAGTGTCATGAATAGCGTATCAAAAAGAATTAGTGAGTTTATCGTCTGCCCATGCCATTTGCAAACTTAGTAGGGGGTTAAACATTTTGATTAATGCTTTATGAAGCTCATTTTTGGGGTAAGTGTTATTGTCTGGACATTCGGGACAAGCAACAGGAGAGTTCACATGCCCAGCTGCTCCCTGGGGATTTGGGCCAAGTTGTGTAACCTTTCCATGGCACAGTTCCCCTGCCTTTGAAGTGTGCCTAGATGCCAACCTGTGTGTCACAGGGATGCAATGAAAATTCATGTGTCAGAAGCGCTCCAAGATGAAAGGTGCTATATGAGTGCAAAGTACGCCTCTTATTGCTTTTGTGAGAGGTCAGGAACTTGTTTAAATCGTGTAGGACTTTAGTACAATATAAACAAGAAAGCTAACAAGGTCTTATAATTGGTATAGACCATGACTGAATGTTATTGCCCACAACCACGTTATTAGTAGGGGATGCAGATGGAAATGCCCTATTTGTTTTAAATTCATGTGAACCGCACAGCATTTTAAATTAAATGTAGATGAAATTGTGTTGAAGAAGCAAACATCTACAGAGTATACCATCAACAGATTTTTCTTTTTTAATATACGTTTTCAATTTTCTGTGAAATATTTTGAAGGAATTAATTTCTCCTGCAGGATTCACATGCCAAATAGTCGGGGAAGTGGGTAGGCAAGATCAGTAATTTCCCTGTTTGGAGTGAAAAAATCCAATTGACACCTTATGTAAAGGATCAAAAACTGAACCACACACACACCTGAGGTAGTAATTTTCAGGATTTGTATTTCAGTACTGACTCCAGAGAGATTTTTCTTCCAAGCAACACAGCTTTACTTCCCTTTACACACCAGCCTGAGCCCTACATACAGCCTTAGCTCCTAAATAGTGTCTGTCAAGCACTGGGGGGGTTTCAAGCGAGTGCTAAGTGGTCTGTGGACCACATGGACATTTCTTAGGCTCATATGTCTGTGTTAGTTGCAGCAGGCATAGGATACCAGGCATTGCATTCACCAATCATGCAGAGTGTTTGCTGGAGTTTCATGGCAAGCAATGCACGCTGAGAACTGGGAAGAAGTCGAAGATCTAAAACATTTGCAGATAAAAGCCAAATCTCAGCAATGTGTTAATGTTCTTCAAGGTAACAAAGACAGATACTCCCTGCAGCTAAACCAATATATATTTGCATTTTATAGCACACAAGGTAAAAAATAAACAGGTTATGAAGAGCAGTGGGGCTATCACCACTGAAGATTTCAGATCATACTAGAAATTATGAGAATGAACCTACAAATGAGGAGTCCATCCGCTGCAGTGCTCCATGTTGCCATAGTGTAAAATATATAATCTAAAGCTAGGATCTGTGCTATGCCTCATTTGTCAGTACCTTCTCTTTTTTTCATCCTACCTTCTTCCTTCACAAAACACTGCTTCCCACTCCCATTGCCTCCCACCTGTGATGGCTGTGTCAGCTTGGCTCTAAGGACTTCTCTGGACTTTCCTGTGCTTTAAGAACTGGCAGGTTCTGTACCTCATGACACCCATTAAGCTTGTCTGAAGTAGTTGGCTATATTTACCCACCAGGTTGCTGGAAAATAAGACTTGTAGGTCTGTAGGGTAGAAACAATTCTCCCTACCTGAAGAGTAACCAATGTTGTGGAAGACCAGGTGCATTTACCACTTTTCTGATCAGTCCCGAGTCCCAGTCTCCAGGGTGGAGGGCCTTCTCTGGATATACTCCAGTCATAATATCACTGGATATTCACTGAAAAAGGGTCAGGGGACAGCTGGATACTTCTGGTGCTTCTTTCAGAGACAGGGGATTGGGGTTCTCCTCCCTACAACAGTGAAAATCTGGTAGACTAAGACGACATCAGGAAGGAGAAATTAAAATACCCTGAGACTAATTTTAAAATAGAGGTTCAAAACTGAAGTTTTGAAAGGGACTTGACCTGCTGTATTCTGCATCATGAAGAGAAATCCCCAGAGTAAAACTTCTGGGTTTGATTTGAACCGACCATTTGATTTGTTTCAGGGGTTTTCTTGTTCATTTCTTTTGGTTGCATTTTCACAAAACCAAGAAAGCTGATTTCTCTTCGCATTTGATTTGGTCTGAACTGGTTTCTTTTTAATCTTGGCTCATTTTGCTGCTGTATGGAGAACTTGGTTGTATACAAAAGCTTATATGACATGGCCAGTCTTATGACTGCTTGAAGATAAGTGAATTTTTGTATGCAAAGAACACATATATGCAAGGCTCCAGCTCTGAAAATGCAGATCCTATCTATTAATTGACATTCTATCTTGATCCTAGACAAGACATTTATCCCTCTCTTTGGGTGAGTTTTGTCAGTTCTAAAATAGTGATGTATTTCACAAGGCAGTTAAAAAGTTTATTCCTTCATGTTTGTAAAACATGGATGTAAGTTGCTGTATAAATAGAAAATTTAAATATATCTGCCAGCTCATGCAGAAACCTTCGTGCATAAAACTGAGCAATTCCAAACAGATTTTGCTTTGTAGCTACTTTGAGAAATCTGTGATGTTTTTAAATAACATGTGTAGTACTGCTGAGCTCAATTCCAGTTTAAATGGCATATCAGAACATGTGTTTCTTAAAAAAGTTGTGGAAAATTTGTAGTGGCATTAGATTTTAACAGGCTAATCTAACTAGCTGTTGGTACCTCATACTCTTTGTACTTGTAATCATGTGGATTTTGGGGAGAGGGAAACAGGAGTGTTAATATGTAATTAGATCATCAGATTACACTTCCTACTGCTTGCTTGATTTTCTACTGACATGATGTTTTAGACACTGCTGCTGCCTTTTCAGATAACCATTAGCCAGAGAATTCAAAAAGATCCGCCATAAGAACAAGAGACCTAAATGACCCATGAGCTTCAGTGTCTGAAACAGCCAAGTTCTGCAGTTCTCCCATCTTCTGTCTTCTCTGTGGTATCGCTTCTCTTTCAGATTTTCAGACCTTTGCTACCTTGCTTTAGAGCTTGTCTGCATATGCAGTTTTCCTTGATTAGTTCCTTCTGATGTAGTGCATAATAAAAGTGCCTGCATGAAACATTAATTAAGAATAATTCCAGGTGTAAACACACATTTGGTTCCAGAGAGGGCTGAAGTACAGCATTGTTACTTGCAAAACCACTGTAGATTTCTGTAGCCTTTTCAAGAGCATTCTCGAAAAAGGCAAAGGAAAAATACTGGAGAGTTAAGAGCACTTTGTTACAAAATAAGTGCTACAGTGGCGTGAAATCTCAAGTGCCAGTTAAATGATTTTCCCCAAGATGATGCGAAAATTTCACTGGTTTTGATTTTGCAGGAGTGTTACTGTTGGAGAAGTGGTGGTCACTGTTGCCCAGCATGCCCAGTTTGCTTTACTGATGGCAGTGGTTCAGCAAGAGTTCATCTTTTAGCATGGGAAGTGAATAAACTTCAAGAAGCAACTTATTTTCAAGTTATTTGCTTCACGTATTGTCTTTGCACTGCTGTTGGACCACTAAGGCAATTGTTTCCAACCTTTTTCAACTTTCAGAGCCCAGAAAATTTTCTAGAAAAAGTTTGCATCCATACAAGCTGGAGAGCATATTTTTGTGTACAACTTTTTTAGTTACCTGTCTCTGACTCCTTGTAGATAATCCCTAAGGTACATGGCTCTGTGGGGCTGAAAGCTCACTGCATCAAAGCACATGCTAGTACATTTGCTGAAAAATACATCTAAAAGGCATTTGGCCAGGAGATGGTCTGTCATCTGGCTTTCTTACCAGTGTTTTGTACTTAAATTAGTGAATGAAGTCAGATGCCGGCCACACCTGAGCTTTCATGTCTGGCCTTCAATCTGTGTGGCTGCACGGCTTTCACCTACTTTGGCAGAAGAAAGCATTGATGCATGCCAGACTGGACTGATTTTTTTCCTTCATCAAGTCAGATGGGCATCATGTGTAGGGATAAGGGGTGTACCTGCATGGCACCCCCTGCTCTTCCCCTGGTTTTTTTTTTAATGATAGTGTTTGACATCTACTTCCCTGAAAATAGAGGATTTATGTTTAGGTTTTATGAGGCTCTTTTTCCTATTCACTTCTAACTCACATTGTGTTACCCCTCCTTCATCCTGCTGCCTGTCGGTGATCAGTATCTTATTTTTATAACCCTTCTGTCAGCAAGTGGCAGCTGCTGTTCCTGCAGCCATGGCCAGCTAAGGTGAGGTAGCTCTGATCCACCTCCAGCAGCTCCCTCCTCATTGCAAAGACTTTCCTTGCCGCAGCATACCAGTGTGCTCCAAGAACTTGGCAGCCTTTGATCTCAAATCTGCCTTCCTGCAGACGAAAGACAGACCCTTGCACAAGTCCATTGTTACCATTTCCTCTGTCAGCATCTTACCAATTAAAAAGCATTTAGCCCATTTGGAAAGAAAACGAATAGTTAGCAGCATTACAGGGCAAGAAGGTAATTCACATGTTCGATTCTGGTGAGAGGGGGGAAAAAATGCCAGTTACATAAGAGGAAAGATTATAGAAATAAAGCATTTATAGCTTGGACAGAAAAGGGAATCTGATAACTGACTGCAGTTGTATGAACAGCAGTGTGGTCATGAATTAGAGGAGATGGGGTTAGCTGGGTCACAGCCGTGGAGGAGAGCATGGCCAGGAGCAATGAGGGAGATTGGGGCTGTGAAACACAATTTAGACTGGAAAGGTTTCCAGATTATTTTCCAAGTAAAAAGCAGGAGTTGTTCCCTCTCACACATTATTACTTCTTCCTTCTAAAATGTGGCATGGAGTGCTGTGCTTTAGACAGCGTTAGGTGGTGGTGGTGGCGTTTTATGTAGGCTCAAATTCAGTGAGTCACTGAAAGCAGAGAGCGTTGTGATCACTCTAAAGTGCTGTACATGGTGGGTCACAACTGAAAACCATGTCTTCTGGTGAGGGAGATGAGCAGCTTGGGAGCTACATACTCCTCAAAGACACTCAGTGCAATCCAGAAGGGTAGTGTAGTTAATGGGCTGTTAGTATGGCCTCTTCCTATTAAATTGTACACACTAAGGTAAAATATACAAAACCTGCAACTCAGAGGTGCAGAATTTCTATTATTAATGATAATGATCATGATACAGTTTTCTTACAGCACTCTGTTTTTCACATGACACCTTCCAGATTCAGCACACAAAGAGCGCTTGCTAGGAAGAGAAACCAGAGTTACCTAGCTAGTAGAAGTACCGACTGTGAAACACCTGTCTTGTTCCTTTAAGAAGCGTGTAGTGGAAGTGGCATGCCCTTTGCTACCAGGGTGAGCAGTGCACAGCACTGGGGTCCCCCCGCAGAGCGGGGTGGGAGGGGGATCCAAACAAATGAGCTTATCAAAATATGGGGACCTTTCCAGTACGAGAGAAGTGGATGGAGTGTTGAGATGTCCTCACTGTGGAAGTAAGGAAGATCTTTACTCTGCTTTTAAAGTGGAGGCTTGCTCAGTTTTTTTAAGGGCTGAAAGGCATAGCTGTGTGAGGCAAGACCTGGCAAGCACAGGGGACGTTTCAGTTCCTGCAGTACCATAAAGTGCACCCCCAGCCCTGCACCCTTACTGTCTTTCCAGTTGGGTTCTGTTGGTCCTTTGCTTTCCTTGGTTGTCCCATGGGTGCTGGAGCAGTTTAGTTATGCAGATATCCATGTGGCTCTGTTGCCAGGCTGGAGCCTGCAGTGCAGCTCCACTCCCTAATTGCTACCAGGGAGCCCATCCATTTCACCCTCATCCTGTTACTGGCTTTGGTAACTTGCTCCATCAGTCCATCCTGCTTCCTCCCCCACCGTGGCATTTTGGAGATGACTTTGAATCCTAGGATTATTTGCAACCCACTGAGCCCAAGAGTCTGGCTAAGGAGATGAGTTCAGACCAGCCTGGCAGAAGTGAACATACCAGGAGATGTACTTTGAAGGGTAGCTGTTTTTCCCCACTTGTACAGCCTGTGGTGGTGGGCAGTAAATCTTCCAATCAGAGTACCTGGATCATCCTCTTCATTAAATTTTAATTTTTGCTCTCTCTTGCTCATATTTTTTTGAAGCCTGTCAAAATAACCCCAGTTGTCCTTGGTTTTGTACAGTCATGGGGACATCTCTGGTCATTTTTCTCTGCATGTCAGCAGTACAAAACAACTGGTAGTGTGGGGCTCCAAATTTAGTATGACAGCACTGTCAGCTTCCCCTGTGTTTATGTTGGGGCATAATGATTTTGCAATCTATCTTAAGCATTTGCTTTAAAAGAGAAAGGAAGTCCAAACCACAAAACATTTTTCAGATCCTTAAGACGCCAAAGGTAGTCATCCACAAAAAGCTTTCTGTTTGCCATAGGTAAATACATTCTTCAAGTACTTCTCTAATACAAAAGGTGCACTCATACACGTGCGCATGTATATAGTGTGTCATGAGCATGAGACTGCCTTTATAGGAGAATTATACACTGAGTGGTGCTAAAGTACTGTCTTGATTACTTAGTAGCTTATATGCAAGGCAGAATGGTTAAGGAAATAAGGACAAAAACTGTACATAGAACTACTTAGGTAATTGCACATGCACCTGGTGTGTCCCTTATAGTTTACGCCACCTCTGGTTACATGCTATTATGGTGGTTGCATGTGCAAATGCTGTTTTATTTTTGAATCAGTGATTTTGTACATGGGTTTCATCTTTTCAAAATATGACCTTGAGAGCACTCTTGATCACTGCACTACTGTTCTTTATATACTTGTGGGCAGTCATTTTGCTTCAGAGTGTTTTATTTCAAAGCATGAAAGCATGACGACCTTTCAGCATTCACCGTCTTGTTCTTATATGAGCTTTCAGAGATGCAGTCAACGGTCTACTGGTTAGGACATGCTCCAGCATTGTAATAGTCTTGGGAAGAGCTTTTGTCAGCAATGCCTTCTGGATCTAATATATAAGTAGTGTGCCTTTTTCTGCTAATACTGTGCAGAGGCCAACATTTCTCTCTTTAATAAATTTATGAGAAATCACAGCAGGTAGCCTGCTTGACATTTTCTTATTGTAGGCTTGACCTGTCAGTGAGCTTTGATTCGCTGTCCGGAAAAGGCCGGTATAGTTGTGGGCTAGCTTTTCCAAATCATGGCATGCCTTTTTTGTCAGCTGCAAGCTCCTACCACATTGTGGGTGGTTGCATCACTAAGGAGAAAATAGCTAGCAAAGGCACAGTCATTGCCTCAGGACTTCGTCAAGGAAGTCTCATGTTAAGTTGCGTATTTGTGACTTGAGCTCCAAAGGTTTGATTGTGCTTGCAGTAATCTGCAGATGTGGAGTGTGTTGTATTCTGTGCGCATCAGAGATTTGAAAGGGGAAATGAGTGGTACGGGAGAGGGGTTTAGATCAAGAGGGAAGCTGCCTGAAGGAAAAGCCTGACAACTTTGGCTTCAGAAGTATCAGCACATCCCAGAAGTCCCAGTGTCCAGCAAATGCCTGGCTTGGGTCATGAAAGCTTTTCACCGCACTGGAGAGGCTGAGATGCTTACAGACAAAGCAGCTGTGGGGCCATAATTTTGTTGCTGATATCTTGCTGAATAACGAACTAGACATTTTTTCTTCCCTTGTCCTGCTGGAAGTCTAAAGTAGACAAAGGAGGCATGCCAGTATAAATTTAACTTAACAAGAAGGCGGTCGGGTTCTCTATGACCAGCACTGAGAAGAATGTTAAAGCAATACTCGTCCAGCTGGCGATAAAGGATAACCTGCGCTGAACTGTAGAAAGAAATGGAGGAAAAAACATGACTCACAAATATCCTTGACCTTTTTTCAAGATAAGAATAGTGGCAGCACCTGAAACCATTAGATATGAATACAGTGATTTTTAGATGAATTTGCCTTATCTCTTGACAACTCTTGAGTATGGGGTGCTGTGGCAAGAAATAAGCAAATTGGCTGGATAGGGAAGCAGTACGTCTACAGCCAGAAGAAGAAAGGATATTTGAGTTTATCTTTTTTTACTCTTAACACGCTTATAGCATTAGAGACCCTAAGCACTTTTTCACTTCGCTGTTGATGCAACATAGGGGTGAGGGATGCACAGACAGCTTGGAACGGTTACGAAAAAGGATTAGTAGCTGTTTTGCAAGAGGTTATTATTGCAACTTCTGGGAATTGCTTTCAAAGGCAACTACAAGCATGAGTGTCTCCCGTTTGCTCTCCATAAAGAACAGTGCCTCTATAGTCTCATGACATTTAGCATTAAATACCTCTACACTTTTATTCTTTCCGTTTTGGCCAGATAAGATTCTCTAACCTCAAATCTTCTGCGTCTATCCCTTTGTTTTGTGATTCCTTTGTGAAGGAAAGAAAACATCCCATTGAGCAAGAGAGAAACAGGATATAAAAATAGGGAGCCACACACAGTTCAATCTTTCTTTTCCCTTACGATGAATCCCTGAGTGGCAGCACACTGATGCAGCACCATAACCAACAGTCTGACGTCCACAGCCTGCCAAGCTGAACCCAAAAGGATTAAGCATCATCAATCTCATTTTTTACTGACTTTTTTTGGCTCTTTGTTTGTACATATTTGTTTAAAACTGAGTATTTTTTGGTTTCAGCCCTGGGTTGAGGCCTCCCATGTGCTGCTGTGGTCTGTGGCCCTGGACAGCTCCTGACCCTCCTTCCCTGTCTCCTCCTTGTCACCCTGTCACCCATTTGCTGCCCTTTTTTTTTCCAGGGAGTAGCCTGTAGTCTACAAATACCTGCTTCCCTTCTGTCCTCTCTACTTTCCCTTTTCTGTGCCTGTCGAGGGGCTGCCTCCAGAGCATGTCCCATTGCTGTTTGCAGTCAAGCAGCCCACTGTAATCTTGACAGCAAGGTGCCCACCCCCTTGCCCCTGGCAGATTCCTTCCTTGCAAATGAGAGGCTTGGTTCAGCAAGAGAAATGCTTAACTTGAAATCTTTTTTTAATGTTTGTGGGCTTTAAATTTAGGCCTGAGTAAAGCTCATACACAGGTTATTTATCTCATATGATGCAGCCAGGCTTCAAGTGAAGAATGTGAGCTTTGTAAAGCTGCAAGACTTTATCTAGCAAAGGCTCCCTGTTCAACTCTTCTTCCTCCTCCAGACATGCAGCTGTGGTACCAGGGAACATGCTGCCTAGCTATCGATATTCCTTCTTTCACATCTCACCATGTCAGGGCCAGCTCCAGGTCAGTCTGGTTCAAATGCTTTTTCTCTAGGAGCAGGCATGTCGCAGTGCTGGCGAGACGTGGCTGTGAGGGGTCTGTCACTGTCAGTGACCTAGAGCTCCCTCTCATCCTCAACCGAGTGGCTTGTTTTGAATTCCTGCTCAGCACAATGCTATGTAGGAGAAGCAGTGAAATTTTTCTCCCTGCATGCTGGCATCTGATGGCACGTGGTAAATGCCTCCTGTCCTCACTGGTGTTTTTTTTTAAGACTTTACAAATGAAGGTCAGAGTGATTATTCTCTCACTAAGTCTTAAAGCCAATTTGTGGATCACAGATGAGAATAACACCGCCTGCATTCCTCACATGCCTGTTCATCCTGCCATCTAAGTCTCCTTGGTGTAGCTAACCAGTGATGTTTTCTTACCTGCAAGGTCAGAGATAACGATTTTCGAGTGCTCAGAGAATCTAATCTCAGCAAAGCCTCTTTTGGATCAGAGGCTACTTCTGCTCTTTGGTGTATTCTTTAAAAGGCAATCCTTTGAGGAAAACTGGGAGAATCATGTCAAGCTCAGTCTTCTGTGCATGGGCATGAATGCACTGTGAGGAGAGGTCCAGGTGTTGTGAAGTAGGTGTTCAGTGCAGGCTTCAGACAGAAGTGTGTCCAATGTGAACCTGTGCATTATTTGAGGGACTCTGGAGATGTTTAACATAAATATTTTTTAAATGCTACATATAATTTGGCTTCAGACATTTCCAGGTCATAACTAAACTACTAGGTTTGTTTCAAATCAGGGATGGATGGCATGAATGGCACTGTGTAAGTCAGAACCATCACATGTTCTAAATTAAACTTGGGCTGAGCCAACATTGATCTTAAGTCTCCTTTTGAAAATCTCCCCACCTTACAGAAATTGCTGATAACATTTCTACAGAAAAAAAAAAAGAAGCATGGAGGAGAGTAAGGAAGCAAGAAGCTGACCGTATAATGGAAAGATAAAATCATGCAACTAGGAGAAAGTATTCTGAATAAACAAGTTAAGTGAAATAACAGCTCCAGTTGCAGATAGCTTTGGCTTGGGTAGCACTATCAGGAATTCAGATGCAAATCTCTTAAGTTTACCAAAGGAGGGTCGTCTCCTAATATGAATGGGTGTTTCCCTACCTAGGCACTCCAAGCTGCCCAAAGTATTACTACAAAGGGCTACTGTTTTCTGGGGAGAAAAAAAGAGAAAAAATATGAAATACATGAGGATGACATAAAGATGGGAAGATAGGAGATCTTGGAGGATTTATCTGATGACCTGTCTCCCGGTAGAGATAATACACGCCTCAAGTGAGATTTCACCTGGGATACTTCCCACAGTTCTGGCCATACATACTTTAAGCAGATCAGTTCAAGCTAGTTCAAAAGATTAGGCAAAAGAAGCCCCAGCTATTAGTTTCTTCATTTTTTTTTCCATCATCCTATCTGAGAAAGAGAAACTGAAACATTTTGATTTCTCTGTCCCATCAAAGACGGGTAGAATATGAATAAGGTTGTTCTCTGCAAGTAGATGAGGGAAGATGTTAGCTTACCTGCAAACAAGAGCAAATTGGGTAACAACATCTGACTGTAAGCAGACAGTGGGTGCTTTTAAGCTGGAAATGAGGAAGGCTTCAGGCTACCAGAGGAATGAGGCTGTGGAAAGAGCAGGGGCAGGAAAGCTGAACTACTTGTTGCTAAGATCGTGTTAATGAAAGTCATGCTATTGCAGGCGTGCCTGGAGCACAGCAAAGAACCGAAGCCTACACCCTTGGAAGCTGTTTCTGTTCCCTGTGTGTTGGGAACAGGGAGAGAAAGCAGAAGTATTATTTTTTATATATATCTGCAATGTATGATCCATATATACACGAAAAGAAATTGGAGGTCCTGTGTGTAACTGCAAGACAGCAGATGCTCTGGCTTCATCTTATGCTGTCCAGTGATTACCTAAGAGAACTTGCAATTGTTGTTTAAGCCCTGATTTTGAAAGCTTTTCCTTCTCATAGCAATTTTTTAAATCTGAATATGCTGTTGTTCTAAAGTACTCACATTTGAGTATCTTTTTTTTTTTTCTTTTTTTTTTTTTTTTAAATTATCGCTTACTTGAGACCTCCACAAGCCCTGTTGTCTCTAAGAAATATCAGTTCAGTGGGATGCCTGACTCCCAAAGATTCAAGGTGTCCCCTCACCCGGGGCCATGAAGGCAGGGCGTCTGCCTCTGTGGGGCTGACTTTGCTGCTGCTGCTGGCGCCAGTGAACAAACGGAGCTCTGTTCATTTTCTGCTCCAACAGAACGAGCAGGGGGCGGGGAATGGGACAGAAGAAGGATGAGCTTGGGGATGGAGGTTGCTCAGTAAAATGAAGAGAAATATAATGAGAGAAGACAATGTATATTCAGGTTCATAAAGAAGTGCTTTCGATGATAACACATTAAACAAAATGTGGAAGGGTTTGGTAATGTCCTTTTATCGCTGTTCACAGGATGGCTTATCTGTTCATTTTTGTGTTTTGCATGGTAATGATAGCTCAAAGTCAAACATCAGTGTCTGCTTTGTTGTTGCCACTGACCCTGATTTAGGACAATCTCAAAACATTAAATACCTTCCCATTTTCTTATTGTATGTGTCTTCTCCCATTGTTCCAAATAGCAGGCTGGTGGTGTGATTTGAAAATCCATTTAAACAATCCTGCTATGGCATATTCTTAGTAAAAGACAAGAGTGCCAAAAGTATGCCAGAGAGGGAAGCATCCAGACTGTGCTGAGAGCACTGGGAGAGAAATGCTTAACTCCTGTCATCCACTTTTAAAGTCTTGGTCTGTATATCTCTATCCATTTGAAACAGGCTGCTTTGGTCCTTCTGAAAACAAAGCAACTGCTATTACAGTAATGAGATATTAGAAAAAAAAGTCTATCACAAGTTTTACAAGGTGTAGCACCTTCAGAAATGTGACGGTTTTGAAGTGTGGGCATTAAATTTGTTGGCCTCTGCATAAGTGCAGCAACGAAGAAGACATATTGGTGTTGCACTTGTTAATTAAAAATGGGATTTTAACATGTTTTCATGTGATTAGAACAATGCATCCTGTAAGGAGAGCAAATACTGAAACATGAGAGGCTTACTTTTTTTGTCTGGGAGATTAAGCATTTTCATCTGGCTGAGTTGAGGTTGAGGGAAACAGGAGTTTTATTTTTATTTGACTTGAGGGCTTCTGTATTCTTTTTAGTTACACTATGTATGTGCAAGTGTCTGAGCACTGATTGAGCAGTCTAATTACTCGGCTGACAGCAGATGAAAGCAAATGGCCAGACCGTGAGGTGTGTTGTACCTGCTTTGACCTGGAGCCATCGTTTGGCCCTACTCCTTGTTCAACGATGCTGAGGAGGAATGGCCAGTGAGAGGAAGAGGCAAAAGGTTTGTCTAACTCTGTCACTGCTGTACGTGCGGAGAGATGAATCCTCTGGCCTTTATAAAGGCTGTTGATTTTTACTTTTTTTTAAATCTTTTTTTTTGTTCATTCTTCCACAAAGAAAGTGGCAGATCTGTTTAATTTATACTTACATCCTAGACTCAAGAAAGGTTGAAATCTTTCTGCAGCACAGCTGTTCTGTTTTCATCTATATGATCACTCTTCTAACTGCTAGACTACAGCATAGGAAAACAGGTGAAGATTTGGCATCTCCCTGAAAACATTTGCTCCTTGAATAATCATTATTCTCCCCATATCCATAGGTAAGTAGCAGTGTCCTTAGAAAGTGTAAAACTGATTTTTTTTCCCCCATTCTTTTTAAAAGACTGATCTTTTTCATTCACTGTTAGTAGTGAACTAGAAATTTGCTGTATCATTGTTAACTAAGCAGAATAAAGACAGTCTGGAAATAGAAATCACTGCAGCCTGTGCAGAGATGTCAGCCATTGCTCAATGTCATTATGAAACTGACGTTTTCAGAAATAATTCTCACTGGGAACATGAATATCAGACACGACAGTAGGTTTCCAAACTGAAAATAGAGAGACAGAAGTCTGGGAAAAAGAAAGAAGAGGAATATCACATGACATAAAAGTAGCTCCAGTTCTTTTTGGCTCACTGGAATACTTCTTGGCTGTCTGTAATATCTGATACCCACAGAAAAGATACCTGAAGATCCATGACCAGTAAGTGCATGCCTAATCCAAGACAGTTTGTAGAGTTTCCATATGCTTGGTGGGAACTTTGTGCACATTAACATTGAAGTCATGCAAAAACATGACCCTTGAAAGTGAACAGGAGGAGGAGATTTAGGAGAGGATAACTTATCTTGTTAATGACACCAAAGAATAAGACACTCAGGAGAAACCCAATAGCATCAGTGGTAAAGGTCCTGTTACCACTGTCAAGGATGAAAAGGAAAGCCTTTAAGAAAAAGAGGCAATAAATTTGCTTTCCAACTCCTTTATCATCCATTACATAAAAAGCCTGAGGGAATGAGATCTTACAATTGGAAAGAGTCTTAATGGCCCAAAACTCAGCCCAGACCTTGGAACAAAAGCTATAGTCATCACATTTCTTTGCTTTCTGGACAAAGAACTTGTTATGTAAAAAGCGGAATAAAACTCAAGGGCCTGGGATATGCCAATAAGCAAATCTCCCTTTACTCAGACAATAAAAGAAAAGATCAGGAGAGAGGAACAAATGCAAGGCAGTCTGTTAACCCATCAGACCAATGTGGATTTAAGATGAAGGTCCACTAGTTTTTTACCTACAGAGAGTGACACTGCCTGTGCCTCTGCAGTTTCTCTTGTAATATTGAAGCTGGTAGCTCTGACAATTCTAGGACTTCTGTCAGAAGTTAGTGCTGTTGTAAAAGTGAGGGGTATCTGCTTCTTCATGTAGCATGATTCAGCTTCTTCTGCTTCCAGTAATGTAGAGTTGAAATCACTGCTGAATGCTTATTGAGTATTAGTGGTGTTTCAGAAGAGAAAGAGGAAAGAATAGAGAAGTTAGTAGTTGAAACACTTGTTACTGTATTACGGCCTCAAAAATACCTTTGTTATGTACTAACTGTATCACCAGGACTTGTTGGCCATAGACTGAGAACAATGGAGGAGAGAGAATATAACTGACACTCATCATTGACAGAAAAAGCAACAGCAGTAGTGTGTAATAAAGTATCTTTACTTATGAACAATTACCAGAAAATCCTAATGAGGCTGCAGGATGTCAACTGTAGGAAGCAGTAGCCAGATCTCACAGATTTTAATGAAATTTACAAAATGAGTCAGGAGATTTAAAAAATTTTTTTACTGCTCCAATAGCCTGGTCTTTATTTGTAACTGAAGGGTATTCCTGTGAAGAAATCATTAGTATCATTACAATAACATGCAGAGCTCCCAGAAGAAATAAGGAGACCACTTCATCTGCCTTCACTGGTGGCACAGTTTAACCACAGCTGGCCACTAAGCCCCGCAGAGCTACTTGCTCACTCCTTCTTGGTGGGATGGGGTAGAGAATGAGAAGGGTAAACGTGAGAAAACTCGTGGGTTGAGATAAAGACATGGAAAGCAAAAACTACGTGCACAAGCAAAGCAAAACAATTAATTCATTCACCACTTCCCATGGGCAGGCAGGTGCTCAGCCGTCTCTAGGTCAGCAGGGCTCCATCACATGTAATGATGACTTGTGAAGATAATGCCATCACTCCAAACATCCCCCCTTTCCTTCTTCTTCCCCCAGCTTTATATACTGCGCATGACATCACACTGTATGGAATATGCCTTTGGTCAGTTGGGGTCAGCTGTCCCAGCTGTGTCCCCTCCCAGCTTCTTGTGCACCCCCAGCCTACTCACTGGTGGGGTGGGGTGAGAAGCAGAACAGGCCTTGACTCTGTGTAAGCTCTGCTCAGTAGTAACTAAAACATCCCTGAATCATCAACACTGTTTCCAGAACAGATCCAAAATATAATCCCATACCAGCTACTGTGATATCCAAGCCAAAACCAGCACAACTGGGTACCTAAGGAGTGTTCTCTGTGATGCCTCCTTTGGAAGTTATTTTTGTGCACTGGTGCAGCTGTATGGCGGCCTCTGGGAAGAGCAAGCTCAGACCTGAACAAGCAAAAAGCTTATTCTCGGTAAAGAAGTGTGAGATGTTTTCTGGGAATAAAGCTCAGATAAAGCTGATCCCTTATAACATTGATTTCATGAAAACAAAATTTAAGGCAGTGATTCAGGCAAACACATAGTTTCTATTTGAAACTCTAAATTGAGAACTACTTTACATGAATAATTCTGTTTTTCACAATTTTCTCTACAGATAAATATTTATATTGCTTAGAGAGGAGCAGTAAAACACACAGCTGACTATAGAATCATAGAATAATTTTTAACGCAGTTAAAGAAAGGAGGAAAGCTAGTCAGGGCCATGAAGCAGGATGCTCTGAAACTACAGCCAATACATTTCACTCCTCTTTTGAAAATGGATAAAGACCCAATGTTTCAATATTGTGTTGTCTCAATTTTATTTATAAAACTAACAGCAGTAACAGAAAACAGCGTTAGTCTAGCAAAATTCATTAACAGGTAGCAAACAAACCTTAGCCTAAAATGGGGAAGACTATACAACAGCAGTAGGAGATCAAACAGCATCAATTGCAGTGTTATGTTTCAGAAAAAAAAATATTAGAGAAGAAAGTTACAGATGATGAGATGATATAACCCCACACAAATGTGCAGTCATACTCAAAAAAAAAAAAAAAAAAAAAAAAAAAACCCCTTATTTACTTGATTCATCTATATTTAGGGAGTCTGTCTTTCAGCCTATTACTGTAGACTTTTAGTGTCTTATAAGTAGTGAACATGCAGACTTACAGAAACTAGAGAAAAGCTTAACATAAAAATTACGTGTGCTTATGCAGTGAAAGGGATTTTTTTCATTAGGATATCTTGGCTGACTTACTGTGTCTGTGTCCAGAGATTTTAGACTTTGAAGACAGACAGTTTCTGTGTTAAACAAGCATTGCTATAGTTCAGTTAGAGTATTTTGTATTTTAACACCATGTTTCATTCTAGATCATCTAGACTGATTTCTTAGTATCTGAACACCCATCATCTTCTCTTTTCCAGAAGTAAAAGTACTTTCTGCAGAAAGAACATTTCTTCTAATGTTCTTTTCAGTTAGTATGAGACTGCAACTGTAATTTCTTATCTGATGTTACAGCAGTGGGTCAGAAAAGATTGTTTCCTCCAGAAACCTGAAGACCCACCTTTTCAGTGGAGCTCATCGCTTTTAAAGTTTGCGTTTTGCCTGCTAGCAAACATCTGCCTCCAGTTTCTATGCATGATATTTGTATTCTTGCTCACATGCACCTGAGTCCTGCTGCTTGTGGAAACATGTAACTAATTCTCTAAATATCAAGCTGACCTGATGTTGTACTGAACAGCCACCTATTCACTGCTTCCTTTACTGGGGTATCTCTGGTCTTGGCGCTGCTTCTGTAGTCTCAGCTTAGGTTTCAGCACTGGGGTAGTTCATAGTCCTGTGGTCACTACCCTTTCAGATGAAAAATGAATAAAATACATGCCTCAGAGAACCTCACAATCCTAAGGAAATTCCCTCTCTTCCACAAAAAGTACCTGCCCCCCTTACCAGATCTCAGGACTTCTTACTCAAATGGCACCTGTCTCTTTTTCTCCCTTCCCCAGCCATCACTGGGAACCACTGAGGGATGTTTACACGGCTGACACTCATGCTTTCACCTGGATCCCAAAGCTGTCTCGCTAACCAAGCCGGAATTTAGATCACCTTTGAGCTGGGGAGCAGTGACAAATAAGATGACTTAGTGACAGCGCAGTCACTGCAGCTGCTTCCTTGTAGGAAAAAAGCTCATTAGTGTTAAAACTAATTTTTGCTTAAATAATTGGTTTAGTTGTTAGGTCATCAGCTGAGAAAGTAAAAGTTAGGGACGGGAGTGCTGTAAACAAATAAAATGGCAATTATAATTCACTGCTGAATGTTTGTCATAATTAAGAACTCTGCTTTCAGATTTTTCTTCACTGTTAGTGACTGTTTCACCTGTCCGATCTAATATGTGGAGTTGTGTGATGCAAGTCACTTGCTACTTTGCTCAATTTCTTCCTCCTTGTTCAATGAATACTTACCTAATCTAAAAATAAATGCAAATTAGTTTGTAAATTCTATCCTTGTGCTGCAAGCTGTTAGGGAGAAGCAAATTCGGCCAATCATTGTGTATGAATGATAAAATGAAATCTGAGCATTGATTTTTTTTCCTGCTTTGAACTTTAGGCCGTTTAGGCCGTTCCTGGCTGCTGCTAGGAGAATGAGGCTGTATCTGACAACAGAAGTGGACTTTAAAAGCCAGAATATAAATAAGATATTTGGAATGTGCCCAAGGAGATGAGTCTTGCTTCTTCCTTTTTCCCCTCAAGTTTCACTTTACGGTTTGTGACAGCCAGCCTCCTGCTCTTCACTGAAACAGTGAGAACTGCCCTTTGCTAAAATTCAGGATGGTCTTTTTGAACTGAAGAAACAAAGCGAATTGAGAAAATGTGCCAACCTGAAAACAGATCTCCTGCTGTGGATATGATAGTTCAGTAGCAGGTCCTGACCATCCTGTGGTGGGCAGGGGTTGTGTATCCTCCCATGGAGCTCAGGAGCTGTGCATCCAGTGCTGTGGAGATCATGACAGATCTGTCATACCAACCCTGGTACCATGAGGTAGCTCTGAAGCCATCCCCCAGCACCTGGTGTTCACAGGGCCCACTGTTCAGCCCACTGTTCAGGGGCTCTTTCAGGCTAAAGAGAAAACTCATGAGGTAATATGTGAAGGTAAAATACCTCCCTTCCCCCTTGCCCCACCACACCAAAAAGAAAGATGGGTGTTTGCGTGGCTGAGGCTGACTGTGACAGATGAACATGGCGTTGTACCATTGCTGTTCCTGTGCTTCCCTTGTGGCGAGCATGAGTGCTGGCTGCTGTGGACCAGAGAAAGGATTTCTCACTTGTGGCTGTTTGGGGACAGTTCAACTCATGAGCTGCGTTTCAGAGATTATGAGCTCTGTGTAAGCACCTTTATCGTACAGCAAACTCCATTTTGTTTGTAAGCCCAGTCTCTCCTTCTGCTATCTTAATTACCTCCTCAGTCCACATTTGGCTGCAGTTGCAAGCAGTGATGTGGCAAGGGTGTCCATAGAAGGTCACTAAACTTCGATGACCCTTGGTTATCAGGGAGAACTTATCTTGCCAGCCATTTTCAAGAGAAGAAGAGATGCAGAAGGCAAAGCTATGTCAGTGAAGGTCCCTAAATACTTTAAAGCCCCCCAAATTCCCTAGCAAACAGTGATCAAAAGGAAAAATTTCCAAAGCTGGGAAATGCAAACAGCAATTTTTGTTTTGTCAATTCTGTTTATTTCTTGTGCAACTGTAACAGCAACTTTTGCAAAATCTCTGTGCTCTATCTCAGCTGTACCTGATAGACCCACCTAGAACCCACCAAACAACAAATGCATAGCAAATAGAAAGTCTAGTGCTTCAATGAATGCGGATGGTTGTGCATGTGCGTGTATGTAAATGCAGGCATGTGGAATTGAACAGGGATGGGAGTAGCTCTGACTGGACACTTGGGCCATGAAGTTCTGTTTTCTTACATGTTTACAGGCTGAATTTATGTGAAAGAAGTATGTCTTTGGACTACTGGGAAGAGGGAAAACGGATAACCCCTAGAACTACTCCAGGACAAGGATAAATAAATATGTACAGATCCACATCCAAACTCAGTTTTCTGGCAAGCATGAAGTTCTGGAAATTTTACAAGTCTGTACCATCGTCTAATAAAACATTTTGATACATTTAAGTTGACTGCACACACAGGAACTCTTGGGGAGCAGCAAGCAGGTCCAAATTTGAAAGCCTGTTTGTTCATTTGTTTTCTCACATGCTGGTGTTATCAGTGATAGCTGATACTTGAGTCAGATTTTAGGTTCGTATATGTTAATATGTAAACCTACATGTTCAAATAACAAGTCATTTTCAATTAGTTAACAAACTAATTATTTGCATGACATGACTTATGCAGTGTTAACATCTCTTAAGGATGATCTCTTCTACTCCCTCTTATGAAATTTTGTTTCAGGAGATAGAGATGTTATCTACAGTATTTCTTCCATTTTACCTTAATTCCTATTCCATCTTGGTTTAAGATGATTTTCATAAGACCCTGGTTTGTCTTTGTCTCTTAGGACAATCTACAGCTGAATTAGTGTCTGTCAGGCAAGGTTATGCAACTTTACATATGGTCTTAGGGCTCTGAAAATGGTCATTCAACATAAACATAACAGTTTTAGCTCCAGGAATCTGGAAACTTTCTCATTTGTGAGGTGTTTTGATTCCTGCCTCACAGCCACCAGCAGATTTGATACCACTGGGCATCTCCATTCAAGTGAGGAAAACCACTTGCAATTATAGAAATGTAGCAATATTCGGCTAGAACCTCCTAACATTTCCAAGAAAGTCTAATCCGATAAATTACGTTACATTTCATGCTTTGACTCCCAAGTATCAAGACCATCCTGCCCTATGTGTCTTTCTAGAGTGTTTTTTCCTGCCTTTCTGATGGATGCTTTCCTGTGGCCTTACCTATTTCTTGACAGTTGAGTCTCCCTCTTCAGAAGAACTTGTGTATTTTCCATTTACTAGCAGGAGAAAGCTCTCTCTTCCATGCTACCTCTTTACTTCCTACTTCATAGTAGCTAAATTTGTAGAGCTTGTTGTCATATGTCAGGTCCCCTTCTAAAGCTCAGAGGAACATGGGAAAAGTAAAGAGGTCCTTGCCTCGCTTCAGTTCTGGGGTGAGGCCAGACATTATTATTCTTTTTAGAGGACACCAGTTTCTCATTATTGATACTTCAAGGGAACTGTGTGTAGTAATGGTTACGTGACTAGCACACTTGGAAGTATGCACTGGGGTAAAAGTGGCTTCCTAGTCCTACCAAACATTTTGTATTCTCTTTGGTGATTTGAATGAACAGTGGATTAGGCAAATAGGCTGAGTTGCATAACAGAAGGGAAAGACAAAGATCTTTTGCTTGTATGGTTGCCAAAATTATTGTGAGTGACAGCAGGAGTTAAACATACAGACTTCATCATCTGTAAGCCTGGCTGTTTTACAGTTAACTTTTTCACTTCCATAGTCTTTTGGAAAGGTAAGGAAATAGCTTCACTCGGTGTTACTGCTTTTCATATGGAGGAAAAGAAGAAAGCACGGTTCATAATTTTACAATGCAGGAATAAGCATTCTCTGCAGTCTTAATATTTTTTTTTGTTGTTGTCATTTGAAAAACACCTATGGAGCCAATTTTCTCTTTTTTATCCCAGCTAATAACCAACTCTGTTGATTTCATCAGCGGCCATGAAGTGAAAATGATACCATAAATACGTCTAAAAGGAGAATCAAGTCCACAACTTTTTCCACACAATGCAATAGCCATAAACGGCACAAATTATTTAGATTTGTCATATATTAATTTAAAAATAGAAATCCAGAATGTCTTGAGCAGTATCTTACAAGTTGTCTGCAAGTAATACGGTCATGACCAGTGTCAGTCTGGTCCTCGCACATGATGCATATGAGCAGATGCTTGTAGTGCTCCACTGACTTTAAAGCAGCTTTAAGAGATTATTTTATGGACAGGCTTGAAGACATTTGGTACCAATCAAGTGTGGCTGAATGTGGCTCAGAGGTAGAATAGCAAAAGGCACTGAGCATGGTTTACAGATCCAGTTTCAGGTGAGCATGTTCTTGTGACACAGCCTGGGATGCCAAAATGCGTATTTTGTCCAACATGATCCAGAGTGAGTTTTACTCTCATCTTTCCTTTTTCCGTGCAGCCTTTCCCATGGTTATCCCTACTCCTCTATGCTTCTGTTCACCTCCTTCAGCACCTTCACCTGCCTCTCTCCCATTTTCCTGGACCTTGGGTATCAACAGTTTGACAGGCTGCTGGCCTGCCGGTGTTCTGAACTGCTCATCTGCAAGTGCTGACTTGTCTAATGTCTTCAGTTCACGAATAATCTCTTGAATTCACTACTGACATCCACTTCATTTCAGTGAAATTAATTTCATAATCTACAGTGACTACTCCCTGGCAAAGCTTAAAGCATTTGCTTTCCTCGTACTTTTTTCTTTCCTTTAGTCTATATCGCAGTTCATTGCTCTTCACTGCACACCCTATCCCTTGTTATTTTCCTTCCCAACTTTTGTTTATTCATTTTCTGTTTCATCATAACCATCTGTTAGCTTGGACTCCTCCTCTAACATTTTATTTTCTAATTGTACCTGTTTTCACAAGCTTTCTTATTGGTGCTGCCTGATGACTTTGCATCTGACCTCTCTGCCTACTATGCCAGAAACAGCATCTGCTCATTCAAGTCTACGCTGATGCTGTATTTATTATCCCCTCCAAACCACAAATTCTTTCCTCGAAACACATATTGTCAAAGGAGAAACGAGACTGAGTAGGACAGTCAGTAGGAGAAGTGCATCCAAACGAACATACGTTTTTTTGCAGCGTATCTTGTAGCTCATTGAAATGTTTTTTGGCATATGCAAAAACTGCCTAGGACACATGGCTTTGCTACCTTGTCTTCTGTCCAGCTGACTGCCTCTCTAGCCCCCCTGGCTATTCTCCTTCTCCTAGCGACAGTATTTTTGTTGACATTGCAATGGCAATGCCGGGTAACAGGATCCCATATTTACATGTACAGCAGTACATGGCTCTTGCCCTGGCCCTGCTCTAGGAGTAGGGTCTCTTGCTCCATACGCTGAACCTCTGCAATTATTTATGGGATTGATAAAGAGAGTCAAAACCTTGTTGTAAACAGGCTAAACCACTGTTGATTAGTACTTTGTTAAGTTAATACTATTCCCAAGTTTCTTTTTGTTAGTAAAAAAAACATTCACTCTACTAGTTTGGGTAGAATTCATGGAGATAATCAGCAATTACAAGCAGATCACGATTACTGATTCACTGCAGCATTCCTGGAACATACTGTTTCCATTCCTGGATTGTTACATTGGCATTTAAATTATTAAAGCTGCATAATAACAAGTCAAAAATTCCCCCTGGAGGATCTGAAACATTCTGACATTTCTATTAATGAAAATACTTAAGAAAAACTTTAAAAAAAGTTTTAATGAAGTACCGTAGGAGCATGCAACCATGCTAATAGGTTAACTACATGTCCACTCAATGTAGGAAAAGATTAGCAAATTTAAAGAGAGCTTGTTGGGACACCTTTGAGAGCATTGTTGATTTGTTCATTCAAATACGTATGTATTTATGTAAGCTTCTCAAGCCAAATTGAGTCCTCTTGAGTAACTGTTTATAAGGAGTGCATTAGGATTGATTTAGTACAAATTCTTTACAGCAGAGCTTTGCAATGTGTTTTTCCAGTCTTGCTCTTTTACCCCCATACACATGACTCGGTTTGGACCAAGACTGATTACAGCGTCCTTGTTACGGTGTTTCGTCTCAGACCGCTTCCCTCCCTCCTCTGCAGAGGCTGGGCTGTTGTGCTTGGCTGCCTCTTGCACGGGCCAAGAGGTGGAGAGGGCCAGCGTCTCCCCCCGCTTTCATGCCGGTGGTGCCAGGGGAGGCAGCACCCTGTAGCCCGTAGCCTGATGGGGCGTGAGCACTGTGCATGCTTCTTATTATTTTTTTCCACCTGAATTTAGCTTTACTGAGCTCACTTTTTCTGCAAATACAGAAGCCCCTCCAGAAGAAAACAACCAAGTTCACTCAGTGATAGAGGACCTTGTCCAGTATCGACTGAAGCCAAAGAAATGTTTCTGTTGATTTAAGTGGAGGCTGGGTTGGAGCAGAAGGAGTGCCAAGAAGGCTGTGTCAGGCAGCTGCCTTGCCTCTGGCCATGTGGCCGGCAAGGCCAGCGTGCTGGTGGGCAGCTCCCAGCATCTCCACAAACAGCTTTTGGTTTTTTAATCTGCATTTTAAAGAAAAAAACAGTGGTCGCTTGTATACGATATTGCAGTTTGCCAAAAAAGCTGTTGAGCAAGACAAGACATTTATTCCACTGTGAGACTTCTCGTCATGTGCTGTCCCAATAGGGTACACGGGAAAACATCATCCACCGGTAAAAACCTCGCTCTCGGGACACAGAGAGTGTGAGATGTCTCTTGTTCCCTCGGGACCTGTCTTATTTTTAAGCTTATTCCTGTCTGGTAGTTCCTTGTCCTGAACCTTCTAGACTACTTATCCATGCAATATTTTTAGCTTGTGAGCCTTCTGCTCTTCCCATGGGAAATCATCTAAGATTTACACAGGGAGCTGAAGGGGAAGATGAGCAAAAGTAACGGTGGGCAACTTGGTGGGATGGTTCTTGCTGTTGGATGATGAAACCCACCTGAGGTGAGAAGCCAGCTTTTTAGGAGAGATCAAAATGAGCCTGGTCATCCTGACTGCTGAAGAACAACCACTCACCAAATCTGGGTTCAACAGTGCAGCGATAAGAAGGTTGGGAAGGTAGCAAATACCCTGACCTGGCATCAGCTGAGGGATTTAGGCTGCTGCTGCTGCTGCTGCTGAGTGCCTGTAGCAGCTGGGTGCCTCATTCTCTGGAGGGTTTTTGGAAGAAACCCTCTCTCTCTCTCCTAATTGCACTGAGGAAAAACACCAACTGGAGTGTCAGCTCGAGTGTACATTTAAAAAACAGATCAATTAGTGCAATTTGTTTGATGTCAAGTTATTAATTTCTGTAGGGATATCATAGAAATTATTTGGTTGGCTATGTCAGAAAATATCTGAAGGTTTATTAAGAGCATGACTTAATGTCGGTTTTACCAAAGAAATTAACCCTGCAAATGCTGAATGATCTGTGCTTGTGATTTTTCTTGTCACCATTGTTTTTAAACAGACCATCATTCCATGTATGGGTTTTCTTCTTTTAAATATCTTCACAGATCAGATTACTTCCCATAAACTTAGGTGCATATTTTGTGCATAGGACTCTTATCTCAAAGCCCACTTCAAATATCAGTCAGTATCCTCTGATGTAGGTTAGTAGTATTTCAAATGGCATGAATAAGGAGTAAATTTATGTTAACACCAGAGCAGCCAGCGTCCCCCTATTTGTCCGTCAGTGTCCACTCAGTTGTCCATCTAGTCTAGCAACTCGTTCTGACAGTTGTTAACATTTCTTAGAAGCTGGTGCTGAGGGACGTTTGTTGAATAACTTGTCCAACGGGGAGATTTTGTCTGTCTGCGTTAGTGACACTGCAGTGAACAAGGGAGCTCATATGGCCCCATACTGACGAGGAGGATTGTTCTATTTGTGTAAAAGCTCTCAGACTGCTTATTATCAGTTTCCTTTTATTCTGTAAAATATAAAAATAAAAAGACTTTTAGGATTCAGATTTGATGAACTCCCGATTTTGTTAAACTTGTATTGTGCAGAGGGTTGCACAGAGCTTTTTTTTTTTTTCGTAGACTGCACTCAGTTGTCTTTCCTCATGAAGGTGCCTTATTCCTTCTGCCAGGTTACAAAGCATCCTACCATTCTCTGAAAATCACAGCTTTTGTGTATAGAAATCAGATACCCAAATTTACACAGTGAAGGTCAGCATGGGGTGTTCTTTATTTCTATACTAGTATTGCATTTTCCATTATGTGCTTTCCACATACTTAAATTCTCAATGCATGTTGAGAAGGCACTATTATAATGAAGGTCATGTAAGTCCATGGCTGGACAAGAAACAGGACCCTCTTTCTTCACTTCAGACCACATCCTTAAAAACTCCGGGCCATGTTTTCTCTCTCTTAAGGAGCTCATCCTTCAGCAAGATACTGTCATTTGCTGATCTTTATTTTAATAGGCTTTGCTTCTTCCCACTGGCAATTGAATGTGTGCATCCCTACAAATAGGCATGTCTCCGTCTGTTACACCTGTATTATCTGTGGGCCTCTATTTGAGACGTATTTTTCTCAGCAGTGAAAGAGCTACAAAGTCCTTTACCTTTTAAAATAGTATTTAAATTAAATTTAAGAGAAGCAGATGTCAGTTTCTGGTGGAAACAGTCCTTAGATACCAAACTCTTCTTTTGCACATGGGGCCTGATTTGGTTTATATGATGGTTCCCCTTGTGATATTCTTCATTCGGATCAGTAACCTGGGGACACTTTGTGCTAAAGCTTTTAGTTGTGACAACCACCACTATCATTTTACTCTGTGCCTTTTATACAAAATCATGCTTCTAAGCCTTTGGGTGTATGTGGAAATGATTTAAGATGCTTGGCTGAAAGGTGCAGCTCTCTTTCAGGATAGCTGTGTCACGGTTGTTGTAATTTATTTTCTCTCCTCCTTTGTCATGAACCCAGTAATGAGGCTTAGAAGTCAGCCACAATCTGACTGCACAAAAATGCTGGACCAAGAAAAATTGATTCTTACCTCTGCTGTTGTCAAAGGATGTTCCTGTTAAGCTAGGTGTAACATAATTACAGCAGTAGCTATTTCTAGGTGGAGCTACCTTTAGGTATAAACTCCACAGTCTTAGCTACTTGCATGGAAGGTGCTGTTGGTTTTTTTCATTGTAATTTGTATTTCAGCTGCTGGTGCAGGTGGATCACTTTTGGCTCCTGATTTTTTTTTTTTTTTTTTTTTTTTTTTTTTTTTGACAGCAGTAAGAATTACCAACAAGGGAGACTAAAGCAAGGTACAGTTTGTGAATACTGGCAGCAAAGGAAGGAAATTCACTTTTTCTTCCACTTCAATCTAGCAAGTCTCCTGGGTGAATTACTCATGCCATTTCCCCCCAGGCTGTATTAGAAAAGGGGTAGCAACAGCACAGCCTTGCCTGAGAGTTGCTTTCTTCCTGTAGCTTTTCACACACACTCCAAGGGATGGCTTCTTAGGAATGACCCTGTTTTAATACCATGGCCTCCTTTTATGCAACTGCAACACAAATCTGACAGAATAAACACCATAATAAACATAGCTCAATTTCTCCTGCTATTGGTGTGTACTGTATTGCCTCCTTTTGCTTTTATTCCCTCTCGGAAGGACAGCAAATGATAAAGACAAGCTGGGAAGACTCTCATCATTTCATGTCATTTTTCTAATTGGCCCTTAGGATCCTTCCAGGAGTCTCCACGGGGCTGAGCCTAATCAAAGGCTGGAGATGCTGCAGGGAAGCAGTGTGTTCATTCAGAGAGTGTGCTTTCCTCCTGACACTGCTGGTACTTCCTTTCAAGTCCTTTTAAGTATCCTTTTAAGTCCCTTTCAAGTATTATTGCTCTTTTAACTGCCGTGTTTTCTTGCTACTATCAAGCAGCAAAGGAATAGGAATTCTCAGTAGTCTCTTCAGAAATTGCACTACCAAGGGGGAAAGACTGAGAAGTAACAGGACTTACAAAGAATATCCTTCATCCCAAGGATTAAACCTTTGCCTATTCAGTTTTAGAAGCAAGCTTCAGAATGGCAAACCAAGTCACCAGCAGGTTCCAGATATTTAGATTCAAGCTGTGTCTTTTGAACCATACGTGTTCAGTGTAGTGCCAGTAGTACATTATAGTTGGGTCATTTTGTATGACTTAAATTAGATATTTTCGAACAGTCAGTCACTGGCAGGAAACAGCAATAAAGGGAGAAAGTCTAAATACAGTAAGAATTGGGTGCAGGAATGGCCCATAGAATTAAATACAATAGTACTATGTGGAGATTAATTGTATTAACTTCATAGGTATTTGTATGTAATAAGCCAGTATGTGAACATGTCTTAATGAAAATCAGCACAGATGGATTTACAGAACGACCAGAAAGGAGCAGGCACTGTGAATTACTTTTTGAGAAGTCATTTATATGAATAAGCTCATATATATCCTTCTGGGCCCACTACTATAACTTAGTAAGACTTTTTAGTTATGATATGTAGAAGAGAAATTTAATGGCAACTCTTTTTAATATTTTATTTAAAAAGAAAATTACTGAAATGAAGCTTTATTCTCCTACAAAACTAATCTGGGTCATTTCTCAGCATGCACTGAAAGTAAAATGTGACATAGCTGTCAGTCAAGAAGCACAACCTCTTTAAAAGCAGACACCACTTACCAGACTTCAGCAGTAAAGAGTGATGCTCCTAAGCATCTAAACAAGAAGGTAATCAGTTTGGTGAAGAACCACCCAGAGATGGTTGTCACTCCAGTTCACTCATGAATTTGGATAAAGATCTGTCCTTTCTTTCAAAATAAAGCAAAAACTTTAATTTTTCTAACTAAAAAAAAAAAAAAGCTAAGCTAAAAATCCACTTCAGTTCCTTTCAGTAGTAGAGTCTGGGTGTCCATTCCCTGATCTAGTCTCTTCTCTACAAGCAGTTTTCCTACTTTGGTTTCCATCCTGCTTCCTTTATTTGTACTTTGTGACTTGGCAGGGGCAAGGTATAGGAGCAGAAGACTTTTTAATAGCAGTCCTCTCTGACTTTCCACTTTTGTAGTACTCTCAGTTTTCTGAATTTAAGAGAACTAATGAGAACTTCGAAAGAAAGGACACAGCAGCATGGACTGCAGCCCTTTGCAGAAAAATCTAAGCTGGTTTTGCAACAGAAGAGACGGGTGTGCTTAAGTAATCTTTACCTAGAGGCTGTCATCATTTTATCATTATGATCCCTATGAAATGACTCGCTGTCATTATTTATTTATTAAATTGTTGTTTTCACTTTCTCTGAAAGTCTGCAGCCCGTAGGAACGATGTGACAAAAGTCTTTCCTCTTCCAGAGCTTTCATCTTCTCAGGACAGTTGCAGGCTCTTCTGCAATAGGAGCCAAGTTTCCTTCAACAACAGTAGCAATTCAGTTTCATATTTTCCCCACAGTTTGCTGCAGCACAAATTTGCATGCTGGTAGTTAAGTTCTTTCTCCCTGCTTATAACCTCGCTCCCATCTCTGCAGACCATTCTTGTTAGTAAGATTCTCCAGTGTTTAGTTAGTATCAGTTCCCTGGTTGGAACTGTTAGTTTGCTGCAGGAGCCCTGTTTAAGGTGTCAGCTTGCATAAGATGCAGATAATATGCTGCTGAAAGACAGATTTGGTGTTACTACAGTTACAGTTTTAAGTGTGAGAATTCCCAAATGAAATTCTGACTTTTTTCTTATATAGTTCTGCTGTCTTTTTCACAATGAATATACACTGTATGCTTTTTCTAGATAAACATGAATCAGCAAAGCCACATATGCTTTCAATGCAACAGAAAGTTGCTCGCAAGATTTTTCTTTTTTTGTCAAAAAAAGGCCCAAAACCAAGTTTTGGCAGGCTCAGTGAGAGAGTTTTTTAAATTACTGTTTTGGGGCATCCTGCCATCTTTCTTAGTGCATGCTGCCTTCCTGTTTATGCCCTTCACTCCCCCAGAATCCACAGTGGGGGAAAAAAAGGCTACAACTAATTTCAAGCCAGCCTATGGAGAAAGGTGGGAGATTGAAAGTAGTTTTGTGGTAAATACACACATCTTGTTTAAAAATAAATTAATTTCTCTCAGCAATGCCTTATCGGCTTGCTGAGCTTCCAGAGAGTGTTAAGGGCTATGACAAGTTGGCATTGCTGCTGTGGTATCGTAGCAACTCCAGCAAATCAAGACGGCGCCCTCCAACAATGAATCATTCATTTAGAAACCATATCTCCTCTTTCCCTTACTTCTGAAAGATTTATTCCTTTCAGGAGGAAAATTTATATCCACCATACAGACGCAAGCTGCACAATAGCTTGTGGGGTGTGTACAATAGCTTTGTAGGGATTGCTCAGGGCACTGCCTTCTGCCAAGGCAGTAGTTTTAAAGAAGCCTGAAAAAAAGAGGCAGCAGTGGTAGCTGTTTGAATAGCTGCCACTTCCCAAAGCTGCTCCCCTTCAACCTCAGCATTTTACCTGTCTCACTGAAAGAATTAACATTACATCATCATATCCTTTGGTTTGTCTTCTTCCCTCAGGGGGTGGATACCTCTCTCCATGGTGGTCCACTTGTCTGGGTAACAAACAACATCATCTTTAAAGGGATACCTTTCTTCACGCTTGACAGGAGTCACCTCCAGAGGCTGAGGACTTGTGTCCCTTTTCTCATTGCTTTGTCAATGCCTCCTTCCCTAGAAAGGGGTCTCAGCTGCTTGGCTTCCCTATCCTCTTAATTCCAAACTACTGTCCCCATTATCCTAGCACTGGAGCAGCCAGGTGATAATGTGTTCACCCGAACGATGACTGAAGTCTTTTTGCATATCCTGCAGCTCACTCAGGGACAGGGATCGACTGGTTACCTCTTGTTCTGCCTCTTTCTCCTGTTCTTGTGATGCCTCTGCCATCACTGCTGAAAAAGTAATGAACAGGATTGAACCTACAAACACTTTAAATATAGCAGGTGAAAAGGACTCCCGATGCACACGCAGCTACTCAGATACATCTTTGGTTATAGGATTATCACTGTTACAAATCCAAATTTCAGTTAGTGCATTTCAGACCTTAGTTTTCTTTCCATCATCAGAAAAGACTAGGAACAGTATTTTCAGTTACTGTGATGCCTTCATTAAAAATAAATAAGTGCAGTGGTGCTAAGCAGTGTTCAGGTATGGAAGAGGCACTCCTTATCCTAACAGGTCTGGTCCTTGAGAAGCAAGGAGATAAGAAAAAAACATTGCAGTATTTGTAAGTAAGGCTATGGACAGGCTTCCAGTTCCTTGGTGTATGATGTACATTATTTTCAGTTCACCATCCTGAAAAAAGTTACTAGCTTTCTAGGGAATTGCTTGTATCCTTACTCTTCTTTGGCAAATAAGTGAGAGAGGTTTGAGAGGTTAACCTCTGAAGAAAGGTCTGTAAAGGTATGACTGTTCACTAGGGAAGGAGGCAAACCACCCCATTTTCCATGTCAGATGTGCTCAAATTGTTCAGTTGAGTTTCAGCCTTAGTTAAACAAAACTTCAGAGCAGTCATTTAAGCCCCACTATTTGGTTTGGCTCCCACATTAGGACTTTGAAAGTGTTGTTAGAATCCATAATTCTGTTTGTGAGTTTTTACTTAAATGTGGGTGGATTTTTTTTTTAAATTAATGTCATCCTTTGTGTCTTGGATATTAGTACATTACAGTGCTACCTCTGAACAGAAGACAAGCAACGCTGAACTTCTTTAGCCAAAGGGGGAAACAATTTCTTTCTGTAGAACCCATGTGACTGCTTAGATCATTATATTTTCTTCACTAAGAAGTGAATAGTCTCTTCTCTCTATCAGATATCTTTTAAAACTATTTAGGCTTTACATCTCTGGGGAGTAGAATGGTAGGTTTTCATTCATCCTCTGCCAGATTGGCTGTATCAAAATTTCAGGTCTGGCATTTGAAGTCATGCCTGCCCTCGTGGCCATGAAAAACTGAAGACACTTTCATAGCCTAAATGAAATCTTAGTCTCGATGACCTTTTCCTTGTTATAGGAGATTGTTTTTTTGGACCATGGCCTCTGGCCTTCAAGTGTAGTGTCAGATTTTTCCACCCCTGTGCTGTGAGTACTTAGTCATCAGGAAGTACACTGCCAGACAAATCATAGCTCTGCCTTTCCTGTTGTCACTTTTTAGCACCATTCTTTGAACTATTCATGTGCTGATGAATTTTTCAGCAATGAATGCAGAGGAATAAAGTTCATGATTCCCGAGTGAACTGCTCACCATTCATCATATTTCTTCAAAAGATTGAAAAAATTGAGAATATGATAGATACACACAGTTTTTAATTACTCAAAAGATGTCAAAGTTTGCTCCTGCTTCCTCCAGACATTTACAGAATGTTTATCCTCACTTTAGTAGTCATTGCTCTCTCAGACATGCAGATGAACACCACTCCCAAAGGGGCAAAGTGAATAAACTTTGGTTCATTGACTGGCCTGTGATAGGAAGAAGAGAAAACTGTAAGAAACCTTTCCACCTAGGTCTATTTGGCAAGAAAGGAAAAGGAAAAAATACAGGAGTTGCTATCTTCAGGAATTGAAGCTTTCTGCCCTGGAGTATATTAAATTTAGAAAACATATTAACGTACCGCAAAACCCACAGGACAGATTTCAATTGACTCCACCTAGATTTTGGTGGCAAAACATCCTGGCCACATAAACCAATGGAGCATTTTGTGTGGAAAGGTTGGCTTCAGCAGTTATTACTCACAAGTCAAAACAGAAAGATTTATTTCATTTTCCATTTCAGTTCTCCTCCATGTTATAACCTCAGGAGGAGAGCTTCCTTCTTTTCAGTTTATCCAGATGTAGATACCTATAGTAAGTAGAAGGCAGTGAAGAATCCTCCCTGAAGCTTCCTCCTGCTGTGTTCTTCATGCAGAAGCTTGTTGGAAGGGTTTTCTGAAGTCAGAGAGGAAGCTTGGCATTCACCTCTGAAGACTCTTCAGCTGCTCCAGAAAACAAATGCAGCCCCTTATGATCGGGCATTTTGACTAAGTTTCTCCCAGTATATATGTTTTCTAAGTTTAATACTTTAGAGCAGGTAAATGTATTGGAAGGGACTGTGGTTTAAAGTGGGCAGGCTCTGTAGCCCTTGAAGATCAAAAAGTGTCATGCAAACAAAAGAAAGTCAGGCAAAACCTAAACATGAGAAAAAAAGTGGGGTGGCGATAGTGAAAGGGAAAGATGTATTTCTTTCCAGTGGACTGAGGTACCGAACTAACCAGGGACTTTTTAGTTCCTAGCCTAAAGAGTATTTTGAGCAAGCCTCAAACCATTTTGAGGCACAGCAGCTGGCTCTTATACCTATCTGGTGTAAGAGGTCTTGCGCCTTTCCCTGTCTTGTACCCACTTGAAGTCTTTCGGAGATTTAAGCAGGGGAAGAAGGACACAGATCTTACTAAAATAAACTTCAGAGCCTGCACACTTCCAAGCCTGAGCACCATACTAAATGCAGAGTCCTCGTGGTATTTCACTTCTAAAAACTACAACAAAAAGTCTTTAATCAAATTTCTCATTATCTTGGCTTGCAGTAGACATACAGTTATCTCCATTAGATCTTTTAATATATATTCATCTGTTCTGTTTGCAAATGTAGTCAAGTATAAAAACAGTGATGTTGATAAAGTATTGGTTTAGCTGATGCTAGAGGAGATAACTTGGGGAAAGGCTAATAAAAGCTGAAGCCGGCATGATTATGGAAAAAAGGAGGCGATACCTGTAAGTGTAACAGTATTGAATGGTCCTGCCAGGCTGGTGAGACGTGAATGCAGTGTACAAAGAGGAGCTGGGTGCTGTGGTGGTTGAGAGCACAGGAAAGAAGGGGTGATGCGGTTGTGACCCATCCCTCCCTTACAGGGTTTTTTTGGAAGACTGTAAATTTGTCCTGTAACTTGTTGATGTGAAAGAGGAAACAGAGAGGCAAAGGAAAAGGAAGCTGTAACCATAATGTGGGGTGACAGGCAGAAAAAAAGCAGGACTATCAAAAAAACCCTTGAACAGCCCTCCCCTATGTAACAGAGCTGTTGCACACACATACCAGACTCTCAGCAGCACTGAAACATGCTGCCTCAGAGGCTGGCCCAGCTGTTAGAAAACAGCTGGAGCAGGAGGGGAAAACACCTCTGGGACAGGACCTGGAGCACCTAAGCCAGAGACCTCTGTTGAATTTATCCTTGGGAGCGCCCTCTGCAAAAGGAGGTGAGGCTCCCTTGCTTGAAAGCTGGCTTTTGGGGGTGTTTTCTTGTCCTTATGCTGCATGTTGTACTGAAAGAAGGGGTGAAATGGGATGAGAGATCCAAGCATCATTAGTGCATGTTTCCTGACCTTCAAGCACACAAGTTATATATTACTGAGAGAGATTATGCTACATATCTTTTTGCCCTTGTTACCTCTCTCTGGAGGAAAGTTTTCTGTTTCAGTGGTTAGAGAGCCGCCTTCTAAACTACAGCCAGAATGTATCCAAGTTCTGTTAATACCCATTTGTTCTAATGCCAGTACCGTCTTCTGAATTAAATGGCTCTTCTTCCCTGTTTTTTCCATCATGGTTATGTTGAAACAGAGCAGCCTCTCAGACTTCTCTTTGCTATGGAAAACAAGCTCTTCTGGTTTCCTCTCACTTGATCAGGTTTCTCTGTACCCCTGGGTCAGCTTAGTAACCTTCCACTGAACTGAGGATGCTCTGAAAGCCTCCTTGATCTGGTGCAGAATTATTCCTGCTGTCATCTTAACAAGGCCATAAACCAGCAAAAATATTTCTCAGTCTCTACCAGAAATGCCTCACCAGACCCGTTCTCCAATTGCATTTGCCTTTTTTCCATGGCTGCATCACACTGCCGGTCAGTCATTTGGCAAACTGTTAGCACACCCAGTCTAACTGATGAGTTCCTGGCTCATGGCAGAAATTCTTGTTATTAGTCCCCAGTATTTGCCTTGGCATTTTCTACTTTTTTCATCCCGTGTTTATTACACAAGTCTGAAAGTCATCTGTGCTGGTGGTTCTTACTAGATATGCATACTTATCATATGTAATCTGCATATTCATAGTCTTTGTGATGTGGTGAATGAAAATTAATGAAAATGCTAAAGAATATCAGCTTGATCTTCAGGAGCCCCAGCAGTGAATTCCTTTGAGGCCGGTGTATCTCCTTTCGGCATTACTGATTGCATTTCTCTTTGAGCCAGCCCCATACGCATTTCAGAGGTCCTCTTCTAATCCATGTAATTATTCAGTCTGATGAATCCTCTCCTATGTGATACCATATCAGATGCTGTTACCTAATCAGATTGTACAAACACCAGCATGACAAATTAATTAAACCCCCTGCAATTTCATGCACTGGTTCTTTCAGAGTTTTGTAGTGTAGACTGTCTAGCTGTTGTCTGGACTCTGCATTAAGCTTACTGAGTATAGCTTCAATCCTTAGTTTTGCCTATGTTCAACATCGCTGCATTTGCTGAAAATACAGTGTTGAGATATTACTTTGATTTTGGAATGTTGTTTATTATATTTTCAAGTTATGACAGGAGAGTGTTCTACTTCATTGGCTGTTTTCTGAAATGTTCATCATCATTACTTTTTCTCCCATGTAAGTACCACTTGAAGAGTTCCTCCCATTTTTTCATTTTCACTGCTGCAATATGCAAACTTGGTTGTTTACTTGATGTGGGCAAAGTATGCGCTGTGGTCAGAATGCACTGGAGTACCAGCGCCAGCAGTACTCCCACAGACCTATGCAAAGGCGTCTGCAGCAGACTGGGATTTTTTGTGAGCTGAAACCAGCAGTCCTGCTTCCCACTGACTTGGTAGCATTCCACCATGAGATCCACTGTTGCCTTGAAAATAAAATATACATGTACAGCCAAATAGGCTCATCAAAAGAGCATTTGCGATAGGCTTGCAGGGTTTTTCCCCCCCGTTGACCCCTTCATGGTCTCCTGTCATTACTGTGATTGGTAGAGATGCTGAGGTAGAGATGTCAGCCACAGTGGGAATGGGAAAGATAATGACTCTGCCAAAGCCATACCTTACAAATATTTTTTGGTCTGAAGTCTTCTCTTCCTCTGTAAGCCTAATAAGCCTTTTCTCACAGCATCTTCCAAACCTGTCCTCTCCCTCTGTTCCGCATCTACCAGTCCAGGTATGACTGCCCATATGTTTCTGTATGTTTTGCTGCCTCCCTGCTAGCAGCAAATCACTTTCCTATGCAGGCTTCCTGGTGAGCAGGTGAGATAGCTAAGCATGCTGAATTCACGTTGCTGAGCATCCTGAAGAACTCGCTGACTTGTTACCAAATCAATAAACCTCAGTATCCAAAAATGTTCTTGATGTTGCATAGCATAAAGTCTTAGATTGTATGTACGACTTGAAAATGGACTATCCATTCTTGCACTGACCTGGATTTCACTTTTCTCTTTTAAAATCTGTTTATTCCAAACTACTTTGTTGTGATGGGAGATCATAATTTTCTGTGGCATGACATAATACTGGCACTGAAGTAACTAGCAAATGTATGATACTGTTAACATCAGGCTCTCCAGAAGCAGAAAAAAAAAAAAAAGACTTCTGGTTACAGGCAAATTATTGAAATTTCCATGACAATATGATTAAGGTATTTTGTAGGCTTGTTTTGCTGTTTATTAATTTGTTGTAGGCAGACAACCCAACCTGGAATCAGAAAGTTGGAAAGTCCCTTGGTGAGGGCTTCCAGAGTCAGAGGGACAGTGGCTCACTCACCAGCCTCTGCGCAGCCCCCTGCCATAGCTGTGGCACCTTGGTTTGTATCACACAGCATCAGTCATATGGTACAAAGCCTTTTTGAGTTTGTGGCTGCTTTAAGCCACTTTAGTTCTTGCAATCTCCAGAAAAGAACAACAATCCTAATCTGAGCCAGTGTTTTTAAAATTAAATCAATAAATAAATGGCATTTATACAATTGTTGCATCATAGCACAATGTAAACTGTGAAATATTCCAAATAAACATAGCTCTGAAATGTAAACTTGCCTGAAGATTAGGGCACCTTTGTGAACAACCATCAAATAGCCAACATAGGAATTTAGGACAGAAAGCAAAGGCTATTACTTAACTGAAACTGCAACTGAAACTGCTTCATGTAACAGCTGTAAGAGAAGCATGCCCAAGTCATACAAAACACGACTTTTGTCAAGATCACTGGTAGCAGGGTTGAGAGTCAATAGCACCCTTTAAAAGAAATTACCTTTGGAATATTAAAGGCAATGTTAAATTTGGCAAATACAGGCTAAGCATTACCACTTCATGTAGAACTGTACCATTCTTTTTTTTCCATTGCGGATGTAAAACTTCATCTGCTTAAGTTTGTGAGGCTGGACAAGATGGAAGGGGGAGGTCATCTGGTAAGACACCTGGTAAGCAAAAGCACTCAAGGAAAGTTACTCCTCAAGAAAAAATAACTTTCTGAGTTTGACTGAGATCGGAGACTACTAGATCAGGTCCTACTACTTGCATAAAATAGCATTTTAAGTACATTTACTTGCCATTTGTGAAACACGAGTTTGAAAAAAGAAGCATATGTTTCAGGTTATTATCATATTACCATTTGGAATCCCAACTCAAGAAGTCCTCATGGCTATTATAAAATTCCAACCAAAAAATATAATGGCCTTTTTCAAAGGCCTTTATATTTTCCCCTTTGTTTCTTGCTTTATAGTCCTTGTTTCTTTCCCAGAGATGCTTCTGACAACATGGCTTGATATTTAATGCAGCTCCATTGACTCCTCCAGAACCCTTTCTGCCCATCAGCTGGCACCTGCCCCTATGCCGGCTGCAAGGGTGAGTGTTTTCCCACTGCGGGCAGCAAGGGTGGTCCTGGCTGAGTGACCATCCTATTGCTTCCCATTCCTGAGAAATGAATGCAGTAAGTCAGCAGGCTGTGGTGTACCTTCCTGCGCTCTAAGCTTCACTACTAGTTTGAATTAAAGGCTGTCACTCCACCAGGTCTGTTAGGAGGAGTCCTCTGTCACCGAAATGCCTCATGCAGGACTGGGACGTGGTCCAGGCTGAGTGTTTGCACTGCGAGTCTCATACACAAGCATGGAGAGTGTGACAGTTCAACCTGCTACAGCCATCTGGGGTTTAGCAGAAAACTTTGGGTTTTATCATTGTTGACAGTACCTCCATTAGCACTGTAGATCTTTCTCCAGAAGTCAGAGCAGCAGGGGAACACAGTTGTGCTGGTCCAAACTGGGGGTCGAGCGTTGATCCCCAAATTGGAAGTCAAATACCAATGCTTCTTTGTCCTGTGCTATTTGGGTTTCAAGATAATCCAGCAACAGAGCTCCAGAGAAGAATTGCTTTTTAATTTTACAATGCCTATAATTCAAGGCTCTTCGGTTATAAATCCCTCCCAGTTTCAGGGAGAAAAGGCTTAATCCACTAGATACCACTGTGACAAACATCTGCTTCCTCAAAGGCATTTTTATTAAAAGGAATCAAGATAGTCTCCTGGAGGAAAGACATCACGAAAGCTCTGTAATAAAAAGAATTTCCTTGTTTTTCCTTAAAGCCTTTTGATCAACAGCAGCTTTGTTACTGGCTGCAAAAATGAATTTATAGTATTTGAGTATGTAATTGAGTGAGCCTGTCTTTTGCTCAGAGAGAAGTAAGTCATATAGCTAAAAAAATAAATTAAATTATTCACCCCAATTTTAACTGTATTTGTTTAAGGGATTGTTAATTGAGTTACAGAATTATTGCAGCTCAGTTCCTACTATAAAATGAGATTTTGTCATTCTTGCCTGGAGTTGACAAATCAGTCACACTGGTAGCTTAAATTTGCAGTGACATCAACAGTTCTCCTCCACTGTAACCTCAACAAAGGATTTTCTCTGATATCAAACACTAAAATTAAGTTGAAATATCAAGTCAGGTCTTCCAAAAAGAAAACACAGAAGTAGTAAGGAAGTTGCCTTACAAACAGTGAAATATGCATGAAGAGTTATATTTCTGCTACTTCTAAGTTTATGAAAATACACCTGTTTTCACTCTGCTCTTATCACAGTCATGTTTTTGACTCTCTGGGACAAAGAGTTTCAAATAGACAGTTTAGAAAAGACATATGCTGTGTAGCATTGCTGAAGTCTTTAAATACCTGGAGCAGGGAACTATGCTTTTTACAGTTCTACAAAGCTAGTTTTGAACATCTGTCTCTTTAGGATCATCACTTCCAAATGACCGTGCTTTGGAGAACCATCCGACAATACTCCTACAGCTCTTAGACTGCCGTTTCTAAGCTAGAGCACTTCTTGCATTCTAGAAGAATATAACCTGATTTTAGCCGCAGTTATAAATTTTCCTTTGAGACCTGTGACTAGTATGAACAAGTTTCTTATTTTAGTGTGCTCAGAACAAACATATTAGCTTATCAGCAGGAACATGACCAAAGGGAGTAGTGATTAAAACCATCACGTGGCATTATCTCAAAGAAATTTTCATTTTCCTTGCAAGCATACCTTCCAGCTTTTGTTATAAGATATCAGCCAGTGTTGACTGCTTAAAAATAGTTCAGATGTTTGCTCCCATTACCACTCTACGAGGTTTGTTCCAAAACCTCTTTCCCTGATGTCCAAAAGAACTTATTTGTCAAGACGAGCATAGATTAATTTGTTCCTGACCTGCACTTGGAGACTCAGGAGTCTTTGTGCCTTCCTCGCACTTGCTTCCCAGAAGTGTTCCACAGTGTCGGTGGATATCCTCATTTCAGTTTTTCTACCATGCAAGTAAAAAACCAGAGTTCTGTCAGGATCACTGTGTGCTGTTGGCTTCATGCATGCGTCTGCAATGTTTGTATTCTAGTATTACAAAAGCTTAAACATTATATTTGCCCCAAGGTGGTATGCCCATTGCATTCCAAGCTGGTGGCCTTAGCATCATGACATTTCAGAAGCTGTTTTGGGAGCACTTAATGCTTTTGCCCAACTGCACTCCAAGCCTTAGCAACAAAAGCCCAGCAGCCTATAAGGGCTAGTGTTTCACCTGCACAGAAACTGGAGTCTGTATGAGCAGAGCATCCACTGGTTTCTATCAGTCCATCTCATCATGCTTTGAAAAGAAAGTATCCACTGTGGATATTATTTTCAGTAGAAAAAGAGTACTTCGAAATAAACTGATGAATGAGGATAGAATATGTGTGCAAGAAGGGTTTTAAAACCCCAAGGACGAAGCCATTATAGTTTCTTGTGCTACACTTTTCCATGGACCTGCAAATACAACATAAGTTGTTTGCTGAAATGTGTCCTTTGTTTCCTGTTTTATTGCTAAGCCCTACAAGAGTTGTCAGTACAGTCAGAGAATGCAAGCAGTTTGGGTAGATTATCATAGAAAAATACCATGTTTAGGTTTGTGTCGTCTTCCCCCCCTCCCCTTCCAAGTTTACAAGTTTTGTTAGGGAAAATATAGCTAGTTACAGAGACCATCAACTTGTCCATACTAATGTCGGTCGTTTTATTACATGTACATCCAGGACTTTGCAAATTAGTCTTTTTTTTCTTCAGTTATTTTCAGCCTTGTACCTTGTGTTTTGTCCTCTGGCACTGAAGATTTCATCAAAGAATAAACTGTAATCTATTGTTCTTGTGGACAGAGAAATGTAGTGAAGACTTTGCTTATAGGCCATACTACACTATCAAAGCAAGCCAGCTCAATTTTTTGATCCCGACAACAGCAATAGTGTGACACTCAACTCTACTCTCTCCCTGAAGAATCTTGGCAGAATGCCCATCTGAAGTCAATTTTGTATTTCATATTAAAGCAGCTCAGAGATAAATTTTAGCTGTGCTGGATTAATGTTTTACATCCTGTGTACTTTCCTGCACATCAGCAAGAGGACAAAAAAAAAAAAAACAGGTATGGAGAAGATAGAAAAGAGATTGTGTCTCCTCTGTCTTTGTGGAAATAGGGTGTTAAATGCCTCAGAAAGCAGAACGAGACTGGTCTGGGGCTGGGGGTACTGTGACAGGAGGCTGTTCTCCCAGTGAAACCTCTGGACAATGTAGAGTACTACTGTGAAAAAATGGTAGATAGTCTATCTTCATTGCATTTCTTGCCACTTTTGAAATCCAGGAGTAAGGGAATCCATTATTTAAAACTGGTGACTCAGAGAACCTACTAGGCAAAATTACCTGTTGCACTATGATGTTCAGCATCAGTTTCACTTAAACTTCTGGGAATCCCTTGGTGGTTTTGCCAAACTTCATAAGTCAGGGTCTTGTGCTTGTATAAAACAAATTAAAATGAGCTGGTAAGTTTTAACTATGCAATTCCAGTTGAGGAGTTAGAGGGAGTGGGGTTAGTACAAAAATGTTAATTGCTATTGAAAGAATCACTTCTAATAAGAAGGGATCATTGAATCAGGTCATAAGGAATGCAAGAATGAAAGTCAGTAAAGACAATTTTAAGCCTGGAGTTAAGTGGTGTAGGCACAAGGTAAGAGAGCATTGTTCTTATATATCAGGTGTCTCATGACGGTGGGTCCTCTGTTGCTGAAGGTGTCTGCAGAGATGCTGTTGGACAGCAGAACCCATTTAAGAATTACTGTGGCACCATTTACAGTTCCTCAGTCAGTGGAGGAACCCATCCACTGTGTGTTGGATCACTTCTTCAGCTGAAAAAAAATTAAATGGTTTTTTTCTTTTAATTTAGATTTTGTGACTGAAGGGGTAAACACCTCGGAAATGAGATTAAGCTTCAAATTATACCACATATTTGGCATAATCAAGAACACTCACAAAGTCGCTGCAAAAGTGTGACTGCACTTCCCTGAAGAGAAGGCTGCCTAGATACTGCTTAAGGAATTCTGAGTAGAAGCATTAGCCAAGGATTTGGTGAAGATGTAATAGGCAGGCGTTAAGATGTGACTCTAGTGAACCTCTGGCTCTAGGATTTGTATGTTCCAGTATATTCAGAAAGAATGCTCTTTTGTGTCCCTGTGTAACTTAGGTGTTCCCAAGAGGTACAGAGGAAAAGCTTGAAGTGTTGCTACATTTTCCAGTTTTCCCTTTTATTACTAAATCCAGTAAGGACAGAGCCTATCTAGCCTGGTTGCATTTCAGATTAATTGGTGTTTTATTATAACAGAAGCAATTGGGCTCCCAGCTGCCATGAGATCACATAAGCAAGAGTAATCGGGTTCTCCCATGGCCTCCCACTCTTCTAGGTCAGAGAGTGTATTTTCAGCCTTGCTCATGTAGAAATGTTACTGTGCTTCCCCTCGTGAAAGACAAGGGGTTTAAAAAAGAGTGCATGATTTCAAGAGAAACTTCTTAGTTATCTGTGCTCTGTACACCCACACACCTGGAAAATCCCATGTGCAATAATTTCATTGTGAGATGACCTGTTCACTTCATGTTATTGGACACCAGGAGAACCAGTTGAGCTATTTTTAAAAGGAAATGTTAGCCAATCCTGTCAACACCACCTGCAGAACTGGGAGAGAAGTTCAAGGTTCCCAAAGCTTAGGCTGAGAGCACAGATTAGATTTTCTGAGAAAAAAAAAAATACTTTGGAGAAAGTTTACCCATTCTCCTTTCTGTCTTCCTCCACTCCTACATCTTTACCACCCACTTCTCATTTATTTTAAACGGATACATTAGGTCAAATTCTAGAGGCAGAATTACCAGTTTAGTGAGGCCATTGCTTTCTGCAGGTATTGGAGTATTGGAAAGTGCTGTAATAGCTGGAAGTGCTTCAAAACATGTTTTGCAATAAATTCACCAGCTCTAGATAAAGGAAATCACTGTCACTGTCCACAGTTTGTTTCCAGTTTGACTGCATAATCTCATCCTAATAAAGCTGGTACAGAGGATAAGAATGGAAGGGAAAGAAAAACAGATACAAGCGAAAGGTTTTCTTACCGATGTTATGAACTTTGTTTGCAATGGGTGTGTCCAGTAGCGGATACACCAACTTTGTATTTAGGCTGGTGATCTGGGTGCCCTCTATTTGTCTCTTCTAAGCCATTAAGACATGAGCTAATCTGGCAGCTCTGTACTTGCAGTCACAGACACTCACACCTAACAAACCCTGCTTTGTGTAGCCCAAACTCTGCTTTGCCTAGCCAGCAGCATGCTGGAGGGAACAGCTGCTTAATGATGGACCTTAACCAGCTGTGCTCCCTGCTCCTGACACAACAGCTGATGAAAATCACGGACCTCAAATGGTAACAAGTCCATGCTGGGCCACATGAGGAGGTAAATGCTTTAAGAGTAAGCTAATGGACAGCAGATAATTGCATAGTGCACTAAGTACGCGTAAAGGTAGGTCTGTACTACATGTTCAGGACCAAGCTCGGCAAGCTTCCACTTCTTAAGTCAGGCACAGAAGCCTTATTTGATGGTAATTTTTTGTAATCAAAGTAGCTTTGACATGTACTTTATAGATTGTTCTCTTTTTTTTTTTTTTTGACATTGTGCAGTACTGAGGAGGATGAAAGACCAAACTGTCATTATTTGCCTTTCTTGTTAAGTCCAGCCGTAGGAAAAGTCAAGAATTTTGTGCATTTGCTCAGCAGGCTTCTTACCTATCCTGTCTGCAGTGAGAGACAGAGAACGTTTGTTTACGCAGGCCGAGTGAACAAAACCTCTAGAGACTTGCTTCAGTTTGCTTTAGCCTTTCATCATGTACAACTACTGTTCATTAAATGGCAGAGACTTGGTTGCTTTACATATTTTGCCTAGCAGACATGTGTGATGACACTTCCAGGGAGCTCTGAATGACTAGGGGAGCTCCAGTGGCAACAGAAGGGTTGCAGTTTGCAAGCTACACTTACTTTGGTCTGCTGCTGACTACTGATGAATTTGAACTACACTGGGAGAGACAACAAAAGGTAGCCCCCCCCTAATTCTGACATTTTTGAGTGACCAACTTGCACTTTAGTCACATCTGAAAGTGATTTAAGGAAAAAGTCTGTATTTGCACAGTGACTGTCTTCCCTTAACAACCCCAGTATCTGAAACTGTTTTAGTCCCATCCTGTATATGGTCACTGAGGCTGAACTTCACCATCTTCTGCAATCAAAACAACCTGGATGTATACCACTGAACTCAGTGTCTCAAGGATTTACTTCCCAAAGAGATCAGCTGCTGATTTAACAGAAGGTTCCCCTTGCAGAACATTCATCTTGGGAGGCTCTCACTTCTTTGTTACACCAAGCCCCAGAATACCTGTTTGCATGGCCATAATCCAACAAGTAACCCACCTCTCCCAGCTGACTACCAGTTCTGGCTATGGCAAAATTAGTAAATAAATGATAGCAACAGTAGCATAGTCTCTAGAGCAGTCACCAAGTGGTAGGATAGTACGTGCAATGATACTAAAATATTCTGCTGCAGTATTGACAGCCCTCAATTTGATTGTTAGCTTTCAGAGTTTGCTGGGCATAATTATTACATCCCTTAAATTCCAGATGGAAAGGTAATAGAGAGGAAATGCCAATTATTTGTCTTCCAAGTAGGAGGACATGGGATCTTAATCACTAACAAAATGTGGAAAGTGTACAGAAATAAGAGACATGAAGCAGTAAATTTTACAGCTCTGGCCTCTGGGGTCCTTTTCACAAGACCTAAGATAGGAAAATAAACCACCTCACAATTCTTGAGAGAAAGAACTCTTAGTAGGGTACTGCAGCTTCAGTTAATGCAAAGAGAAATGCTCTCCCTTTTGCTTTGAGTGGATGATACTAGTGTTTCCTTGTCTCCTGTTACCTTAAGGACTTGGACCTATACAGTGTCTGTTGTGTGGTGCTTGACCTTCACTGCTCTAAGCTTAATGCCCAGGAGCACACTCAGCACAGCTGAAATACTGACAAGATTTCTGTGCAGTTACAGTAGTTGAACAAGTTCTACTGAACCTGTGCAACTCATACTTTGAAGATGCTTGACCAAGTTTTGGTCTGTTTTAAGGGCACTTTTGATAGCCCTTTTCAAATTTCAGAAGTTTTCACCAAATGCTGTATGCATTAAGATTTTTTTAAGATGAAAATTTTAAGGAAAATGGTTAAAAAAACTATAAAGCCAGGGAACAAACCTTATTAATTTCCCTTATTCTTGCAATTGGTAAAAGTATTTTTGTAGATATAGTAAAGTACCTGCTTGGATTTATTTTTTTTTCATTTTAGGACTTTCCCTAGGCTGATTTTTTTAAGGGGGAAAAATGGACTTACACTACATACAGGATCTATGAAAAAGCCAGTAACAGCAGAACAGGAAGGGTGAAAATGGGAAGGCAAGTGAAGCTAAATAATTTCTTGCCATAAGGGAAAAATACAGGTGAGTTATTGTCAAGGACAAGATCTTTGGTGAAAGTGAGAAGTGGTACAGAACATGTCTTTGGAACGGCAAGAAGTGGTACAGAGTGATGAAGCAAAAGATCTTTCAGGAAAGGAAGGGGAAATGTGTTTTAATGTGCAAGGGAGATGGCCATGGATCTTCAGATGCCAATTCTGGTTATATGTTAAGGTTCAGGGCGAGGGTGGCCTCTCAGGGTGGTTTCCCAGGGAAGGTGAATGGTCTTGTCCACAACAGCTTGGAGACGTTCAGCCCAAGGCAGTGCTCTCAGCTGGCCCCCAAGGGCCCCTTCCAACCCAAACCTGTCTGTGCAATTTGGAGCCTAGTGAGAAGGTGTCATTGTGGAGAAAGTGGCAATCTCCATTTCAGGAGGAGAGCGCAGTGAGGAGTGTTTCAGCAGAGACTGAGTTAATGCTAATAAAAAGGCAAGATGCCAGAGTTGTGGGAGACTGACAGGTATGGGACCTGTGTAGATTAAATTTGCTGTGTGCATACAAACAAGTCTTCTAACAGTCCTTGCAGAAATTTAATTTATAAACATGAGAAAATGTGATTTTATGAAATATGCAACTGATAGTAAATCAGCTTACTTTTTACTTTGGGGCATAATGTGAGGAAGAGAAGAGAGCCTGTTTCTGTAAGAAATTAAAATCAAAAAAAGGAGCATGCTGCAGATACTGTATCACTTGTGATTAAGGCAAATATTCTTTGTGTGTAGATACCTGTGATACACATTTGTATCCTCCCCAGTGTTTTCTAGCACTTAAAAGTAATCAAAATGGAATTTGGTGAAGAAATGATAGCTATTCCACTGGGCATTTTGAAGAGACAGGGAGCTGACCTTCTCCTAGTTTTATGTGTCTCAATTTATGTCTCAATTTTATTTGTCTATACTCATAGACTTAGGAACAGAAATAGCTTTTGAGAGAAAATGAGTCTCTAGCCTCCACGTGAAGAACAAATAACCTCAGCCTGGAGTTTACGATACTTCTGTAACGTAATCACAAATGCTTCTCACCTTCGTGGATGTGCTCCAGGGAAACCTGAATGAAAAGTTTGCGTACTGCTTTGAGAGAGCAAAGCATTCCCGTGCAAGTTTCATTTTAAATACATTTTGGACAATTGATTAGCATCACCTAGAAGATACCAGGAAGGTCACAATGCAGGGGAATATGACATGTTGCTTCTGTCCTGTGCTCCTACAAGTACTGCTTGCCTGAAGAAGGCCAGGAAAAGTTACTGGCTATGGTCTCACCTCTGGGGACAGGTTTCTCCACAGCCATTGGTGGGAATGGCAGTGGTCTAGGTCTCCTTCACACAGGTGTCAGCCATCCCCGTTCAGTAGGCACTACCTGGGGAATGTGTCCTGAAGGCCTTCCCACTGTCATGGCTCGTAGCTCTCTTGGCTTCAGGATCAGAGTTCTCCACATCACACAGAGAGGCAACCATCTGCAGCAACTGATTCACCCCGCCAGGATTGCTCCCTGTGATAAATACTCTGGCACTTTGTCAAATACAGTTTTAAATGAGGCACGTTTTGGCTTCATCCAGTGTTTTTTTTTTCCTGTGGTCCTGTGCCATTATCTTCTGAAGTCTCCCGTGGGTTTTGTATTATTCTCTGCCTTGTTGTGCTGGTTGTTGCTCATGAATCTACACACAGGCAGTACATGCTCTGAAGTAGTGTGCCGTAACTACTCTTCCAGCTTCTTGACATGTTGTCCTCTGCCTTAGTTCTTGCAGTGGGAAGGATTTCCCATTTTCACTGCTTTCACTGTTGCACTGCTGCCCTAATTATTCCTATACCTCCTGGCTGTGCCTGTTACAAAAGTGCTGTTCCCTGATGTATCCTAGGTCAAGGGAAAGCTGTGAGCTCTCTAAAATTACATTATGTTGGATTTAGATTCTGTATTTAAACTTCTCCCAGGACACACTTTCATAAAGCCTTGACATTGGATAATGAGCGGATGGTGTCAATAACTAAAACTGAGACCCTGGATCATGGTCACAGAGTAATAGGCTTTTCAGGTAAGAGTAGGAATCTTGAAAAAATGGTCATTCTTCCTTTTCTTTGCGGCTCAGTAAGATGAATGGGAAAAAATTGCTACTGATTGCATTCTAGATTTCATGGCTTGTTTTTTGTTTCCCTGCATATATGGGCTTTCTTCTAGGCCATATTCTCATTACTTAAGCAGGCAGGTTAAATTTGATTGAAAGTTTGGTATGCTGACTTTTTTTTAAGATAAAACCGTGACACCTGCCCTGCATTTGCAGTTTCTTTTGAATTCTGAAGCAGCAAGGGACAGAAAAATTTCAGCTCTCATTTTCAGGGCAGTCCTAATGCTTTTCCAAGGATGGTCTCTCCAGAGATAGGCCACATAACGCAGTGTGTCTAGGTGTCCCTCTGTCAGGATAGGCATCTCTTCTTCCTTCAGACCAGGGTTCAGGGCTGCGGTCTCTTGTTGGGGACTGGGATTATTTCAGTGGCTTGAACCAACTTGCAGCGCTGTGGACAAGGGATGACAAGCTGTTCTCTTACAGCCAGCTTTAGTAACGGAGCAGGGGGAAGTAAAGTATTCTAATAGTGGGCTAATAGGAATTGACCTCAGATGGCATTTTGGTCATCTGACTCATGTTCTACAACAGATGTTGACCCAAAATTCGAGATACTGAATTAGGGTAAAAGCATTGCAAAACAAACCCCCAAACCAGAAAGAAAAGATCCAAACCAATAAACACTCCTCAGTCATCATTTTAAAGCTACAAGATCAGACTCTTCTACCCCTTCAGGGCTGTCTCTTCATACACCAAGTTTGGGCAGTCTTCTTGAGCCAGAATAAATGTGCACATGCTATTTTTACACCATTTTCTCCCACCTCTATGTCTGTGTCCATGGAAGTCTTACACACACCTGTGTCAGACCACTAGCTATTTCCCTCAGTTTGCCTGCCAGTGGCTCTTGCCTTTACAAGAAATTCAGCCAGAAGCAGAGATGCAGATGCAGTAATGCCCATGTAGCACTGACACAGTGGTCTGATTATGCCATGCTTACAGAGCTTGGGATCTCTCTAGCAGTGCAGTTCCTGCAGCGGAGACAGGAGGAAGCAGGACAGCCAGAGCCCGTTGGTACATTTGATACTGAATATTTCAATGTGACAGGATTTAGTAAATGAAAATTCAGCCAACAATCATCGGGAGAGAGATTATTTGACATGGGAGAAAGACTGTCCCCTACGTCAGATTGCTTTTTATCTGGATACTTTGGCGCTCTTCCATTCTCTTAGGGGAAGGCAGCTAGGAAGAAAGATGCAGGGGGAGAGGGAACATGTTACAAATGTTTGCTGAACCAAACATACATTTGGCCAAGTTACTGCCAAATTGAGCAGGTTTTTATGTCACCCTTGGGTAGGTAACTAGCTAGAACAGACTTGAAAACATCTCAGGCAGAATCCCAGCTTCAAACAAGCCTCAGGAACATGCCAGCTTCTACTAGGTCACAGTCTGCTCTTCCAGAAAAAGCAAAATTGAGGACTGACAAGAATTACATTTCTTGGATTTTACTTGCTCTTATTTGAAACACATGCACTGGTCAATAGTTAACTTCAAATGAAGTAGAAAAATTGTCCTTCTAGTTAGATGTAGACTATTGAAATTCTATGCAGTACATGGGTAATAAAACATTTTTAAAGCAGAAGATGTATACAATAGGTGTGGCGTTCTCACTGGATTTTTTAATGCTTTTGTATGTCTAATCCAATACAAAATAAAACATCAGTCATCCAGTAGTCTCAGGGAAGGGAGGATCATATGAGAAATGGTCAAACTCTGTAGAACCAACTTAAAAGACAGACTTTGAATTTTTGACAACAGGGATGTGTAGCTGTAGATTGGAACTAAACCTTTTCTGCCAACAGTAGTGAATAGTGCTGAAAGCTCATGCAAAATAGGACAAGGTAGACCCTTGACATTCTTCTCACAATTGTTACTTTTTAAATCACTGACTATGCATGCAAAAGTTTGTTCGATTCATCCATTATGCATGTCCTAGAAATTTGATAGAGTTCTCATATGCTCCTTCTAAGAAAGAGGATAAAGACAGCTGCAGTACCCAATTGTAAAGATGTGGTTACTGGCTTGAAATGTCATTAAGTGTATTATTTGGTATTCCTCTGACTTGAATCATTTGGATGGGAATTTGAAAATGCTAATCCTCTCAGATTTTAGTGAACATTAGAGACAGCACACAATTATTCATAAAAAAGGCTCAAGGGGTTGTTACTGGATCCTACAGTAAAGATTTCATCTTTCTAGCACTAACATAATATGCTAATGAAAACATTGCATAGAAGTTAACTGCAGACCTTGGTGCCTGCCTTTTTGAGAAGTATTTTAGTATTACTTTAACTAACCTGTTCATGTACCTACCAGATCGTGCTCAGCCTGGAAGTATTCTGTGATTTCTTCTTTTATTTCTAAAAGAAGGGTCAGCAATGTCAGTGGATTTGTTTTAAGAGCGTTTGATGAATAGCAATTTTCTGTGACATTTTCACCTACTACCTAACATATTATGTTAGCTGTTCATTAAAAACTCAGGAGAAGGTGCCATCACCAATAGTCATTCTTCCACCATCTGGATTTCCTAGTTCCCCCTTTAAGTTTGGTGTGAATAAGCCAGCTGAAAGTAGGATGACCTCTGAAATATGTATGATCAAGCTAATGTCTCATATTATTTTCATCATCATCATTATTATTATTATTATTATTATTACCTAGTTCTTTGTGATTTTGTTGACAAGCCACACAAATCTTTAGAGAGATATGCTTTGTTGTATGTGAAACAAACATGGAATACAGATGCTACTGATAAAGTTTTGTTACTGATTTTTGTTCACACTAAAAGTCTACAAAATAGATTAAAAAATTGAAACCTTGCCCTTGTTTGTATTTTTCTTCCTTTATGAGACATTTAAGTGGAAATCTAACAGGAAATTAGACTGGAGGATTACTAACTGCAACTTAGGGCTGGCATGCCATGAAACATCAAGTGCTTGTGTCTTGCATACTGCACCCCAAAACAACTTTATCAAGTATCTGGGATTTCTTATGGATTTAAGGATATCAAATATGACATCAGCAGCTTCAGCAGCAAGAATATTCTAAGGGTCATGGAGTGGAAGAGCTACACAAGTTCTCATATAGTGTTTGGAAGTTGAGGATGAAGAACCTTTTGCATTGCCATCATAAAGTGAAAAGGGAAAAAGAAGCTAAACGATCTGTGCACAGCCCTATCGACTGTTCATTTCCTAAGGATCTTTCCAAAGAAGCATTTAGGAGGATTGCTTTTTCAGGGCTAATGTCTACAGTATTTCATTATGTCAGCCAACCATTCTACAGGAGTATAAATTAATGTCAGCATTACAAATTCTTACAAAAGTCCCTTTGCCAGTTATCTTACCTGGTACACAGTGTGTCTCTGGGGAAAATTACTCAGAAGTATCTACTTGGCTGTCATTTGTTCATACAAAAGAGATAAGTGTTCAGCCTGTAAAAGAGAGGGAGAGAAAGAGGAGTCCTCAAGTCTTTCTGTGTGTCCTGCTTAGATGGAAAACTTAGCTACCCCAGGACCAAAGTCACACAGAGTTAGTTTCACTGGCTTGAGGACTGTGTTTGGCAAAGATTTGTCTCTCTGCAGAGGTATCATAGTACCGTGCCTCTTGACAGAAGGTGGTTTCTAAGGCCACGTTTATCCCAGGGACCTGGTCAGAAGTGTATTACCATCCTCCATAGGCTCTGGTATTCAGTAGTTGTCCAAACCAGGAAGGAAGCACTTGTCCTGGACATAATTCACCCGTTTACATGTGACGAGAAGCTTTTAAACTAGTCTACCTGAAATTGGTTAACTGTTTCTCTTTAATTTGAAGCTGCCAGATTTATTTCACTGTTGACAAAATAAAAGAGCGGGCAAAAGTCATGATCAAGGAACCCTCTGTATAGCATAATCTAAGGCTATTTGCATGTTACTGGCAACAGCAATGGTGAGATTTAGCATCTTTAGGAAGTTTAAATTAAAACTTTATAACTCTGTATAGACCTTGATATCGATTACAACATCGTCGCAAGCATCATGACAAAAGACAGCTAAACTTGACTGTTTCAGAGGCTCCTGTCTTTTCCTCAAATTATTTGATATATTTTTATGCACCCACTGTTGGTTTTGGCATCTGCAGATTAATATAATTTGAAGTCTTATTGATGCAATAGATGGAATTATCTATACCCCAGAAAAGGCTCCATATAGCAGCTGCAGATATTCTGTATCTAACACATGGCATTTTCAGGAAGGGATGAACTGGAGACAGACAGATGAAAACATTTGGAGCCTCGGGTGTTCAGGTCAGAGCACGTCACAAGAGAGAAATTTGGCAGATACCAAGGATGGAGAAGTTTGTATTTTTTACAGCTTTTTGATACATTGACAGTGGAACTTTAGTTTGGTTTGGGTTTTTTTTTTTAATAAAGCACATCTCACAGAAAGAGTAGAAAAGAACAGTAGGGAAAATGCTCATTTCTGCTATGGCGATGCTGTGCCTTTTGAAGTCAGTGGGAGTTGTTGGTTATATGGTCTTTGAAAGGGAGAAGACAAAGTCAAAAGACTGCAACTAAAAGACTATGCTTACATTTGAAGTGGAAGGACTTCATCATGATTACCTGATGATACTCTGCCTGGTTTGTTCATTGAGAAAAAGCAGTATTAGAACTGCTGTTTAAGTGGATAGACTGAGATTTGGAGGGTGGGTTGGCGAGATGTTCCTGGTTGATCTCATTGCCATGGCCCTGTTCACGCACGTCAGCTGTAACCCATAGGAACCATAGGAACTTGTGAAAATAAGTTGCATTTCATCCTTTGTACTTTTTGAATCTAATCTTGTTTTAACATTTTGCTGGGTGTACCAGATGATTGATGTAGTCACACCCCAGATAAAATTTATCATTCTGTCATTTTTCTTCAATATCTTAGAAGCATTTTGGTGCAAGCTGGGATCTGAAGCAAAGTTACACCTTTTTTCTATGGTTCACCTTAGTTATAAAAATAATCCCCTTAGTTATAAAAATAATCCATCTAATTCTCAGTGATTCATTGACGGACATTTCCCAGATACGAACGTAGAATGAATTAATAGGTTAGTTGAACCTGAATATGTCTTGAAATAGATGTGCTGTATTTATTTTTTTTTAATACGCTACAAGGAGATATAAATGAACATAGGATCAGAACCTTATGAAATACATGAAAGGAGACCAGTTATATTTAGTCACATACATAATTGGCCTAGTTTCATAGTAAACATTCTAGGATAATATCAGCTATTCACAAAAATTACATGGGATGTAGTGAAAAGCTCATTACACTGAAACAAAAGTTTGCACTCCTGAAATTTCAGCATATGATAACATTAGAGTTTTTACTTTTAAAGATGTCCTGCGAGGACTGTGCTTTGTTCAGTTCAGGGCTGAGACCTCAAAGCAGCATTTAAATAGTCTTGTATCATCCATGATTAGCAGGTCATAAAATTGCTCTAAAAAGGAAAGAGAATGATTTTGATACAGCAGGAGTTCCATTATATACTTTAGAAATAGATATTTACCTTATCTTGAAGTCTACTTGACTTGAATTTACTGTCCATGAAATGATGAAGTTGCCTGTGTCAGAAGTCACAAGTTACTGTTGCTGAACCTGGAGAACTAAGGTCCAACTCAGATTGAAAACTGAGAGCTGAACGTGCTTCTTCTTCAGAAACCGGCTGCAAAAGGTTGGTTTTGGTACACTCCACGTGTGCTACAGTGTTTGTTCTTTCTGTGTTTCAACAGGCCTTGAATAGGGGCATCGCTGCTGTCAAGGAAGATGCTGTGGAAATGCTGGCCAGCTATGGGCTGGCGTACTCCCTGATGAAGTTCTTCACAGGTCCAATGAGTGACTTCAAAAATGTGGGTCTGGTGTTTGTGAACAGCAAGAGAGACAGGACCAAAGCAGTTTTGTGCATGGTTGTAGCTGGAGCTGTAGCTGCTGTATTTCATACCTTAATAGGTAAGGTCACTTCACATCTAATTAATGTGTCTTTTAATTTGCTTCCCTTGCCTGTTCTTCAAACTGATTAATCTGCAGGCTTAAGTACAACAGGAGATGCAAAAGAGATTAAATCTCTTGGGCTGGTGTCCTGCCCATCCATGCAATTTTTAATATTTTTTAAACAGGTTGTTAAGTGGCAAGTTCTACCCTCAGGATTCTCCTGCCTGGCAGCAAAACATGCTGCTGATCTCTTTCAGTCAGGTGTGTGAGCAAAACTTTGGCAAGGTTGACAGGTTGCATGAAGCTGATAGGTCAGTCTTACTGTTAGGGTAATGATGATGTACTCTGTACCTATCCCTTTGCTACTTATCTCACAGTACAGAACTCAAAGCAAGTGGGTGCCAGCATCCTCATTAAAATATCAGGTATTACTCTCCACTTCTGTTGAATAATTAATCTGTAAGAGAAATAGTTACTAAGAGTGCTTTATGCCAAACTGAGACCAGCTCCCTGAGTGTACTCCAAAAGAAAGAAAATACACAAGCAGATATGAACTGAATGTAAAAAGCAAGGCAGCCACACGATTTACCAGTTTCTGAGAGCCTGGAGAAATGGGATATCAACCCAAGCATCAGCCACAGCAATTTGACCAAGTGACCTGGAAGACTTTAACTTCATTCTCCCCAAGAAATGCACCAGATTCTCTGCACCTTCTGGCTCATTCTACAGAGCCAAGACCTCTGGACCTCAGCAACAAGGAACAGGAAATGCTGGAGGAAGAAGCAGAGAGTGCATTTCATTCAACAGGTAAAATCCTAAAAGCTGGGACCTCTAAGGGATGGGAGGAGGGAAGTAATGCAGCAGCTTATGGCAGCATGTGTTGATTGACAGGGAGTAGGGTTGAGTTGGATGACCAGCAATAGGGCATCATTCTTTCACAGAAAGATGGGAAATGTGAGTGTGATGGCACTATCCAGAATTGCCATGAAGTTACAGAGTGGCCTGAAAGTAAGGCACCATTCATCACCGGGCTGTTAATATCTCAAGAGCAGCGTGTGCTGCTGGTCAGCAGATTGGAATGGAATGGAATGGAATGGCATACAATATTTCAGTTCCTGCCCAAGTAGGTACAGGAGTGATCTGGTAAATACAAATGGCCCCTGGTCTTATCTTTTAATAGGCTGCCAGACATATTCATCAGCTTTATGTGCCTCCCAAGCAGTTTGTTTGACCATCATGTCTCTTACTCCACCACTGATAGGACAGCCCTATGCTGTTTACCTTTACTCCATATTATGGTCATAATAAATGCTTACAGAATGGCTCACTAGCCATGGCAACTCTGTGTCAGGAATAAGCTGTTGCTAATTTTATGGGCTGAATCCATGCATTCAAGTTAATATAATTCACTGGTATCAATCGGTCACCTCCTCAATATGTTTACAGTTGAGGCTGCTATATTGAGTCAGTATTATAAACTTTGGGCCATTTGTACATTTGGCTCTCATATTTCTTTGCTTGGAATGTTTCTTCAGCCCCCAGAGCTGCTCTTCTAGTTGCTCACTTGTTTTCATGCCAGTGCTGGTCAAAGTTTTGGCTTTGCCAGCTGGATAAAGAAATATCTTCTAGTCATCCAACATTTTATTTTAAGCTGTGATAGATTTTAAGGAAATTTAAGGTATAACTATCAAGTTTGAAAGACATAGCTGGATTTTCCATGTGGGACTTCTTATTGAAGGGGGGTGTTTGGGGCAACTGTTGGAAAACATGCCAGATTAAGTTTCTTGCCTTTGCCTGGAAGTAGAGTCCTGCTGAGTTCAGAACATCTGAAATGCCCTCTCTGCAGATATTGGGGGAAAAAGGAAAAAAAAAAAAGGCTGTATTTACCATGCTTTAAAGTCTGAATTAAAGGGCTTCACACAATTTTTCAGCTGGTTATGGTAGCAGACTGCAAAATATTGTTTAGTATTTTAACTTGTCTATGCCTGAAAATATGCAAAGGCCACAGCAGAGACTGGCAGAGTGCCCGAGAGAATAGAGTTAGTTAGATTCTAGCACCAATTGCCTGGGTGATGTTGCCAAGTTTTATGTTCCAAGTTTCCTTTGAACCTGTTTCAAATCCTGATTATTCTTCTCTGACCCACAGATGCACAACCTGCCTAGCAGGAGGAAGAGGAGTCCAGTGACAGGCAGCCTCCTAGGACCTGCAGCTACTCCCCAGCAGCTGAAAACCTATCACAGGGTATCTACAGGAGGCACAAATACAGGTTACTGATGCTTGGCAGATGAAAAAGAGAAACAAACAGCACTCAGGAGACCAAATTTCTTCCACATGCCATGTGTATGGGGCTAAGGAAGATGACATGACTGTCTGCCATGGACTGTCAAAGACTGAGAAGGAACAGGGAACAAAGCCCAGTGAAATAAGGAGGAGTACCAAAAGTCAGAAGGAAGAAAACAAGTGGTGGTAGAAACACAGTGACCACAATGAATCACCACGTTTCCAACTGTGATAGAGACTATTTGCAGTCTGCACACACAGCTTCTCACAAACAGCACCCTCCACTTATTTAAATTATCAAAACAGACCATCTCACCCACCTGACTCATGCTTCATTGCTTTCATCAGCTCCCCACTACTGCCTCCCCACTAGGGCTAACTCAGTCCTCTGTGGGAGTGACTGGATGAGCCAAACCACTCAAACTCACAGCTGCAAGCTCTGGGTCCCTAAGTCATCACCCCACCACATTCCCATGAACATCTGCAAAGTCCTCACCAACAGTTCCTATCACTTCTGTGTGCAGGTAGCCATAAGAACCAAGAAACAGGTTGACCTTGACCAAAGGGGTTTGAAACCATATTCTCATCCCACTTAAAATTCTGCTGCAAACCTTGGTCAGTCCAGCATTCCTGGATTTGCTGTTTCAGTTGCTATCTGGAAACAGAAGATAATATGCTGCCTTCCTTCCCTTGTGCTATTTTTGGGGGCAGCTACTGCCACCAGTTAGGGTGTCCTAGTGGGAAATTTGCTATGTAGCCAAGGTCTAAAACATCTCGTTATTTCACAGATTGGCTTTTGGTGGGAATATTCGGCTGTAAGAGAAGGGATTCAAGACACTAAGCCAGTCTGTGCATATTTTTGACATCTTACTGAATTGCCAGCTTGACAGAGGAGAGAAATCATTTATATAACTTTATGCTAACATAATGCATTTCATACTGTTGCTGGTAAGCCCTCCATGCTAAGTGGGTCCTTTTAACACCAGCATCCTGAAAGCCATGCACATTTATTTTAGCAATAAACCAGCATTGTTCAGCCTTTCACTAGTTTACTGAGAAATAGTATACTGAGAAAGTTTATTTCCTTTTGCATATGAATACTACTTTCCACAGCTCTCTGAGGTTCTCAAAGTGACAAGGCAGAAGTTACTTTGGGGAAACATCCTCTTTGCTTAAGTAGACATCCATAACTGGTGGCCACTACACCTGATTAAACACTACATGATGGATCATTTGTCATCACCAGGAGAAAAAGATTGGAACTTTAGTAACCAGGCAAACTTATAGCAGACTGGGTGGTCAAGACATGCAAGTGATTTGTTTTGTGCCAGTTTATTACTGACAGGCCAGTGGGCATGGGCCACTCCCTGCACAGATTGCACAGGGGAAAACTTTAGCAGTTGGTGGTAAATCCACTGATTCTTCTGAACTTCCCACATGCATGGTCACTGCATGTACATGAAAGATCTGCATAAGAAGCAAGACATAGGTGTAATCCCACCACTTCCAGTGTGACACTATTGGTATTTTCTAGAGACTGGGAGTTACAGAGTGGCTTATGACAACCTGAACTATTTTTTCCAGTCAGTCTTGTTCCAACGTGCCCACTGTACTGCCTCATACTAAATATTTTGCCCTGGAAAAAGATGATAGCACAGGAACGCAAATCAGAATATAATGCAGGCTTTCCTTTTTTTTTTTTCTTTCTAAAATATGATAAAATGTTACGTATTAAAAATGTGTCCTGTTTCACCGTCTTCAGATGCGTATTGCTAAAGTGTTAACATGCTTTCCCAGCTGCCCCAACCCTTCTTCCACAACAGGGGCAGTTTCTTATCAACAAGATATTCAGGGCAGAGGAAGAAAGAAGAAAACTTATAATCAAAGCAGTTGTGGATTTTAGGATAGAAATGATAGGTTATTAGTTAAAACAGGCTGACTTTGAGACTTGTGAGATGTTGGCTTACCTAAAATTTTAGAGACCAGTGGTCATGGATAGATTTGGGAAAATCAACTAATGACATTTTGGAACTAGAGCTGAGGACAGAAAAAGATGATTGGAGAAATCAATTTGCACTGAGATGCTCCTAAGCTGTTTTTTTAATATCATTTATTACTATAAGCAAAAGAATCACAAAGCCTAAAACACTGATCATCTGGGTTTTCTCAAGGGGGACACAGGCTTTTGCTTCTGCTTTAAGTCAGGCTAACCAAAGACATGAAGAAATCTGTGTACCCTGTGCCACCTCCAAATGAAGATTTGCCATTCAATTATCTTTCTTTATTTATTTTTTTTTTTAAATTGGTGTTTTCCTATCTGTCCAAGTCACTTAGCTGAACAAACTCCTGACCAGCACCAGTTTTGGCCATATGAGCCATCTTTCTGACAAGACTTTCTGACTTACTTCTCAAGTCTTCAGGTTCATTTTTTAAAATGTCAGTGAAGTATGAAAATGGAATGCATTTAAAAAGAACATGCTTTAACCCAAAAACATTTTTGGATTTCTTTTCCTCCAGTAAAGCTAATATTGACATAAGTAGCTCAGTGTCTGGAAGTAAATGGTATCACTTCCTGTGAGGGTTTCTTTTTGTTTTCTCTATGATGTAAGTATAACGTGCTGGGTAGTAGACAACTCCAGAATGACTGTGGTACAGCTTTTTGTTTGAGACTGCTGGCATCATTAAGAGTGTGTTCCATTGTTTTAAGGATGTATGATGTTCATGTGGTAGTAATTGGCTTGTTAGAGAAATCGGTCTAGGGAAGATGAGATCCAATTAGGTACGCAGTTTTCAGTGTCATTTCTTAGGCTTCTGGGTCTTAAAACTCAACTAGAAAAGCCAAAAGCAAAAATTCCTTCTTAAATTCTGTAGCAAAACTAATCCACAGACATAACAAAATAAATGAGCTATTAGAGGAGAGCAAACAGGCAGCTTGTCTTGGAGTTGGACTTCTCTGTTTTGATTGAAATGATGCAAGGAATGGGAAGAGCCATCTGCTTTAGATTCATGTAATACTCTTCAGCTCTGTTGCCTATGTTATTTTGTACCATGCTTCATAATAAGTTTGTAAGGTTGGCCAAGGTTAAGTTCTAATTGCATCAGCAATTGCTTTATTCACAGCTCAGAGACACATGCCTGTATATTTGTCAGTAAATCTCAGCTTGCCGAGTCCTTCTTTCTGAGGATGGAAACATTCATGGACATCAGCAAAAGTGATTGTGTGCTTTCATTGACGTGAAATAGTTGGCTGTTTTAAAACTATCTTTTAAGCTTAGCCATTATGATTTTAAAATCAAAATCACATTAAAAAGTGTGGTTAGGCTTTTTTTTTTTTTTGGGGGGGGGGGGGGGATGGGGGAGAGAAAAAAGAATCTTAAAGCTTACAGAGCACAGTGCTGATATCCTCAGAAATCTTAAAACTGTGCTGCTGTGGGCTATGGTGGTAAAGGTCCCTTGAGAGTGCCCTGCCAGTAAACTACAGCCATGTAGTCTGTTCCTAGAAGTGAGAGTAGTTCAGCCTCTGACCCCTCTGATTCTGTGAATTTTTCTCTGATGGTAAACTTTAAAAAAAAAATAAAATTAAACATTGCAATGGCTTTTAGAGCCCAAAAATTTATTTACTACTCACTTTCTAAACACTTTAAAAGTCTCATTTAAAGCAAGTGAAGCCAAGGTGAAGTGCACAGAGAGTGACTTCTGCATCATGCTGTCCTCCCAGCATTGTACTGCTCGTGGAAGCCCCTCCACAGAAACAGGTTCCTCAGCAACTGGACTGAGTCCCCATGTAGGAAATAGGGCTGGTGTGTTTCTGGCAGCAGTTTTTAAGGTTTTGTGCAGGAGAAGTGTAAAGTAACTTCAACAGAACCTAAGAGACAGCTTGATGAATCTGACCCTTGGACAGGTGGCTTGCTTCACATGCCTTCCAAACTTCTTCATTCAAATAAATTGATTTGGAAACATCCATGTGCTCCATGCCATAAAAGCACCTTTCCACAAGGACTTACCAGGCAAAAATCCATGCATAACAGAGTTTTCAACATACTGAGCGAGAATTGGTGTATGGGTATCATGCAAAAATAGAAAGAGGCCATTCTTGATGTGTGACTGGACTTCAACAAGCACATGAACGCTTAAAGAACTAAACTGGTCAACTGAGGAGAGGTTGGAGTCCTGGTTTAAAGTTCTTCCCCAGCCCCCTTCAAATGGAAACAAGACTGGGAGTGCTTCAGGAGGATGGCTAAGCAACTTGGGGATTACTGGGTGAACTGGGAGACTGTGAGTCTAACAGTCATAGTTCAGATGAAAGACATATAGATAGGGACCAGCATAGGGAAAGGGAGAGTTTGTAACATTTTAGCATCTTTGAGACAGTCCTTGTTATCTGGAATGAGGCTCGTGCCTGTTCCCAGTGCTGTCATGCCACTGCCTTCTGTTTTACTACCTTATTTACTCTGTCTTGTTCTGACTGAGAAAGTCTTTGCAGTCCTGTTAACCATTTAACTGCTGTATCCCTAAGCTATTACAAAACAATGACTTAAATTCCTCTTTAATTGCTTCCAAACACTGTTTATGAATTATGAGAGTTAGTTTTAAGCTAAAAAGATTGAATTAGATGACTAGTGTTAACATTTGTCAATCCAATTATGTGACTTGCATACATGAAAAGGATAACTTTCCTGAAATACCCTATATGAAGGTACAGTGATAATAGACTTGTTATAAATGGAAAATCAGATAGATATTTGCATGTGAAATAATTATCTTAGAAAAGACACAAATGGAGGAGAACTGAAGTAATATTCCCCAGACACAAGCAGTTCTCCCATTACTTGTATTGGGAGGTTGACTTTACAACCTAATAATTCTTTTAACAGCTATTACAAGTGTATAGAGGAAACTAAGGAATAATATGCAGGTTTAAAACATAGTTTATAAAAGGTTAAAAACTATATGAATTATTTAACTGTGCATATTATATAAACCCCCATAGTTCAGAGACTCCAGTCATAGCAAGCTCTTCATTATTCCTGGCCATGGGGAGGACTCTGGGATTATTAAAACAGCTGGATAACATAGGTACTAACAGAGACGTAAGCAGTTCTTTAGAGAGCTTTGTGATGAGTCCCTGCATCTGTGCTGTCTTCAACCCAGTGCCTTGGGAAGAGAGACTTGGCAAGAGGCATGTTACCCAACACTAAAAAAATTCTTGTCACAGGTTGAAACAGGACAGGTGATTGGAAGTGGCAACCAGTTTACCAGCAGTGCCGTTTTCTGACCTGTGGCTCCATACATGCTGGCTCTAGATAAGGAAGGAAACTAAGGCTGGTTGAGGCTGCTCAGAGACTGTACAGTGAAGGGCGCAGTGCCCTGACCAGTCCCAGCAGAGGTGATCATTAGGCAGAGTAAGGGAGGGGCATAATGGGTGTGATTTGTTGCATGCCTTTGCAATTCATAGTATCCTTTTACAGCTTTGAGCAGGTTTACAAGTAATGCCATGAGATTGCAGTGACAATAGATGGTTTCAGAATTTATAAGGTACTACATCCCATGAAATACACAATGCCTGGTGAAAACAGCTTTTATAACAAAAAGTCTTGAGTTAATGAAAGAGCAGTAGATTTTCTGGAGTACCCGTGTGTTCATTTGGCAAACAGATGTGGCATTTACTATACCCATCTCCCAAACCATCCATTTGTTATCACTCTTCTGCCAAAGGTTACTTGAAAAAGAACCATGAGAGCACTCCTTAGTCATAAACAGCAGCTGTTGAGGCTGTAATATCCTGAAGCCCCTGCAGCTGTTTGCTAAGTAGATGCGTGTCTGAGCTCCTAGGCGTCACAGTCTTTCAGGTACCTCTGAGTATCTCACCCAGGGTCCATATGTAACCTTTATTATTCATTCCTATTCTTGTGTCTCTACAGCATATAGTGATTTGGGGTATTACATTATTAATAAGCTGCACCATGTGGATGAATCAGTGGGAAGTAAAACTCGGAGGGCCTTTCTTTATCTTGCTGCCTTCCCTTTTATGGATGCCATGGTGAGTGCCTGATTCAGAACTGAATTTTAATATTTATGTGATTTTTTTTTCTTTGATGACCATAGTTCACAAAGTCTGTTATGTGATGGGAAAATGGAGGTGTGCAGAAGGAAGGTGTGTCCTTTGCAAGCAGTAACTGAATATACCTTGACACATCATCTCCTGCTACCTGGAAAAAGCATCTGGGTGGACTTTGAACATCCAGAAATCACGACAAATGTAAAAAACATCAGCTGCCTTGTTAGAGTTTCTCTCTGTGTATGCCGGAAAGCACTGGTCATTTTAAGAGCTGCACCAGTTGTCTGTATGTGTCCTCTCATTTCAATTTGTAGTGAAGGAGCTGGTTTTGCCATGGATTCCCAGATCACTTACAGAGCTCACAGGAATAAGCTCAATATTTTCTCAGAACAAATTTGTTGAAAAGATATTTCTTACCATCAGTTTTTTCAAGCACAACTAAGTCCACTATATCTCGAATGCTTGGGCAAGAGAGCCACACATGGGGTGGGCTGCTGCTTCCCAGATCACCAGGCTTACTGCTTGTGGCCTGCACAACATAAAAATATGGCAGCTCTCTTTAATACCTCTACTTCTGTGTAAAACTGGTAAAGGATAACCTTCTCATGGCATGCCACCAACACTTTCTCTACTATTTTGTTGGTTGAAACAGTAGCTGACAATAAAAAGAACTTGGATCATTAAGTTTTCTTTCCCAGACATGACTCGGTATAACTCAGTGGGCCAGTGAATATTGTGCTTCAGAATTGCATCCAGCTGGTGAAAGAGAACAAAGATTTTTTTCCCTCAAATTATTTACCATGGTAATGCATCTTGTGCAGCATCTGTTTTATGAAGAAGTGGCAGTTTCTTATTAATCTGCTCAGAAATTTCTATACAGTCTATAAAATTACTCACATTCTCCCTGTCTGCCCTGGCAGTGAGGAACTGAATGCAGCAGTGCTTTCTGTGCATTACTGACTTAACATCTGCCCAGGTTCACACCAGGTACTGCTGGTGGAAAAGAGCTTTATAAGTTATTTGTGTACAGCATAACAACCAGAAAACAGTATTCTGGGACCTGAAATGATTCACAAATATCATAATCACTTCCCAAACTCTTCTCTGCCTTTTTTCAGGCATGGACCCATGCTGGGATTCTGCTTAAACACAAGTACAGTTTCCTAGTGGGATGTGCCTCCATCTCAGATGTCATAGCTCAGGTAATGACTCCTCTTAGCAGTCACTGTTTTTGTTGTGTTAAGCACTAGATGCTTTCCTAAACAGGAACTCTCTTGCACAGAGACTGCCTTCTTTCTCTACCGTGAACAACACACCAGAGGAAGTAATCTTGTGTGCTGTTCTCTGGCTGTTTCCCTGTTGTGTGGAGGCTGTTTGCTGACAGTTGTGGTTTAGGCTGGTCTCACTTGACTGGATCAAATCAATCCCAAGCCATTGTCAGGAGAAGGAAACCAGGACTGTTTTGAGCCATGTCTTCCAGCACCTCCACAACCCTCTTTCAGAATGGCTGAGAAACAAGTTACATATACATCTGGCAAAAGAAAGGTTAGGCAAAGAAACAGATGGCTGCTACCAATCCTGAGGCTGATGGAGTGCTTTGAAAGAGACCTTTCTCCACCCTGTGCACTCTTCCCCACGCTTTGCACAGTTGCACTGAAATCCTGAGTGGGGCTTGTAGGTGGGGAAGTGAAGGCTTGATTCTCTAGTTCACCTGTCAGCTTTGCACATGCTGTCTAATCTAGTGAAATGCAGTAGTGTAAACCATCTTCTGAGTGCTAGTGTGGCACTACTCTTACTGCTCTAAAAGGTGATGGCTCAGAACTGCAGCAGAAGAGATCTGTGGTGATAGCCCCTGGGTGATGCAGAGAAGACCACATGCTTCATTTGCAAGGGAGGTGTTAACTATCCTGTTGCTTTGTACTAGATGCACTTAAAAAACAACATTCATACACATTGCTGATGGCCACTGTTGTAGCACTTGAGAACCAATATACAGCCCTCTTTTTAAAGCATATATAAAAATATTACAAAATTGAGAGTCTCAACACCTGTAAAACAGTAGCTGTACTGCCCCATTACCCACTGAATGGTGTAATGGCTAGGTAAGAAAGAGGATAATAAGAGTACAACATCAAAAGATATATGAAGTCAACAGCACTTAGTTCAATTTTCCATTGCATTTTCTTCCCACTGAATATGAGCGAGCCATAAACCGGGTTGAACCATTCAGTCAGCTGCTATTCTGTGTTTGACAGGTCTGCCCCTCTACAGTACTACACTAAATCCCTGAAGATAATACCAATTACTGTAAATGACTTTAACCCTCAGGATCTGCTCTTGTTCTGTGGCCTACGAAGTTTGCTGACACCGGATGCACGTCTGATCATATACAGCTAAATACAGAAACAAATTCTTATTTTGGCCATGGTACACATGCCCTTTCCACAATGGTTGGCAAGTGGCATGCCAGGGTTATGAAGAATAAGACACCTGTCATTTTCTCTCAACAAAATATTGTGCAGAGCAAGAGCAAATCCAGAAGACAAAAAGTTGTGACTCTTCGTACCCTAGAACTCTGTATACCTACATCTGCTCCCTGCACAAGTAATAGGTGTGCAGGCAGTAGCTAATTCTCCTTGGATAGCTTCATAGACACATTTTTGTGGCTGACTTTGCTTCTGTTTACTGAAAAACAATTCTTTTGTAAGGTTCAAAAGAGCAGTTTTGCAAATCCTTATACAGTGTGGCCTGCCTAGTACACATTTGCATGGTGTGATTTTTCTTAAGCTCTAAGATTCCTTGAGCTCTAGCAATGAAGGAGAGAATCTGCCCCTGAATGATGTGTTCTGTATTTCTTGTAACTCACTTGAATGCCAGCATGTCCCGGCAGGGTTGTCCTTGATTCTGCTGTTCACAGCACCAAACACAGTTGGCTTTGAAGTCATGCCCCCTTATCCAGAGACATTTGGAATTTAACAGGCACACCATCAGCTCTGTACTTAAAAAGAGAATAATATCATATTAATCAATTACATTACATTTTTTGGATTGAACATTTAATCTTATGAGACTGAATTATGAGCAGTTCATTAGCCCAAAAGTCTCCATTTCATTTACATCAGTATGGCACTCAGCTGAAGAGAGAATGATGAAACACTGAAATTTCACTAAAAAAAGTAGAAAATTAGGATATCATAAAACTTCCTGCTTCTAAATGCTGAAGTGAATATTTTAAAACATCTGGCTTTTAAATTGCCACTTCCTCCCCCCAAAAAAAGTAGGGCTTAGAAGCTGACCCTAGAGGCACGTCTCCAGCCTCAGTGTATATCAGAATAGCACATTCTCCTGGAAAGGGCAACACTCAGCCACATGCTTGCTGCCAGACCTTGCCAGACTTCGATGCTAACCTTCTCCTATTTATGGCTCCTAGTCTGACACCTGCCCATACCTTCAAGTACTGTTTAATAGAGCTTCTGTATGATGTTAACTCTCATTCTTCTCATTTGTATTACATAATGGAGAGGGAGTCCTGACTAAAGTTTCAAATGCCACAAAATGCCACAAACTCGATTGAAGTCACAGAGATACTGTAGTCTCACATGGTTGTTGGTTCAGACGGATTAGCTTGGAGTCAGATGGAAGATATGCCGGCCCTAAAGAAACACAAATTATTAATGATTTATTTGTTTGCCCTGCAGGTTGTTTTTGTAGCCATTTTGCTTCACAGTCACTTGGAGTGCAGGGAGCCTCTCTTGATCCCAATCTTGTCCTTATACATGGGAGCACTTGTCCGATGTACCACGTTATGCCTCGGATACTACAGGAACATACATGATGTCATTCCTGACAGAAGTGGGCCTGAAATGGGGGTATGTCTTAATACTTTGTGCTTTTTTGAATTCAGTAATTTTAAACTTGCTTTGTGTTATAGTACTGTATTAAACCATGGGAGGCATGAGGGGCCTCTTCTCTCTGTCTTGCAGGAAAAAACATTTTCACTTAAAGAGGCATGGTAGAAACTATTCCAGCAACAACACACATGAGGCAGTGCTTTTTGTGGTATGGATGTGATGTCTGCTGAGCACCTCTGTACTGAGCTGTAAAACAGCACAGCATGAACTAAGTGGGCACCTTATTTCACAGGGAAGAAGGTCTCAAAATTCCCCTTTTTCCTCGAATGTCGTACTGGTTTTCACATATCTTTGGTAGCCAGAACAAATTATTCAAATACATACCTTATACATTATTTATTGATATCCATGACACAGCTTCTTTTGAATCAGTATTACTAACATGAGTGAAAATATTTTAGGCTCCTCATGTTGAAATCTACTGAAATGAATGTATCAAACTGACAATGGATGGAAAAAGCAAAAATCTTTTCTCTGTACTTTTGGTTCAGTACCATGTTATTTTCCAAACTCACTTCCTTTTTTTATTTTTTCATGTGTGTTGCAGGGAGAGGCTACAATAAGGAAGATGCTGAGTTTCTGGTGGCCTTTGGCATTAATTCTGGCAACTCAGCGAATAAGTAGGCCCATTGTCAACCTTTTTGTCTCCCGGGACCTAGGTGGCAGTTCTGCAGCCACAGAGGTAAGAAAATCGGTGCTCTCCATTACTGCAAGTGATCATTTACATGTAGTTACCTCTGTGTTTCTCTTTTCACCCATGCTGACAAGTAAAAATTGTCTGAAGTACGTTTCTGTTTAGTGCTCTCTTTATCCTTGAGAAGAAGACTGCTTGGACTCTTACCAGGAGCTTTTCTGCCAGGCCTAGTGGGACCTCACCCTCAACAAGACCAGTAGAATTTTTTCACTGGACAGGTCCTGTATTCATAGTTTTCATGCTCCACACATAGGTGCATATGCTGTGGAGTATTCAGATCCCAGAGATTTTAGGACAGTCATCAGTAGTTCCATCTGTTTCCTGTCATATGTATTTATGTCTGTGCAAACTGATGTGAAACTACTATTAGCAGTCAGTGCACCACACAGAACTGGGTAGAGACATAAGGAAACATATAAAAAAAAATCTGTCTTCTGGTTGGGATGTGAAATACACCCTCATTCTCTTGAGGAATTTCAGATTACTCCAGTAGTCTCCTACACCTGATGGGACCTGGACTTCTGATTGTAATGCAGCGCCTTCACCAGTGCTCACCATGGGCTGACATATTCTCTCAAGAAGTCTGGGGGACCTTTCCTGCCAGGTTCAGTGGGAGGATGTCTAGATCCACATAGTCATTAGCAAATGTCTCATGTTTTTTCTGTAGGAAAAACAAAGCTGTAAGTTACTAAATGGAAAGGCAAATTCAAACAGCTGATGCCTAACGAACATTCTCTCAACACTGCTAATTTGTCATATGTGATACTGTGTATTTCACTTGCTCGGGAGTTGCCAGTGACTGCAAATAAACAGCTGTGGAGAGAGAATTTAGAAAATGTAACGCTTTTACATGTGTAAATCAGGGATCAGTCTATGTGTTAATAGCAGTCTCAGTACAAGGGGAGACAGAGTGAGTTAGCAGAGATCAGTTTTGCATTTCTTGGTGACTTGATTTTAGATGCATCACATTTCATGGATAGTCATTTGCATTTTGTTGCTATTAGGATGACTTCGAACACATGTCATAGCTGGTGGTTTGCTGGCCTTTTTGAACTAAGAGTAATGGTCATTTTTCAACTTTCTCTGATTTCTGAAATAATTGCTTCTGAAAAGGGAGGTGCTGGCAACACAGATTACATCAGTGTACAGTTGCGTCAGTATACACAGGAGTTTTATAGGTTCCCTGTTCAGTAATAGGAGCAACTTTCAGTGTGGGCAGAATGTCAGGGCTAGCCTGTAGCATCTTTATGAGGGCAGCAACTCTGCTTGCATTGGCCAACTCACCCTGCTTCTGTTTGAACTGCCAGCACAGTTATAGTGATTGAGGTAGCTTTTTTGGTGTTGGCTTTGAAGGAGGACTTTTTAATCTGTCAAAAAAAGGTCCTAGACATCTAGGAAAGATTTCATGCACATATTTTGGGATCCCACCAACTGAAGAGAAATACTAGAAGAAAAATAATTGCTAAAAACTTAGATAATTTAATCCAAGTGGAATCTATCATACAAAATGTCATAGTGAAATACTGTTTTCTTTAAGAGTTACTGTGTCTTTGCAGTCTTTTGGGGCTTTATGAAAATAAGCAAAATATCTTTTATATTCTTTATCAGATTTAACCTAGGTAGGTTTCACACAGACAGAAATTCTTCTGAAAATACAGTAAGGGGGGGGTGGGAATTGCAACTAAAAAAGATACTATCTTAAAATTCCAATTTTTTTTCTTAGAACCAATTACTTTTTCAAGGTATATTAAAGATTATTAAAGCTATCATTAACAGGGAAGAATCTATCCCACTTCCTTCCTCTCTGTGGATGTCACTACTTTCCCCCACTTTTTAAACAGCAGAGGGAACAAATTAGATTTCTACATGGTCCTGTGTTTGTATAGACCTTTTAACCAAGCAAGGACAGCAATTACATTTATAATGGGAAGATGGGCTCAGATAACCAAGAAAATGTACATTGAAAGTTTAGAAGTGAAACAGAGACAGCAGTAGTCAAGTAGTTCTTAACACTACTGTTGCCAGATGTGAAGTGAATCTGAATTTAGGCAAACTAATGGATCTGAACTTGCAGACAAAAAGCAGTCAAACACTTTGATTTGTGCAGTTAAGAGAGTCAGTTCTCAGTACACATGCACACTTTGGCTCTGAGGACTAGAAAACTTGGGGTGACAGTAGATTTCCAAGCAGTTGCAGGAAGAGCTCCCTAAACTTCCTGCGTGGAAGACATGAGTACATGTATTTGAACTTCTTGAGAAATCAGAACCATCAGCAAAATCTTCATACACATTAATATGTAGAGGGGAGGTTATGTCTTTGATGCACCTCTTGGATGGTACTTGTGAAAGTGCAAAAGGGCGTGGTTTTAAATTGCAGGCAGTGAGTTGTTTCTCAGGATAAAAATGGTCATCTGGAATTATTCTTGTCTGGTTTTTGCTGATGAACACCAAAGTGGGGAGAGGGAGTATTTTTGTGTTGTGCCTCCTGCCCCAGAGCAGTCAGTTCGATGTCCAAAGTCAGTCAGCCACTGAGGCCTACTGTTTTGTAGCTTGTCTTACTTAAAACTGTTTTACATATGAACAACCAAGTAAAATTTATATCAATTAAAATTATGAAATATGATCCAAAGTTACCATGAGGTGTAAGGCTTTCTGCTACTCAGGTGTAGGTGAAATAACTGAGAAGCAATGTGGGAGGGAGGTATTCGGCTGGCTATGGGGCATACACCAGCTCAGGTTAACCATTATCCCAAAGTATCAGAGTGATGGTGAAATGAATAAACTGAGAAACATAGCTTCATGGCATGAAAGATTTTGTAAGCCTAAAATGCCAGGCCAAATGATGGCCATTTTGATGGCCTTCCTGAAACAAACAGCTTCCAAGCATCTGACTGGTTTCTCATTGTGTCAAGGTCAGTGTGGTGATACTGGTGGGAAATGGCACCCTATGTTAGTTTAACAGTTCTGTTCAAAGATTTGACGTACATGTTTGCCTTCTCTTTTTATAGGCAGTGGCAATTCTGACAGCTACGTACCCTGTGGGACACATGCCGTATGGCTGGCTGACAGAGATCAGAGCAGTATACCCTGCTTTTGACAAGGTGAGTGCCCATGTTAGGGGTGTAATAAATACCTTTTGTGTGGTTTCACATGCATGGTCCTCCTCTTTCTTGCTGTTACAACATTCTAATTTAGGGGTGGCTTCTGTGATGTCAGAGGAATTTCTGCCAACCAAATATGAAGAAAGTTAGGTCATGGCTCCATAATTGAGTGTAATAGATTCATTAAAAAATAAACCAACCAGAGATTAAATAGGGCTGTATTAATGGCCATCTACTGTCTTGCTTCTCTTTACTTTTGCTTCTGATGCCTGTTGTTCTTTGTCCCACTGGTAAGATTTTCTTAAAATCCTAGTTAAAATGAACTGGGTTTTGGTGGCTGCAAGCTGTTGTCTGATTTACAATTTCAACCTTAGCTCTGTGTTACAAGGTATTAAGCTACCTTTTGAATAGATAGGTGCTGTATTTTTAAGGATTAAAAAGAAGTCCTCACTTATTTACTCACTGTGATGTAGCTGCTTAGCTAATGAAATGATTTCTCATGAAGTGTCCATCAGTGCCTGAGCAAGCTCACATCTCTGCTCCACATTCTGCAGTATCTCTCAAATGGGTTTGGGTTCATTTGCATATGTTAATATTTAGCAAAGGTTGTTTCACAGACTGACAGTAACACAAGATAGCATACATTATTTTAGTTGTACTGACTTAGCTGACCAAGGCTATGCAGATTTTTGTTGGCAAATCATGTAATTATGTAAGAATGCAAGAATGCAAGGACTGCTTCTGGAACTGAGCATTGAGCAAATATATAACAAAAAATTAATTTTATTTAGACTCTTTCTTTGTTTTAAAACTGGTACTCATTAGTCCATATGTTGTGCAAAGAACAGTCATGTCCTGTGACACTCTTAATTCAAATGCCAGATCCTCTGCTTCCCTGTATTTACCAATTAGTAACTGAACTTCCTAGTTCCAAATACTGATGAAAAAATGTTTGCTTGCTCTGGGATGTATTTAACTGAAGCAAGCCGTGTTTGATATGATCCACCATATTTCCAAGGACAATTTAAAAACAAAACAAAGAAAAGTCATATCGGTCATAACTTCCCAACCTGGCTGTGTACAGCTAAATTGAACCTGTCAGATAAAATACAACATGAAGGCTTTCTCAGAGGTCATGCTGCTGAAAAGGAACAGCAGATGCAAAACCAATAAACTGCAAGATAAAAATGGTTTGGGACAGGAAACACAGGGGCTGCTAAACTCATCTGTTACAAGCCACAATGAAATGCACTGTTGCCAAGCAAAATTAACATCAATTAAGACTCCTAAATTCAGGTCTCATTTAGCTGGTGGAAGATGTGCTGACAACTTCACTGGTGACAGGATTAGACCATGATTTGTCTGTTTGTTTATTTGAGTTAAAAGGCTTCTCAGAGAGCTCTTGTGGAACAAGTGTGAGGAAGAAAAAAACTAGGGTAAGGCACAGATAGGTACAGTTTATCTAACTGCCAAAGAAGTATATAATGGGGATTTTAGGTGCATGTTTTAAGAGCAATTTTCTTAAAATGGTCTAAGTGAGGTAGCAGCAGTATAAAGGGTGTCTCATCCTGGCAACCATGTGTGCAAATGTCTCCACTGTACCTTTCAGACAGTAAATACCAAAGCAGAAACCCACAGTGGGGTTTTTCAGATTGCTGTGAGAATCGCTTTACCCTCAGTCACATGTCATTCGCATGTCACCATGCCTATCAGAAGTTTTGTTTCCTTAAGCTAAAGCTTTCTCAGAAGAGTCCAGATAGAAGCACTTTTTATTTCGGGACTCTGTAAAGCCTCCATTGTGATTCTCAGATGCCGAAACAGTTAGCGTGCATGCAAACTCCCATTTTCTTTTGTCAGTTACTCAGAAAGCTGGCAATGCTGATGGCCTTCAGAAGCACATTTCATTGCCTTAACTGGCTGATGGGATTTGGAATCCAGATACTGTGCCCCTCTTCAGTGGCTCTGCTGGAGAAGTCAGATTCTTGTCTTCACTGGAAAATTGTTACCTCTGCTCACATTTGTAAGAGAGATGCAGGATCCTGCTTCAGTCTTTTATGGAGACTCTGTGTCCAGAGCAACCTCATGGCCTAGCAGTTACACTCAGGTTAAGGGTTACTACTGATTTTCTGAATGAACACAGACATAGCCTCATTCTATGCTCTGTTGGGTGTTCTATATGGTGATAATGCCATTACTCTTAATGGACTGTGATGTCTGATTCAGAGCAATAACATTGACTGAGAGGCCTTGTGAACAATATTTATCTTATTAATAGATGGGAATGGATACTCTTTTTTGCTCCATAATCTGCATAGTGCTTTGATCCAAGAACTAAACAGTGTTCAGGAGATAAGAATAAAGGGTACGCAGTCAAGAGTTAGAGCAAAGGGTGGAATAGAGCAAGGGCAGAGTTAGCAGCAGCAAGGTAGGAATGAATGAGAACTCTTTTTCTTCACAGCCTTTTTTGGATGGCTGGATTTGGGTGTGCTTTCCTTCCCCTATGTTATTTTAGCCTTGTTGGAAAGTTTCATGCAGCAGGTCCGTTTAAACACACCTGTGAGCAGTGTAAGCAAGGCCTGTCCTCACATATCTAAAAACTAACAGCAACACAAGAAATAAGAAGAGATGCATAAAAAAAAGTTTACAGAGAATTTTCATAACCTGTTCCCAAAAAAGGCAGACCTGCCAGTAGCTTCCTGCTTTAAGGTCTGTGTTGCCTACCTGTGTCTTCATGCACACACACTTCCAAGCAGCTACTTAGGCAGGAGCGTGGGGCTGTCCAGGTGCCATCATGGCACTGATTACCACAAAAGCTTTAAATTGCAAAATTCCATCAACTACTTGAATGCGTGTGAAATGGAGCACCCTTCACAGAGCTCCCTTTAGGTTTGTCCACTCCCAGGATGTTCCTGTTTCTCTTATGAGTAACTTTACTAAAGGAGGCTGTCTCTGTGACAGATACTGCTGTTCTACCTGAGTTACATCAAGGGTGAATAAATGTACTACATCTCATAGTACAGGTTTTATCAGCATGGGCACGTACTTGGGTATATCAGACAGTTCCAGGGTAAATGAAATAGGTGACCCAATAGCCTGTTTCTACAGGGCTCCTAATGGTGCCCTGCTTGTGATATTCCATCCTCTCCTTTCACAAACCATTTAGTTTGTTTTTATGTGTTCCCTGAGGGCAATTTTAAATCTTCAGCTTCATTTGCTATATTAAACACCTGGAAGAGGGTTTTTGTTGTTTTAAATAAAACTTCGCTGCCATGTGAGTACAGAGCCCATGTTCAAGGTGGAACATCTAATAGTCCTAATTATGTTCTGTTCATTAAACTGCATTAACAGAGCCAGCTGTTCCAGGAGCTTTGTTTATATTACCTACTTGTCTAATTGGATCAGTAAGGGTGCTTGCATTGGTGTATGGATTTGCTACCACTCTGTGGTAAAAGGGAATGAAACTATATTTTTCCTGTGAAAACATGCTACAGACTTTAAACTACAGTAAAAAAGATCACATGGAATTTCCTTAGAAAGAGCTATCACTCTTTTTCAAAGCTGAATTTGTTAAATGGGACTTATTCCTTAGAAAACCATGGAGACTACTCAGCCCTCGGTGACCATAGGAGTAGTTGGTGTCAGTTTAAGCAGAAAATATTCTGTGGTGGTACAAAGTACTCAGAAAGCTCTAGGTTAAAAAGCAAACAAGCAAAGGCAGACATGCAAGGGCATAGACAGTCAGGTCCAACACATGACCCGAGTGCTGTCAGACTCCCAGTAGCCTGGAGCCAAGCTAATGCTCGTTATCTCTTTGTTTTACCCTAGAATAACCCCAGCAATAAACTGGTGAACACCAACAGCACCGTCACAGCAACACATATCAAGAAGTTCACTTTTGTTTGCATGGCATTGTCCTTAACGGTAAGAAACCTTTGTTCAACTCTGGTTTTTCTCTCAACCAGAAAATTCTCTTCTCTACCTAATGCTAAAAGCACTAGCAGTTCAAGAAAGGTGAGTTGTCTTTTCTTATGAAGCTCTGCTGTTTTTATCTGGAAGAGTGAGTGTGATCATAGTACTGGAGTACTAAGAAAATCAACTATCATTAACTTAAGCTAGATATCTTAAGGGCTAGAGTTATTTATTTAATTCTCACTACTTTTCATTTCAACTCAGCCTCCATATAGGCAAGGACATATCAGAGATCTGCTTTTTTTTCTTTATCTTTTTTTTTTTTTTTTTAGAACAAAACTTCTAGTAACCAGCATGTCAGGAAAGTGAAAAACCACGTTTGTCTCATGTGCAGGAGCAGGGCAGCCAGGGGCACTGGGGCAGCCCCAGCCCTGGACAGGCTGAAGCCAGGCTGGGAGATGGGTCCATGGGTGAGCCCGCCTTGGAGGCGCCTATGGCCGGGCAGGGCAGGGCTGTGCGGAGCTGGAGACCGGCCCTGCTGAGGCATTGCTGGGGCAGGGGCTGGTGGCCCTGGGGGGCTGACACTGGGGCCCTGGTCTGTGGGCAGGTGGAGGGAGCCCCGAGGGCTGGGCAGGGACAGTCAGGGCCGGCAACGCCCTCAGGGCCATGACAGCTCCTCCGTCACCTGCATTAGCAGGACAAAAGCCAAGGGGAACCTAGAAAATAAGTTTCTCAAAGAAAAAGTCCTTCCTCACACTAGAAAAATAAGTGAGAAATGCTGCAATTGTTTTAGGAGGTGATGCTCAGAGTCCCTAAATTGATTCTGTTGATATCCCAGTCAGGTTTTGTCTTTATCTCCAGTGCTTCGTGCCTTCCATGGGGTAGCTGGCTGCTTTGTAACTCTCTTGTCCCCATGTTCACAAATCTACTGTGGAGTGCCAGAGGGCTGACATAATTTCTCTCTCCCCTTCTTTTTAGTGTAAAGCTTTTTGGCTGAGTCACACATGGCCTAAGCATAAAGGGAAACTCATTTACATCAACAGAAACCTTACAGTACTTGAGCCTGCAGCATTTGTAACCATCACCACCCTCTCGTCCCAGTCTGAGAAAATGGCATATGGTACTCCCTGTCTTATTTCATAGCTGAAAATGAAGCAACTTAATCCACCAGTAGTTGAATTAGGAGATCTCTTCTGCTCTTTGTTTCCTTTACTTTTTCCCTAAACAGATGGCTACTATCAGAAGACGTGATTGCATGAGCCAATGTGGCATCTTTTCACAGAATCACAGAATCATCTAGGTTGGAAAGGACCCTGGAGATCATCTAGTCCAACCATTCGCCTAGCACAGTTCCCACCTAGAGCATGTCCTTAAGCTCTAAATCGACCCAACTCTTGAACACCCCCAGGGATGGGGACTCCACCACCTCCCTGGGCAGCCCATTCCAACATCTAACAACCCGTTCTGTAAAGAAATGCTTCCTAATATCTAGTCTAAACCTTCCCTGGTGCAACTTGAGGCCATTCCCTCTTGTCCTATCACTTGTTACTTGGTTAAAGAGGCTCATCCCCAGCTCTCTGCAACCTCCTTTCAGGGAGCTGTAGAGGGCGATGAGGTCTCCCCTCAGCCTCCTCTTTTCCAGACTAAACCCCCCTAGTTCCCTCAGCTGCTCCCCATCAGACCTGTGCTCCAGACCCTGCACCAGCTCCGTTGCCCTTCTCTGGACACACTCGTGTCATTCACTGTCCTTTTTGTAGTGAGGGGCCCAAAACTAAACACAGAAATCGAGGTGCAGCCTCACCAGTGCTGAGTACAGGGGCAGGATCACTTCCCTGTCCCTGCTGGCCATGCTCTTCTGTCTATTAATTTCTTAGATTTAAGATTGAACTTTTCTTTCATGTGGCTTAGAGACCAGCAGCTCTTGCTCTAACTTGTATAACTTGTATTCCCTACAGCATGTAGGAAATTGGCCATTGAATTGGCCGTTGTCTGGAGACTTTCCACAGCTCTCATGATAGCTCCCATCACACACCTTGAGTTTTTCCTGTGTGCTGTGCCAAGCCACAGTTACATTCTCTACAGCTGGAGCCTCCCTTGAAGTCTGTCATTATTGTTAGAGACCCATGAAGGAGAAAGCCTTCCTCCTTACAAATTGTTCTGAGAATACTATTTCAGTCTCAAAGCTTTCTCTGAACTATTTTCTTAACCCTTCTGGGCATTTATCAGCTTACTTGTTTCTGATAGATCATGAGCTTCTCACATTACCATCACCATCCTCTGCAGGGTAATTTTTAATGACTGCAGTAGGCTTTTGTTTTGTAACTTTACAGGGTTTTTTTCCAAAAGTTCTCCCGTTCTTTCATAGACTCATCATGAGAGATATGTCTGCACTGAAATACCTGAAACACTTTTGAGGTTCATAGCTTTCCCTGTGCTGTTTCTATTTTTGCCTACTAGTGACAGATTCTTAGGATTGCTTGTCAACAGAGAGAGCAGAAAAATAGACACATGAGCTCTAAAGACTTAGTTTGGTTTGAGGGCCTGAGCCTGCAAATGCTTCAGCACACAAGCTCAGTAAACACAGGTATAACTCAAGTTATTACATGCCACAGGTTCTAAAGAACTGGACTTCATACTTGCCTCTGTTGCAGCCAGGTCAGATGGCCACTGTAGCTGAGCTCCCATCGCCATCGGTGATTGCTGTATTTTTCTGGAGGGGCTCTACCGCGATGAGTAACAGTCAGACTAGTGGCAACCACTGTTGGTCCGAATCAGAGGGAAAGTGGGAAACAGGCTCCCAGGCTGACTAAAAGATCAAAGCAAGTCAAGTACTTAGACATGCCATGTAAATACATTTTTCAGTGGATCATATATAGAAGGATTCCAGAAGATGGAAAGATAAAGGAAGGATTGAGTGCACCTTCATTTTGTGGTATGGTTGACACACTGCAGGGAAGGGATGCCATCCTGACAGGCTGAGAGGTGGGACCTCGTGAAGTTCAACAAGGCCAAGTGCAAAGTCCCGCATGTAAGTCAGGGCAATCCCAAACACAAATACAGGCTGGGCAATGAGTGGGTTAAGAGTAACCCTGTGGAGAAGGACTTGGGGGTACTGGTGGATGTAAAACTGTGAGCCAACAATGTGCATCTGCAGCCCAGAAAGCCAACCGTATCCTGGGCTGCATCAAGAGAAGTGTAGCCGGCAGGTCAAGGGAGGGGATTCTGCCCTTTTACTCTGATCTCGTGAGACCCCCACGTGGAGTACTGTGTCCAGCTCTGGGGCCCCTAATATAAGAAAGACATAGACTTGCTCAAAAGGGTCCAGAGGAGGCCACGAATATGACCAGGGTGCTGGAGCAACTCCCCTGTGAAGACAGGCTGAGAAAATCAGGGTTGTTCAGCCTGGAGATGAGAAGGCTCTGGGGAGAACTTACAGTGGCCTTCCAGTACTTAAAGGGGGCTACAGGAAAGACAGGGAGGGACTCTTTGTCAGGGAGTGAGTGTAGTAAGGGGACAGGGGGTAATGGTTTTAAACTGAAAGAGGGTGGATTTAGATAAGATCTAAGGAAGAAATTTTTTCCTGTGAGGGTGGGGAGACACTGGAACAGGTTGCCCAGACAGGTTGTGCCCCGCCCCCCCCCCCCCCCCCCCCCCCCCTCCCTGGAAGGGTTCAAGGCCAGGTTGGATGGGGCCTTGAGCAACCTGATCCAGTGGAAGGTGTCCCTGACAATGCAGGGGGGTTGGAACTAGATGATCTTTAAGGTCCCTTCCAACCCAAACCATTCTATTATTCTATGATTGTATAAAGTCCATTAACCAATGGAAAAAATAACAGCGAAACTTTTAGTATGAGCAGCAACTATTCAGGAAAGTACCCTCCCAATGTAAAACCCTGGTGTAAAACCTTGAGAAACCTCCCAGTCACTGAAGACATGGTATTTCATAGAGTTGGAAGAAAAATATCCTGTCCTTCCACAGACCAGTCATGCCTGCACAAGAAGTAATGTAAACCTACTACTACAGCAGAAGCACTTTTTCATCTTGTGTTGACAGTGGCAGTGTTGGGTCAGAGAAAATAAAACCCACAACATAGTTTGTTAAGAAACATAACTTTGTTTTTATTTTAAATCTTCATGGAATCTGAAAGGCTACACTTGAGCCTTCCAAGAATGACTGGGCAGCATGCAAGTGTGTTCTGCTGAGTGTGATCATAAGTACTGTCTCATAGCTTTGAAGCATCAGGTTGTTATTAAAGCTGCTTCAAAAACTGGAAATTAATTGTATTGCTTAGTGAAAAAATTGTAGACAAGCTGCAAGGCTGTAAGTAGAAGCTATTAGATTCCCAATATGTAAGAGAGTTGATGTGATTAGTTGTATTGATGTTTTGGTTGTAAGTAAGCAGTGACTCCTTCCAACAGTCCTGTTTTGTGGCTATGTAGCTGAATGTAAAATTTATATGGTAGAGGAGAGGAACTCAGCTGAAGAACTTTGTCCATACAGTTAAGAGACTGTGTTGGAGAACGGCTTGCAGAGAGCAAGGCCATAGCTCCCTGCAGGAGCTGGTCGGCCATAGCTCCCTGCAGAAGTCGATCCCAGCCACCTGAGGTAAACAAAGGAAAGAACCCAGGGTACAGTTATGTAAACAAGGATGAAGACCCAGGGCTCAGTTGTGCTAGCGAGGACTGTTGTGAGAACACAGAGATAAGCTGGGGCGCATTATGACCTTGGGGGTCAGAGGAAAACAGCCCTGGGAGAGAAGCAGGTTCACAGCAAGAAAGATGTTTATGCATACCAGAGATGCTACAAGGGGCTGGGATATTATAATGTGACCTTTTAGATGTACCCAATGGCTGAGATATTATAATGTAGTTTCTTAAATGTATCCAATAGAGTTGCAAGTAGTGTATTGTAGACTGCTTATATAAGGTGTGATTTCTATCAATGAAGTTGAAGCTTGCTCTATCATTCACATTGAATCGGCTGCTTGATTCCTCCGCCCGCCGCAAGACTGGTTCTGATTTCAGAAAATAAGGCATGCTTAATAATTTACTTTCAGCTTAAAGAGTGTGCATGATGTTGCTTGCCATTATTGTTACAAACATTTTGGTTAATGCTACACCTGTTAAGATGAACCTACCATTCAACCCTGAGATCATTGCATGGTTGTAAACTAAGTGAAGACACAAGATTCCCCAGAAAGAAAACTGGTGCATTTGTAGCACACATTCCTTTGGTTGTGGGATGTGTCAGCCTCATTACAGTGCAGAAATCCCAAAATAATTTGTCTGGGTGCTAAATTACTGCACTTCTCCATTGCAGCAAAGGTTTGCTATGTCAGGGCAGAGCATTAACTCGCATGTGAGGTGTGTGTAGAGGGGCAAGCTGTGGAAGGAGTGAGCTACTCCAGGGAACCCTGCCTTACCCAGCAGGAGTAACAGCAAATAGGACGCACTTCAGCCAGGGTCTTTCTTAGAATAGTGGTGGATCTCTGAGATCAGACACCACAGTGCTGAATTTAGGGGTTTTCCAAGTCAGACTGTAGGGCAGAGCTACTGCCAATTTACCGGGTTTTTTTCTTCTTTCTTTTTAATTCTGTTTCCATTTCCCACTTGAGCCCTTCCTCAAGTCTTCTGTGATGACACGGAAATTGCAGTCAGTTCACATCCTTTTTGCTGTCTAATATTAGCTACTGACAGCTTATGGCGATTAGCGTTTGGTCATCTGCCTCTGAGCTGCAAGGCTTTCCGGGTTGATTTCGTATATCTAGCAGGTTAGTGCCTGCTATATGAAAGTCATGAGCAGAGGGCTCCTTTGGAACTGCACAAGCTCTTTCGCTGCACCTCCTGCTGCCCACTCCCTGTGGTGGTCACAGCCATGCCCTCATGCGCACATCTGTGTGCAAACCCCACTCAAGTCGGTAAAGTCGGGTGCTGTGAACTGAAAGCAGGCCATCAATTGTGCAAGCAGCACTAGGGAAAGTGGGACATTTAACTCTCTGAGAGGCCTGGGAGTGGTGACATCTGTTCATGTCTCAGAGTCTACTTGGAAGGCAAGTGGTGTCTGACTTAACAAGAGCTCTGAGCACCTTCATTTAAGTCACTGCCATTGGGGTGAAAGCACAGCCGGCTTTATGTGGCTGAAGCAAGATCACTGCATGAGCAGCATACAAGATGCTGGTCAGAGAAAGCAGTTTCTCAGAGACCACTGTGAAAACTCCCTAGCTCACTGTCACTAAAAATGACCCAGAATAGTCTGTGCTTACTTGTTTGTTTATACCAGGGAGGGAGCAATCAGTTCTTATAGCAGCAGTTACTGGGCTACAGTTCAGCTTCTTCTTAAAGCAGCCCCACCTGCAACAGACCACAGTGCTTTAGGGATACATTTCCAAACACCAGCCCCTGTTAGCTGCATGGTTCATGTTAGCTAGTGTCAGCAAGACACGTGGCTAGTTTTATCTTCATATTTTTGAGTGCTCTATGTGTTACAACACAGGTTTTCCCTTACCAATAAGACAGGCTCAAGGTGCCAAGGGTGACATGCTGTGTGCACCACGCCACATTCATCTGTCACCAGGTTCAGGTACAGCAGGAGCGCTGCACAGTACTCCTCAGTTTTAACACGTGTTCTGTTATAAACAGCTCAAAGCTCTCTCCAGCTTTAAGTATTATGGTACCAGTGGTATTATAAAAAGAATGTCAATGATGCTTTGCTGGGTTTTTTTTAATGGACATGTAGTTACAGACAAACAAGGCAAATAGCAGTTTTCATGAATACACAGACTTCTTAAGGGGAGGAGCTAATTGTGTAGAATGCTATCTCATATTTAATTAGTGGATACCACTTAAGAAACAAAATCCAGATGTTGAAGTTTGCCCTGTGATTTTTCATTCCTTTCTATTCCAAAAGGAAACTGAAAGACAGTGTGGAGGGAAATCTTTCACATTTACATTCCTGCGTCTGTAGTTTATGCAAGGCTTACAAATTTAATGTACTTAGGAGCTAACAGCTGGTCAGTTTACTGGTTTATACGTTTGGACCTGAGAATTGAATATGTGTGTGTCAATACATGTCAAAAGGTCACCTTGCTTTACAGTCAGGTTTGTTCATAATTGAGGAATCTAATGGTAGCTTTAAAATGTTTCAAATACTTAAAATGTTACTTTCGATATCATATACTAGGCAAATTTTTATACTCTATAATAAAATATTAATTTTGTTAAATGTAATATTTAGATTCATATCTGAACTCACTCTTTCGGCAGGGTATAAAACACATCTTGATTTCTAAGGGCTCCTGCTGATGAGCATCTGTAGTTTAAGGAGTTACTATTGGCAGCTGTCTTGTTTCTGGAAGTTACCAGCACCTTAGGAAGAGCAGCACACAAGCATTGTGTCAGCTCTGTAGCATTTACATCTTGTAGCACAGCAGCATAAGCTCTCATCAGTTGGTAGTTACATTCATCTTATATATTGATGTATAGTGTATGTAATTATAAATATGTATCTGATAAGTATATAACCATATGCAGAATGTAGTTATATATAATTATAAGTGGGGTTTTTTATATTGTAACGATCAGAAGTTTTAAGCTGCAGCATTTAACATGTTTGCCTGTGCATCTCCTATTTCCCTGCAACCATGGGCAGAAAAGTGGGACAGACTGATGGGGACTGTAGGCTCTTTAACTGATCTTGCACAATTCACTAGAGGAACCCCATCACAGTCTTAAAACAGCAGAGAGGGCTCCAGAGTCACAGAGTTTGTTTTGCTGGGTCCCTGTGATGGGATAATTCGGTTTCAGCCTGAAAAGGGGAGGAGGAAAGTGTTCCTTTTGATGACAGTTTACTGCAAGCTGTCCCATCATTTGCCTAATCTTCAGTCATCATCTGCTTGGTTATCTTCTATAATAAAACATCAGGCACCTAGGAGATAAGAAGAAACCCCTGATCAAGAACAAGGAAGCCAGTGTAACAGTGAAAATTCCCTATATGAAAGAATTAAAGTACAGAATACAGGACTGGGTAGTTGATGATTTCTTCTTAATTCTGTAAGAGCTAGAGCCAGTCACTGTGGAGAAGAAGCAGCTGTGTTTCATTCCGGCTGAGAAGCCTCGTCTGTTTAAAAAGCAACTCCAGATGGCCAAGCTTTTGTGCTCTGCTTTGGATTTGGTTATGCCAAACTAGGAACTGCTAAGTGGATACCATCTTCCCCACTCTCCTCCCCTGTTGATCAGCAAGGCTTCACCAGCCAGTGAAATGTAGGCACTGGCAGATAAAATCGGAGCTTGTGCGAGTGAAGACAGAATATTCATACCACCTCAGGATATTATTGCAATAGCACTATTTTATTAACATATTCCCTGATGCTATGCAAACATTTTATACTCAGTAGGTTTTAATTTCCAGTTGAACTCAGCAAATCTTACTTCTCGGCCATCAGTCCAGCCGCTGATTTTTCCCATGGGGGCACCAAAACCTATCCAGTTTTCAGTAGGCCCCTTTGCTCTTAAATTTTCAATCTCTAGTCTAATAAATATGTCATTCCATATCACTTTCTGCATTTACCAATAAGTTCATTTTCCACATGATAAAGTATCCTGAGTAAAGCTCTTGCGTACATAAGACACTGATATATTTTATGTTTTCAGTTACTCTGTCCTGCTAAACAGCAAGACAATAAAGCAACTGTTGGTAAAGGACAGGACAGAAGTCAAAGAACTCTGCATCTCTGCAGCAAGACTGACTGCAGTCTTACTAGGTATCTTTAGCTTGCATTCAGGGTAATATGAATTAGGCTCGCATATTGAGAAATGCCAGGGAACATATTCCTGTTTCACTGATGAAACCTTTTGAAGGCAGAAGAAGAGTGTCCACAGCGTGAAATTACTGCACGCTGGTTCCCAGCTCTCACTGGGTGTCCGGAGTCCCACACAGGCTGACATTTAGCCATCATGAATGTACTTCATGAGTTGTGATACATAGAGAAGTACACTTTGCTTTGTTTCCATCTTTGGAGACAAAACACCTCAAGGGTCTTATTTCAAGGCTAAGACACAGTAAATTGCATTCAGGACCTGACAGAAGATTAGCTTTAATTTTTAGATGCCTTAGGAACTTCAGTCAGTATAGCCAGAGGGTATGCAAAGAAGTATTTTAAAACAGAATTTGCCACAAGCATTATATGTGAACATACTTTCACAAAAATGTAGTTAACTTTTTTCCCCTTTCCTAAAGAAAATGAGGTCAGTTACCAGTACTACTGTGAATTCAGTATTAGACTGTCAGGTACCAAGAAAATACAGGAATTCTAGAATTTATTTACACCCTCACCTTTATGCATTTGAGCAAACAGAGTGAGAAGGTTTCCGTGTACACATTTAATTAAGTTTGGTAAAGATCAACCTAGAATAGAGCAAAGTGATTTGCAAATTCTGACCAATGCAAGAGACTATCAAGGCTTTTTGTCCCTTATTCCTTCTCTGCCCTCACTTAAAAGGCCTTTTGCCATTTATCTGCCACCTCATCCCCATAGTTTCAAGTGATTCAGATGCTGGAAAGGGGAACGGGAAAAAATAATGTTTCTATTTCCTTGTGACTGATGCCACAGTTTTCCTCTGTGTATTGAGAGAGGGTTAATACCGGAGAAAATCACCCAGTTATTACAACTTGTATAGTTTTGGTAGCTATACACGTTCCAGGCTGCTAATGGCGGTTCTTTGCTCACAAACTGAAGAAAGCATTTTCAGAACAAAGATGTGATTTCTGAGGCCCTTAGGCATTCCTCTCTGTGCTTTACACCTAACCTGCATGCAGTGCCAAAACCTTCCCACTTGTCCATCTCAACTCTTACATAGATGACTGATAGCAGACACTCCAAAGATGGCCCACCAGAGCCAAGCTGGGAATTGGGAAAGGGGAGGGATTGGAGTTGGATGTGGTGAGACATGAGAATATTTAATGCTAAAGAGAGAGCCAAAGATGTAGTCTTTGTGCAGTGATGGTGCAGGAGAGCCCAACAGCTGAACAAGAAGTTACAAATGGACTGAAGTTAACAAAGCCTCATTTATTCATGAATTTGTTACTCATGGTCAAGGGAATAGCATCAGGTCTGAAAAGGACAAGCTGTACTTTTAACTGCTTTGGCCTTTCAGATACTCTACATCTTTCCTGTAAAAGGGGAATGCAATATGACACCCAGCTATAAAACTCATTAATCTCTTCTATCTAGAGGATTTGGCTACTGTAGCATTTCTACCTTACTAGGAGAAGCAGCTTAGCCACACTGTGGGAAACAGGATTCATTATGATGATATCTTTCATTTAAATAATGAAATCTGTGAGATTATCAGTGTTCATCTGCTCAAAGCATAACATTGCATAGACGAAGTTACTCTGTAGAAATCAGAAATTTGAATTCTGGATCAGAAAGGTAACATGACTTCTGATGGCAATAATGCTTTTTAGTTTTTGAGATGCTTGTGTTTTAACAAACATGGCCAGGGACATGAGCTAGAGTTTTTTAGCCTTGTAGTTCCAGCACATCAGTTACCAACTGCTGCACTAGAACTTATAACTGGGAGATTATTTAAGAACAAACTTTCTTAAAGTGGCTTGTGTTACTACATTAACTAGGGCAAGCCTTTCTTATTTTCTAAAGCTGAACAAGTCTATATGATTTTTGTATGGGTTTTTTGTTCATTTTTTAAGGAAGTTAAGTCTGACTGTGGAACTTTAGAGACTGAATAATAATTGACATTTTTCGATGTGCCACACAGTATAAAATCATAGATTAATACTGCCTATCCTCATTCCCCTTCCACCAAATTTAAAGCAGTTGTAATTGATAGCACCTTGTCCAGTTCATCCGGATTAAAGCAAGAGTTCATCCTCCCCTGTTCAAGGTCATGCTTACAGTTAGAGATTTTCCCTGAATATCTCCTTTTCTGCTTGTGAGAATAATCAGTTGTCCCTGTTTAGTGCTGAAGAGCTTCACACTTGGAGTAGCTACTGCAGTGTATCTCTCCATTCCTGTAATTTGTTGCTTGCTTTCAGGAATACCTTTTTGTAACAAAGAAGATTTTAGGCATAGCTAGCAATTGGCTTTAAAAAACAGTACAAACTGTAATTTCTTCAGAACTGAAGTACTGTATAGCATTTATTTAGCCTTCCGTGTAGTTTATCCTCCAAAGTTTAAAGATAAATGAAGGGAAACGTGCATGTGTTTTGCTGCTACCATATATACCTGTGAAATGCAGTGTCAGAGGTCAAAAAGCAGCCAGAAGTTTAAGCCATTGCAGAGGCCACTGGATTTGTGTTCAAGGTTCATTTTTTCCCTATCTTTTATTGGCTGTCTTTATTTTACATCTCTGCATTGCTTTATTACCAAAGGTTACAACTGGGCTTTGTTAGAGTCATGGGATAAGAGGACTGAGAGGCAGTAAAATCCACAGGAAGAAATGTCGTGGCAAGAAACCTGTCCCTCTCAGAGGACACCACCCCAGCGGCCAACAGTGCCAGTATCCGAAATTCCCTGGGTGACTGAGTTCAGTGTTATTTCTCATGAGTATACAAAGAAAGGAAATAAGAAAAGAGGGATAGATTTGCCCCACACTCCTCAGTCTGATTTCATCAATGGCTTCATTGCAGCTTCATTGTATTAAGGAGATTTCACAAGTCCTGTCTAGGATATACACATTTTTAAAAAGAGCATTAACTTTTAAGACTAAATCCACTTTCTTTTTACTTTACTGTCATATGCTACATGAATGCCAAGGACAGCTTTTAGAATAATACTACCCATCCAGAGTTTGTTTTCACTGCTTTGATTTTGCCTGTCTCTGAACTCACAGATTGGTTTTTTTAAAATCTTAAGGCTGCTGGCACAAAAATAATAATCGGAAAATTACATATTGGCAAACAACTGCTCAAGAAGCTTTTTACCTTTTCAAGGTCAGGTTTAGTTCCTGCTTCAGTAAAAATTATTTCAGACATGAGTGGAAGCATTCCTGCCTGCTCAGGAAGATGCTGGCCACCAGAGGCTGACTTTATGAAATCCTCACGAGGGCCTTGTCCCATCCGTGGTACTGCACTGAGCCTTTGTCCCAGAACAAAGGATTTCTGTTTGCTCCAGTGAGGTGGAGACTAATGTCTCCTTCATGATTGTTCAGGTTTCACACAAAGGGTCTATTCTGCATGAGTGGCTGGAGCAGCAGCAAAGGAAGAGTCAAAAATTGTCACTGCAGCATGTTTCTGCTCAAACTCTGTAATTGCAACAGAAAGCACAGGCTGAAGAAAACTTGGTATAGAAAAAAATGACTTAAGTTGTGAAGTCAACAATTTTCAAAGAGTCTAGGAATCTGCCAGCTTCGATTTATTTGAACTTTTTAAAAGTGAAGCATTACCCAGTAAAACATCCTGCTTTCTGTAAAAAAATAAAGCAACGTAATTCAATGGGGAGATATAATGACTATCTTAAATTAGCGACCCAACCCAGCCTGAAAATTACCACCTAAGTATTTTCAGCAGCAGCCAGGGGGAAAGCAGATGCGACACCATGTTGATGCTATCAGAGTCAGTATATTGGGCAGCTGCTGGATGTAGCTTTATTTCTGAAGAATGTTGTGCTCTGTCACTCTGAACTTTATGGGAAGCTGGGAACAGTGCGGGGAGACTTAGATCTGTAGAAACCAATTATTTCAGAAGATGTGAAGCTAGGGAGTTTTCCTTCAGGGAGTTTTCCCTCTTTTGCTCCCCCTGCTGCTTGGCAAATTTTATGAGGGCTGGTTTCAGCTTTACACCACCCTTTGCAGAACACAAAGTTCACAGAAATCTATACTGATTTGCATGCACCTGAAGGATAACTGCAATAAGAGAATGTCCTTGTGATTCAAGTCATCAGCAGTATGATAAACTGCTTTCAAATATGACTGCAGTCTGACATTTTACTGCACACAGATCCAGGGCATTTTGCTTCATAGGATCACAGGATTGTTCGGGTTGGAAGGGCCTTAGGAGTTCATCAGGTCCAGCCTCTGACTCAAAGCAGGGTCAGCTGTGAGGTCAGTGCAGGTTCCCTGAGGCTTTGGCTGGTCTGATCTTGAAAACCTTACATTTCCCACACGAGAAAAGAATCTGCTTTCTGCCCACTTCAGAATTCCAGGACACATGAGTACATCATGATCTATTCCAACAGAGCGTCAGGCTGTGATAACCTTCAACTCCTCCATTTGGACTGATCAACACTTTTTTTTTTTTTTCCCCCCCCATATCAAAAACTCCTCAAAACTGGGGTGGCTGTGCAAAGACTAGCCTCTTACATGATTCGCAGCAAAGAGAGCATAGGATTCTGCAGGTCCATTCTGGTGTGAACCAGGCTGTGGTGTGCAGTAAGCTTCCACAGCGAGCCAGTGATGCTGGCCTCTAGTGTTACACCATACCCAGCAATTCCTCCACAGCTTCCAAAGAACTTTTCTATTATTTATAGAAGTGTGCTTAAAAAACCAAAACAAAACAACAAAAACCAAAAAACAACACCCAAACCCTGAGCCTTTGAAGACAACAGGTTTTTCACTTGGTTATTTTCATGTTAAACTCACATGCGATTTCCTATCAACAGGGCATAATGTCTTTATGATAAAACTTTGACTTTTTGATTTTTGGTCCACAATAAAACACAAAATCCTGCATTTGTGTAAATTGATGAGTAGTTGGATCTCCTTCCTTCACAAGAACCCTGTTGAACATTTTCCATGTTGCTCAACTACTTGAGAGACCAGAGTGATGAATTCTTCAGGAGGTATCAGAAATTTTTATTCTGTTGTACAGCTATATGCAGCACAGAAAAACATTCCAACTGTAGTCTGAAAACGGGTGTAACTAATATCTATTCTATAGTTTCAGTACTAGTAGTCAACAGTTCAAAACTGTTGTTAGTTTTATTCTTCTTTATAAAAATACAGAAGTGCAGTTTCATTAATATGCTGGAGTGTTTGAGTGACAAGCCCCAGTACTACACAGTCATTTAGAGAACTAAATTTTCAAGGTCAATGAAAGCATGGATTTGGAAGACCCATAAGAACAGCACTAAATAATTCAACAATTTTTTTTCCTATTTGCAAAATGGAATGTTGAACAGAGGAGTCAAATTCCATTTTTCACACTGTCACAAGTTAGAACAAAATATTCTTTTGACTTGCAAACATATCTGCAAGATCAGTTTATCCTGTAAGTGTGATACAAGCTCTGAAAGGAGACAGAATTCTGGAAGTTCTTTTCATGTGAGAAAGAGGGAGGCCACGGAGATGTTTGGCATATCAGGAGATCAGACCACATAAGACTGAGGCTACTTTTTGATTTGTTTATTGCACACTTCAGTAATCAAAATCAGATGACTTATATTCTTCCATATTAACAGAAGCGATAAACTTCACTGATACTATCCCAAGATCTGAGGTGCAATTCAAAGCTGAGCTGTATAAGGTGTAAAGTAGATTTCCTCTACCCTCACCAAGTACTGTGTAGCATAAATGAGAATAGAGAGGTCATGAACAAGGCATGGGTTAAATTAGTTAACATGCAATCCTTAATACATACACAGGACAATAGTTTGAGGGTAAAACACCTCTCTTGGACAGCCAAACTTGCAAATATAGCAAGTTCAACAAATGATAGGAAACATCTGCTGAGAATTGTTTTGCACAAGAAAAATAGGAACTGCATTTCATCACAGAGGAACTTTTTAACAGGTTAAGGTACCCTTCCCCATGGTAAAATCTATTATTCTAGACATATACCAGATTGGAATGTGACTAACATTTTTAAAAACATCCACTTTGGATTCCATAGCTTCTTTCTGATGAACATAAAGCCATATTGTGTCTTTGTCATCAGGCAGTGTTTCCTCTAGCTGGAGACTGCACTGAAGTTTAGAAATGCTCTACTGTTGTTTATAGCTCACTGGAATACCCTTTCGTGCCTTTATATTTATCAATGAATGTCCCAAGACAGGCAGCTTTCTACAAATGGCGAAAAGCCAATCAGTCTAGCACCCTACAGATTACTTATACACATGACAATAGCCTTTATTAGCATAATGTATTATAATGCATTATGTAGCAGGTCTCTGAGGTTTAGTAATCCCTGTCAGCAACCGGAATAAATGGAGATGGAGCCTCCAGGAGATGCATTTAGTTTTCAAGAACTACTAGCATCCAAACTCACACGTGCAGCATCTGAAACAAAATCTCATGAACAGTTTTTCATCACGATCATCTATGAAAGTCAAATGCATGAAGTGTACTTAAAAGATGGAAGAGAAGTTGAACTGAGCACTAGCAGTTTGATACTTTCCCCACTAGAACAAAGGTTTGGTGCATTCTGTCAGGCTAGTCAACAGCAGAAGTTTTTGACATGTAACCTGTTAGTATGCCTAGGTGCTAAACTTGCTAGCTGAGAATAGCAAGGTCCACATGGAAGCAAGCACAGCTAACTGCAAACAAGAGGGCTTTTGACTTGTTTTTAAGACACAACCAGATTGAAAAAAAATCACTGATTTTTTATATGTTGTAATCACAAGATAATGCTGCATGGGATGAAGGTGCCCCACAGTTACTGAACTCCTAAGTGCCAGCAACTCAGACCATGAAGCCAGAGAAGGGCTTCTCTTACTTTGCACTTGCCCTGCTCTTTGTGTCTTTTCCTTCAGCAACCCCCAGTGACCTTTAGCAGGAAGATGGTACTAATCTAGCTGGGGCTTTGATCTGATCTAATACAGCTGTACTGATTTGCTTACAGTGCTGTAAATTATTGACATATTTAGTAAAGTCTTTCAAATTTTACTGCTGTGTAGATCAGTTAAAGGCACATTACTCAATAACACAACCCTTCAGATGAGTTCAAATTATTAAAACAATTCCAGAAATGCTTACGCTGCTGTTGTTTGTACTGAGATAACACCATAAGAAATATTACTGTCTTTATTCAGGCCTGTGTCTTTTCTGTAGAGTTCCACTCTCCCATTTATATCTTCATTTTTTCCTGTCTTTTTAAAGCACTCATCATTGTTCAGTTAAATGATCAAAGGCTTTAACAAAACTACCTAATATCATGCTGCACTCATACCATAAGATAACAGAAAAATAAATCAACTCTCTTGCTAGAATTCCACAAGCAAAATCCTTACTTCCAAAGCATTAAAATACTTCAGCCTCAGTAGAGGTTCCAAATACAATATTCATTACTGTATAAAGCCATTGCAGCCAACTGCAATTGCAACCTGAAGCTGCAGTGCCATTATGCATGCATGTTGCTAGCCTGTGCAGAAACTTTTACTGTTTCATCTTCACCTCTTGAAATAAGGTATAACTGTAACCCTACCCAAGCTATCTGCTCTATTTTTAACCTTGTAGACATGCAGAAAGACATAGGGAGGAGAGGGAAACAGTGTTGAACTAAAAGAAAGTTAGAAGACATACTGTAACTAAATCTATTTCCTAAAAATTTTTCCTCATCTGAGACCTGGGAAGTTAGTGCCACTTACTCCAATAGACCCCATCTCTAACTGTGTGTGCCACACCCCCCATTTCACTGAACTACTTGCATCATTTCATCTGTTACCGTCTTCTCCGGTCTCTTCTCTGATCAGTCTTCACCCTTTACCAAGGTAAATCACAAACATCATACAGACCACCCAGCATCACCAAAGAGCTGAGAGTTCATCCTACTTTTAACATACCTCATCTGTAATAAAATCATTACCCAAAATACCTTCCCCCCTTTGCATGTTTAGTGTTACTGTTTTCCTGAAGTAGTTTTTGCCACCACATTTCAAATTTGTGTTTGAACTAATACAGAAACTTCTCAAGTTGCAAGTACTCTAGAAGTTAAGTTGCAAAGGGCTTGCATGATGCAAAACATTAATTTCTTTTCCCGAGGCTTTGTTCCCTGAAATGAGAATATCATCTGCTCATGAGAGAGCAAAATGAAACTAGTTATCAGCATTGCAACAAAAAAGATAGAAACATGCTGAGACAGAAATAGAAGGTCCTTCTGCTGCCATGCCTCACCTCCTCAAGCTGCTTATTCTTGAGCCTAGCAGCCACTGCTGTCTTTACCCACCAGCTGCTATGTCAGTGCTTTTTGAAGCCATTTATCAGCACTGACTCTTTGCTGATGATAGGAGAGGGTGGGGAGGACCGCAGTTTGCAACAGCTGTGGAGGAATGACTGCATACCACCTGGGTATAAGTCATTACTCCTGATTTGCAAACTGATCTTCCTCCTGTAAGACCTGGATGGAGATTGAGCATGGTCTTAAGGCCAGAAACAAACTTTAACTTCAAAGTGAACAACATTGAGAACAATGCTTTTGGTCAGTCATTTGTTTGTCTGTCTAACCATGTTAGCATACTCTTTTTAGGTGGTTGTTGAAGAAGGAAAGATTGCTCTGTTTGCCTGTTACTAGTAGTGGGCAGACTTTGCTGTTAGCATAGATGTATGGAATCTTAAAGCAGCAGTAACTACACTGCTTAGTAGGATGCTAATGGCATTGTGCAGTACAACCAGTTTAAAGGTCTTTGCTTTCATGAAAACAGCAAATTACAATTGAAGAGCGGACATCTTCGCATCTTATTTTGTTTATTGGACTTTGAAGGAAGAGTTAACAAAGTATGCCCTGTATTGTTGCTTTACAGGTCATTTTCAGTGAGAGTACAAATCACTACAGTCTGCCTAATGGTGTCTGCAACAATGAAAAGAATTTGCTCTGTCACTGTACAGTTACTTTTTAATAACTGGAATCTCAGCCACACAACCTTCTCTGCTCTAGATTGTCCCCTCTGCTTCAGTTGTACCCTGTATAAGTAGTTTGTCAGGGAGAGAGAAGTGCTGGCTAAAAGAAAAAGAATCCATGCTTAAGTTCATTTGTCTTCTGCTCTTACCTTCCTCCACTTACTACTCTCTGTATAGGTGATGGATATACAGTGCAAGACAGCATCAAATTAGTCAAATAAAACATTCAATTGTGAAAAATAAATAGTGGTTCCTCCCTAAGAAGTGGAGAAGAAAACTGAAGATGAGCCTTTTTGCAGGACAGTGAAATGTTTTGTTCACCACAACAGGCAGTCAGAACGTGAGACCTCCCACAGGCCACTCTGTCACAGACCTTGGGAAACTTCTGTGATCTGGGTACTCGTAGGCTAAACAGAAAGGACAGTCTCTGACACGTAGCCAAAGAATGAGAGTGAAATGCCAGCTGTCTTGGAGGTAGTGGGACTTCAAAGACTAGCTTTAAGAGCCATCTGTACATGTAGGGATGTGACAACTGCATAAAAAGAGAAGAGCTAGATACTGTGATACTAGCTTGTAGGCTGAATTATAAGAGAGTGGTTATAGAGTCTTATAGAGCCATCAGGTTGTACAGCCAGTGCACATAATTTACCTGGTACACTGGTTTGTAACCTGATAAGAGGAGCTCCAGAGCATTTAAGGTCACAAGTTTTGCCCCATTCAGTCAGCTTGCTTCCTTAACATCTGCTTTACTGTGACAATAACAGGAAGAAAAAGCTTTTTTTAATCACAAAACCAAAGCTAAATAACAAAGTAGGTCAGATCTCTGGGTCTTGGAATACTTCAAACCTTTAGTTACTAAAACATTTGATAATCTGTTTAGGAATATGGGTGTCTTAATCAGAACAAGTTCTGTAAAAATCAAGTTTCTTAATGTTTTTGTAACATTTAGACCATTCACATACAACCATTTGCAGGCACCTTAAAAATTCTTTTTATGTGCGTCAGTCTTGGTATGTAAAGCACATGAAGAGTAGGAATTGTTTCTGAAGTTAACATGCCTCTCATGTACACTTACGTACTCTGTGTATTTGAATGCAAGCTAAGTATAAATATACTGTATATTTATATGCAAGCTAAGTAGAAATATACTCTATACCCATCAGTGAAATTTTAGACCAGGAGGGCCTATCTTTTGTTGTGCTTATTTTCTGAAATATAAACATTTCTTAATTTTGTTTTTCCTAGCTCTGTTTTGTGATGTTTTGGACGCCAAACGTGTCAGAAAAGATTTTAGTTGACATAATTGGAGTAGACTTCGCTTTTGCAGAGCTGTGTGTTGTTCCTTTGCGCATCTTCTCCTTCTTTCCAGTTCCAGGTAAAAAAAAATTAAAACTGTAACATCAAAACCAAACCAGCTGTGAGGCATGGTCAGAATCTGGCATTTCTGTACATACAAGAGTGGCTAAATGCATGCCTAGCATAAGTAACACCTTTTTATTGAAGCTGGTGTAGACAAAGACTATTTACATCAGTAGTCAAGATGCAAATATTGCAGTAAGAGCTGTCTGTCATTAGGTGGATTCCTGACTGTCAGAAGTAAAGCCTGAATTCTGTCTGTTGTAGTTGACTGAGAACACACACATGAATGGCAGTGTGCCAAGGCTGAAATTAACTATTTGGAATAGTTTCTAGGTCTGCCTCCACAGTAACATCACCTCCATTAGTCTCCCCTTCTGATGCCAGACTCAGCAGCTCTTTCAGATATCATCAGAGCATAAACAATATAGAATAAAGATAATGCCCCTATTCAAGAGAGAGACAAGTTTGACAGTCATAATCAAAATGTTTCCCCTCAAAAACTTTCTAACTTCCATAATTAAGTGCTGCATCATGTAGTGTTTTCTGCTTATATGACAAGACAGTTTTGTAATAAAGGTAAAGTACAAATACAAGAATAGGTTCATGTAGATACCTTTTTCTGTGCCTAGCTGTTACACCATGTACCACACAGGAACTAGAGGGAAAATTTTCCTTGGTATGCTTTCTCTTCAGGGAAGGGGATAGTGTGTTTTTAATGAAGAAAACAGAATGGACCATCTAACAAATTGGTCGTAAGAGAGCAGCTCTTAGGAGAGATTGCTGTCCATAACTGGCTTCTTTTTTGGTGTTTGGTTTTTTGTTGGTTTTGGTTTTTTTTTTTCAAAAACCAGTCTATTAAAGCAATTTGCATACAAGATCCACTTCGTTTCTAGTAGAGTTTCCCAATGTGCAAAGTTACCAGAAACAAGTTTCACCATGGTTATTTCTGAACAGTGCTCTCTGCATGAAAAAGCTTCATATGAGATGACTGACACTTTTTTTACTACTCTTGCCTCTCTTTCTCCCCATCCCCTCCCCTTCCCCTGTTTATGAACAGTGACTGTCAGAGCGCACTTGACTGGTTGGCTGATGACTCTGAAGAAGACATTTGTGTTGGCACCCAGCTCTGTGCTGCGAATTATCGTCCTCATCGCTAGTCTCATTGTGCTGCCTTACTTGGGGTAAATCATTATTCTCCACAGAGCTGAAGGGTTTGCTTTCCTCCTCATTCCTTTTCCCTATCACTTGATAGCTGAATTTGCATAGCTCAGAATATTTTCCCCAAATACTAACCATAATATAAAGCCTAAATAGCATCAATGTCTGGAAAAGAAACATTTACGGATTTACAAGTGTGACTGCTCTAGACAGGCACAATAGTGATGTCCCCTTTGAAAAAATACACAAATGTCAAAGAGGCAAAAAAATGTCCTAGAGGGAATTTATTTCCATGTTATAAAATGCACTGTTAAGAAAACTAATGGAAGAATATCTTGTTTATAAGTTAAATAATCTATTCTACAGCACTCCGTACAAGACTTTAAATTCTTAGTCCATAATTTGATTCAGAATGTGGTTCTTTTACTAAACAGTGAAGCCATTAAGAAACAGAAAATTTCTTTCAAATACCAGTTATTCTCTTTGCCAGAGTATTATGTCTTCGAAGGAAGTATTTCTAACAACAGATTGGTTCTATATGCCAGTGAAAATATAGTTATGAATTATTCATTCTCACACAACCATGACTACTTTCTTTTTATGCCACCCACAGAGTTCATGGAGCCACTCTTGGAGTAGGATCCCTTCTAGCTGGTTTTGTAGGAGAATCCACCATGGTTGCAATAGCAGCCTGTTACGTCTATCGGAAACAGGTAAGAATTGGGCTCTGCAGGATCTTGTGAAAGCAGTTGATAAATATAATGGATTTGAGTTCAAATTAAGAGTACACTTTTGAAATACAACTCCACGGCATCTCCATTTACTGAATTTGGTTAGCTTCCCTGTGCGGTCTCAAAAGTGTGCAACTTGGGAATTCTTTGGGTTGAAATAAAACAAAAAGGTGCCTTCCAGCTGCTAGTGGACATTCAGGCCATGGGACACACTGCTTTGAAGTAAGCCTCTTGCTCCTCAAAACATGTGTATCATGGATATCATGACCTTACCACCACCTATTTTGCACTGTAGATCAGCTACTACCATGCAACATGTCTTCTTTATGTAGACAAAGGAACCACTCATCCAAGCTTACTATATCCATGTGTATGTGTATATATATAGCTGTATGTATACTTTTATTTCTTTATGAAACCAGTTCTGCTGAAAATGGACAAAAGTACAGCAGGTTGGGTTTTTTTTGCCATCTAAAGTGGCTTAAAACAAGATATACTTCTGCAGCAGTAGAGGATAAGAGCTCATAAACAGGTGAGGATTTCTCATAGGCATACTTTTACATATGTCACACACTGCAGTCCTGCATATACATAAGACTAGTGAAACATGGCTTTCAAAGAATATTCCACTAAATTAAGTCAAACACAGGACAAGTATTGGCAGGGTGACTGGGTACATCTCAGTACCTGCATGTTGTGTCCTTCCAGTTATGTTTTCAAGGCACTGTATAGGGCACCAGGTCCTTTTTACTAAGTGAAGATGCCCACCACTTCTGTTTTTAGCAAAAAAAAACTGCGGAAGGTGGAGTATCTAAAAGCCTTATGTTGCAACAAACTAAAACTAGTTTTGATGTATATTGACAGTTCAGGCCATGGCAATAGACCAAAGTGTACAAGGTTCGTAAGAAAATAGAAGACCTTGATCTCTGTCATGTTTTTCTTGAGAACCAATGAGTAAAACCTGTAGGCACTGAAACGGCTGTGATGGCCTGTGGTTTCACAACATGTATCTGGTTGGACTAACCCCCTCACTGATTATTTGTTAAAGTGGTAGCTCATAGAGTGTTCCTGGCTAAGGACATGGTGCTTAATTTTTTTCAGTGATGAAGGCAGGTAGTAGGAATCGTAACTGTGCCAACCTAATTTATTCCTTTACCAGAGTTAGTATGTAGCTGACAGCAACATCTCAACAGACAGTGTGACAGTGGCAGAGCCAGCCAGTAGCTGTATACACCAACTTGTTTTCACCTACAGTGGTAATAAGTGGGCAGTGTTTGAGAGCTGCAAATCGAATGTTATGTAGACACCTCTGAAATTTTGAAACTCTGATATGCCCAACTCAGCTGAATCATTAATACCTGTGGGGGATTTTTTTGTCAGCTGTACAAGTGTTTTCTGTAAAACTAATCAGCCTGCTGAGAAATGGGTAACAAGGAACAGATGCTTCAACTTGTTTTGTAGTGAGGTTGAATGCTTCTTAGCTTTGCTAATCCAGGACATCCTGGATGAATCATAGGACTCTTGAATGCCCTCCTGCTCCTGCTAGCCAAAAATACTCTAATATTAATTGGTCTTGTTGGTGTGGGGAATCACAGTGGATCAGCAATACCAAGAAAAGCCAGAATGCTCACAACTATAAAATTCCTGGTTTGACATTTGAGAAATTAGGTTGTCACCTTTGTCTTCCCTGCCTAAAGCATCTTATCTTCTCTCATATTGTGTTTGCTTTTCTTTATTTTTTTTAATAAAAACTCTGTGATGTAAAAGATTCCAGATGCTCTCTTCCCTCCAGTCATGCTGGAGCCTGTTTTGCATGTTGCTTAGCATAAGAAATGCCTCTATTATTGGATTTATGTTAGAAAGGAGAAAACTGAACCCCAGTAAGGTTATGGAAACGTTCTGAGTTAAGCCAGTTTATTAGTGACAAGCCACAAATATGACACAAATATTCTAGCTTTTAATAACACCATCTCGCTTCTCCCAGTGCCCGGAGTTTGTAGGACTGTGTCCATGCACCACTTACTGATAGGTTTCTGAATGCTTGTTTCAATCTAGAAAAAGAAGCGGAATGAGAATGAAACAGCTACTGAAGGTGAAGACTCTGCAATGACCGACATGCCTCACACAGAGGAAATGACAGACATCGTAGAAATGAGAGAAGAGAATGAATAATAAATGGGATGCAATTGTTCTCTGCAGGGACGATTGGAGTGACACTTCAGCATCTTGTCGTCTCTCATATGTTTTTGTTTGTTCGTTTTTATTTTTGTAATAAAGAGGCCTTGATTTAAAAGGTTTCAGATAAATTCTCTAGCATACTGAGTATGCTCTCACTGATGAGGGACCTAAAAAGAGGTCTTTGCTTTTTTTTTTTTTTTTTTCCAATTGAATTTGTTTTCTCACTCCATGCAAACATAAAAGATACAATTGCATCACTGTAGAGTCTTCCTTACTTATGCATCCACCTTCTCTGGACAATCTGCATTTGTCAACCAAAGCCCTGCTCTCCGTGCGTGTGTGTGTGTGTGTGTTTGTGTGCGCGTGCATGCGCTTGCACGCTCACACATGCACACATGCCACTGGCTCAATGCTACTGCCATAATCCTATTCCCTCCCCTCTTTCCTTTTCCTTCCTTTTCTTTATGAGAAATGTAAAGGAAAAGAAGTTTGGAATACAGAGCTTTATTTTACTTGCTTGAAAATGACTTTGCTACATAAACTAATATACTATGGTGAACTATATCTTTTTGTTTGGCCTCATCACTAGAGATTATACTGCACAGGGTACAAGACGGAGGAATGTGTAAGTCTCCACATACAAAGTGGAGAAAAACAGGTTCCTCTCTCATGTTAAAAGTGTGTGGATGTGTATATACACACACAGGTACATAGACAGAGACATATATATATATTTATATATATATATGCGTACAATAAATGAAATACACACGGGACAAGAACTCTATTTAGCTTTCGTTCCATCAGAAAGTTAGTAATCTTTTGAAAATGTAGACATTTAATTCAGAATTGTCTTGAATCGTTAAGCCCCACCTTACGTATAATTTTTCTTTAGAAAAAAACCCATGCACTTTCCTCTTGTGAAGAGGGTGATGGCAACTGAAAGACTTTGACTGTATTTGAATTTAAAAAAATAAATAATGACAAGCTTTACCAAAGTTCTTGTCCACTGATTTAACTTTAATTTTAATGGTTGATTTGCTCTATATACTTATTTCTGGTGCCTATATATTTTTAAAAAATCAGATAAGGTATGCAGGATACCTTGGTATATCGCATTACTACACATAGCTCCATGAAATTTTTTCTATAAAGATGTACACATACTCACACACGTGTCTGTGTATATGTATATATACATATACACACAAACACACATATATGTATGTTTTGCTATAAAATATTTACCTATGCAGTAGATCAAAATCCATTTGGTGAAGCTCAAGTACTGATGGTCCTCCAAGTTGCTAATTAGGGACTTTGATAATGTGTTAGCTCTCAAGGCAAGAGTTGCGTGGAAGTGGGAAGCTGCTCCCATCAGTCAGCAAGTGCTGTACTTGGAGAAGGCGGCAGATGCTGTGTGGTTGTGGTTGGAGTGGGCCTTAAATAACAGGGCACGAAGTCGGGTGGGCAACTTGTATCAGGTGGAAATGAAGCCTGTATAAGAGATGACTGAACCAGAGAGATTTTGGGTGCCACGGCGATGGCTGCAGCAGCAGCTTGTATTTCTGTGCTGTGTTTGGCTGCGGGGCAGCATTCGTTACTGGTCTGTAGTAGCTTGGTTTCTTTCAGATTTAACCATGCCAGAGTCTAGAAACCATTATCCTCCATGATATATCCATAAGTCAGTTAATTTAAACCTTATTTAGTAAAAGTATATTTTTATAAGTTATGGAAATGATTATTTAATTGTGGACAAATTCTGTTTCTAGATTTATTTGCCAGGTAGTCCCAGCACTCAGAGAACTGATAAAACTAAACATTACTTTAAATGTTATATCAATATATGTGTATGTAGACATACACATGTGTATAAATATATATATTGTATATTATGTACATTTATTTTAAGCTACAATACATTTCCTATTTTTCCAACTTCAGCTAAAAATGTCTCTAAAAAACTACGGTTGGCTAGTAACCAGTTACGGCCATCATGAAAGGCATTGTATCAATGAACTTTACATCTTACTGTAAACATTTGTACCAATTTGTTACATGTACAAATGCAATCGGAAAAAAATGTAGAAATTATTGTGTTGAATGGCAGATTTGCAAAATCAGTCATGGTTAATGAGCAGTGGCACTAGGACGGTGACTAAATCCAGCACCCACACACTTTCTGTGCCACCACAAGGTTGTTCTCCTTGTTTCTGATGGTAGTTTAAATAAAACCCCTCAGACAAATTAACTTTGTGCAGTATGTAGACTGTACACATTCATGAATACAGGCTCTCAAACAGTCATATGTATATAATGTGTATATAGACTGTTACAGATCGCAGTGGCCATTTGAGGTCTTCTCTGTTCACGTAGTTTCGGTTTCTCCAGTACGTTTGTATCTAAGTCCACAAGATGCAGTTTTTCAGGAACTGTAGAGATAAAGCAAGAAAATATTTTTGTGTAATATTTCTTTTGGTACATGATTAAAATTCAAATGGCAGTATTTTTGAAGAATTTTGAGCATTACTGATGTAGGTTTCAAGGTAGTAATTGCACCAAAAAGTAAAAATTTAAAAACAAATTATATGAAACACTGAAGCTTTTGCTTTAGATAGAAAAGGAACAGATATAAAAAAAACTGAATTATTGGTCATACAGAGTTAAGCTAATGGTATTGTAAAAGGTAAATCTTCAACTGTGTGGGTAATACTTAATAGTCCCTTACTTTGCAAGATACCGAATGAGCACAGGAGTGGTGGGATTTGGGCAAGAATTTGAGCAGTGTCATAAGGATGCACACATCGCATCTCTTTCTGCTTCCTGCAGGTCGTGTATTTCTTTACCTTGCTCTACTGGGTTAACAAAACCCGCCGATGTTTCTGCAGTAGGTGAGTCCCAGCCAGCCCCTCTTGCCGACCAGGGTCCCCCCTGCGTGGGCAGGCAGGGTGCTCGGCGGGAAGGCGCGTGTCTGAGGAGCGTCCTGTCCCCCACAACCTCTGGCTCTGCTGCTGGGCCCTGTTGTCGGGAGCTTCAGCGACTGCCTGAAACCTCACTGCTCTGACTCCCAGCCAGTGGCAAAATCATCTGGGCTGGTGAAGCAGACAGTCTGGTGGGTTACAGGCTGGGAGCGGGCAGCTGTCCTCTTCAGCTGAAGCCCCAGTCCGCATCACAGAGACATTCCAGTGGCTCTGTCAGGCAGATGCTGGGCACGCCCTGACCTGCACCTCTTCCCAAAAGGATTTTTTTGAGTTCTGGTAACATGGCTTAGCTCTCTTGTGTTATTGCTTATGAAGTGGCTATCTGTGATAAATAGAAACGTGTTCAGTTTCTGTGTTGGAGAGCCAGAGCACACTCATCTCAATGGATTCACATAGACACTTGGTCTTTCCAGACTTTCTTAAGAATTACTGAATTATACAGCTGAAGTTACAATAAAAAGAGGAACAAAGTTCATCTGCATCCTACATCTTACATTTCAGAACAGCTCACACAGTAAGAAATAAGAACAAGACACCAATAAGCTGTGAATTAATGTTCCTTGGCTTTTAATACATACGTAAAATTGTGTTAACTTGTCTTGAGTTTTCCTTTTGCAGAATTAACAGAAAACAGTGGGGACTTTTTCCCCCCTCACTGCCCTAAGCAGGTCTCTCACGCTTACCAAGCAGTGGACTTGATGGAAAAAGCTCTGCATGTCCCAGCCAGTGCTTGAGGCCATTTGGGCTCAGCTGCGGGTTCCCAGGCGTGGGGCAGCCCCGCTCCCCGTCCCCCTGGCACAGCCATGCTGGGCAGGAGCGCTCATTTGCCTGCTTGTTAGATAGAGCCACCCTGAGTGAGAGGATTGGGTGAGTAACAGAGAAGTCTTTTGTTTTGTACTCATTTTGCTGCTAAATATTTCCTTTGAGGGGGAGAGATTTATATCTGGCTCTTGCTCGGTGTTTTGCCGAATCTGCAGCCAGAGAGGGAGCAGCCCAAGACTGAGGGCGAGCTGATGAATGCAGCCGATTCAGGGCAGGCCACGACGCACGAACAGAAACCTTTTGAAGGCGAGAGCGCCTTCTTTTGTGGGATGGCGCCTCGTGCTTAAAAAGAAGGGAGAAAGGATGCTTTCAGGCCAGGGTGCCCAGAGTCTCCAGGCATAGTTTTGCCTTGGGCTGCAAGGTGGCAACAGGAACAGGGCATCCTGTGGCTCCAGCATCCCGGCCCTGCCAGCATCATCCTCGGCAAAATGCAGGACAAGGCAGGGGTTAGTGAGGTGGCAGTATTGACTCTGTCTGTCACTGAGATTTTGTGGTTGTGGCACGGTCAGCATGGGTTTGAGTGCAGCTGGATGTAACCTGAGCATAGTTGCAGTATCCATTAGTGTATTGGAAAGCCATGCATATGTACATGAGTGTGCGTATGAAAGTGTCACATAGGCATTTTTATTACGGCCTTTATATAGTTCATTGGAACAAGGATTCAAGTCTAAACATGATCTTAATGTGGGACTAATACTAAGCAGTTAAAAAAAAAACCCTTGCAATTTAAAGCTACATAAAAGAGTAAATAAAACACAATTTCAGTAGGCCTTATACCAGTAAGCTAAAGCATGATTTAGATCGGTAAGCTGGAATGGGAGAGGACATGTTGAAAAGCTTATGGGTCTTGTATATTCATCCTAAAGACAACATTGCATGGCATGGAGACGAGTGAATCACAGGGTAGAAAACCAGAGCTGTGGCTGCTGCCATTTCTCTTTCAGCTGCCCTGGAGAGGGACTGAAGTGTGAGGAGCAATGAGTCCATAAGACACCACTTCTAAGTATTTTGGTTTCTGAGTGGTGGAGCCATCAGAGAGACAAGTATGAAACATCTTGGATTATTCAAGCATAAATAAACCAGCATGCAGGTTTTATAACATGCAGAGAGAAGGGACTACATAGCTTGCTCTTTCCGAGTAACTGTCAGGGCTGCATTAGGGAAATGTCATATAAATATTACTTAAACACAAAATTATCACAATTTTGGAATCAGACTGGCATTTCCCAAATAGTAACATAACCATAAAATGTTAGGATTCCCTTTCCTCATTCCTGTTTGGTTTTTTACTAGAATTCAAGTGCAGAAGCCATAGTTTGGGAAGGGAGCAAGCTCCTGTGGAGAGGGGCTGCGGTACATAGCAGGCTATGGGGACTCATGGCAGAGCCCTGATGGGAAGAGGTGCTCCAAATACATTCTGCACCTTGCAACACATTGTATTCAATTGCAGCCTGACAGTGTCATGAAATAAGGCAGAACTGTCAGTTTAGCAGCAAACTCAGTCCAAGCGTGGTCGTGACCTGCAGCATCACTGCAGAGTAGCGGGAGGATGTGGGGTGCAGGGGGAGCCCTGGCTCTCCACTCGGGTTTGGACAGCTTGTGTAGATTTGCTATGGAGAGCCAAGTTCAGTTGTCGGTGAGTAGATGCACTCCTCAGCAAAACCATTGCCAGAATTCTCAGTAATTGGCATCTTCTGAACAAAAAGGCCAGAGACAAAATACGGGGGCAAAGAGATCAAGCTGTAAGCCCGGCTTGGAGTGCATACTCACACAGAAGGGCATTTTGGCTGCAGCTTGTGCAAGGTAATTGTACGGTTAGAGAGCAAGCTTCAGCCTCGGCATTTCATAATCAAGATACCCACTCTATCTCAGAACAATTGTGGTATATTTTTAGGTGCTCTTTTGTCTTTGTAACCCTGAGGGGAAGGTTTTCCTCAGTATTCCCAAGCCTTGTCACTGCTCAGATCAATTTATTAATTTTACCTCATCATTATTTTCTGTCATTCCTAGTTCAACATCTTCAGACGTTTCCTTAATTTCTTCTAAAGGCTCCTGCTAGGCTTATTTTGTCTGTTGACATTTTGAGAAGGAAAATGTAACCGTCATGCTGACTGAATGTCAAGTAATGCCATGATTAAAAAGTAGCTTCCAACAAAACTCTTCTTTGACGGACTGTTTTTTACTTTCCATTTGCTAAGCTGAAAAGGAGAGTCAAGAAGAAGAAGGAATTGGGGGGTGAATTTATTTAAAATCAAGAATTAAAAGAATTAATTCATTACTTAACGCCAGCTACTACTTTGTGACTTTCTAATGATCCATAAGACCACGACCCAAACGTTTCCAGCAAAGTTAGCACTGCATCCCCAGGGCAAGCACAGAATAGTTTGAAGCACTGGGAAACAGATTTCATGTATTTCACAACTAAATATATAACAATGAGTTGGAGAGCCTGATTAACAGGGACAGTCCCTTAAGTTTAAACTTCAGCTGGACGTGAGCAGCCTGATCCAATGTCTGAGGTGGCCGTGCTTTGAGTGGGAGGGCTAGATGACTGCCTGCAGTCCCCTTCTGACCTAAACTGTTCTCTGATTCAGTCAGGAAGCTAGAGAGGTCCCTTCATCTGAAGGGACTTGAGACTGCTTGCCTTGTTCAGGCTTTCAGTTCAGGGTTGAGAGACAGTGCCTCCTAGGGCTCTACTATGTAGAGCAAAAATCTGAGCTGCACAGATTCTTTTGCTGATGACAAAACTTTAATATTGCAGAGCCAGCTGTAAAGTACCCTCCCACCCTCTGGGAGCCCACAAGGAGGGCAAAGCGAAAATAAGCTATTGTATCTGCAGATGAAATATTTGAGTACTGTCCTGCACTTTTTCAATTAACTCTCTAACCGCCTGAAACCAGCAAGCAATTGCAACTATTACCTGCTGCCTCCATTTCCATGTGCATCATTCAGCATTTAAAAAAAAAAGCTACCCTATCTAATAACTCCCCTTTGTAATCAAGGTAATGCAAAGTAGATACTTACATTTATGTAATGAAACAGCTTGGCCTGTCTACAAATGAGCGCATATAAATCCTCTCTTAGGAGAGGATGTATTTTTAAATTGGAACAAGAGCTTTATCCATAATTCAGCAAAAGCACAACAGAAAAGCAAAGAAAAAATTGCAGAACTGAAAAAAAAATAATTGCAATTGCATTCATTTTTAATATGAATACTGCCTGGGTGAAAAGTGTATGGTACACATGCAGAAAACAGCAGAGCCTGCATTGCTGAACTTTGTAGTTTGCTCTGCAAAGCAGCACTAATGTAACTCTGCTTCTGTGTCATATTATGATAAACAAAAAATCCTTCCTAAGCTATAATGAAACAATTGGGAGGCTACAGGCAATAAGCTTTCTGGTTACTTAGGTCAACTGATTTTTATCTGCAGAGTTTGCAAGCATCTCAAAACTGCAAAAGCAAACCCTCCAAAAAAGTTGAAGATACGTACGCGTTTTTGTAGATGACATGCTTTTTACATATTACCATCAACAAGCTCCTTAAAATCAATCTAATCACTCTTTAAGTAATATAGTTCAAAGTGCGCTTCACTTACTTTAGGTTTAATAAAGATCTACTTGCAATATCTTGTATATTTTTAAAAAGCAAACGCATGATGGAAAATTCAACCTGTTTTTAAGTTTGACAGAAACCCCCACCACTGTCATAAGGCAATCAAGCTTAGATCATGGCAGGTTTTGATCTTCCAGAACATTGCTCTCACTGCTCCATTATTTTAGACCAGCTTTGGGTGTTGTTGCTTTTGTTTGCTCTGCCTTTGTTTCTTGAAGCCAGGAGCCTATGGAGGGTTTGTGGTAAGAGACACAGGCGTGGCTGGAGGACCCCAGAGCTCCTCTGCTGAGAGGGAGGATGGCTTGAGGCAGGAAGCACAGAACTCCTTCAGAAAGATGTGGTTTGATGCCTTGTCACTCCATCACTGGGCGTGAGCTGGCGGCAGTGAGTGATCCTCCCCAGAGCTGGCTGTTGGGAGGAGAAAACAATAGATGCTGCCCATTGTTGGTGGGCTTGAAGTTGGGATTGCAGGCAGTGTCAGAGCCTCTTACGCTGCTTGTGTTACTTGTTCTGCAACACTGGCAGAGCATGTTACTACCACAGGCCTCAGAAATCCAAACTGGAGACCAAGGTCTTGACTCTGTGTGGTGGAATGGCTGAAATGTGTTTAAAGGTGTTTGGGCAGCACAGCCTAGCAGCGTTCCCAAAATCTGAGAAAGCCTTACTTCGTCTATATTGGACATAAAGCTGCTGGGAGTGCCTAAGGAGGAGCACATGTGAGCAAGGGAGTGTGGAGGAGTGAGTGTGTCTGTGTGGCAAGAGAGGGCAACATAGCCACAAATCAGTGAGTTGAAATATCTTTTGCAAGCACCCTGCACTGCATTACCCTACAAGGACCATGCTGGTGGGCAGAGAGAACCATAACCCCTTCATTTATCTTCTTTAGTGAAAGGTTCATTGGCCTTCAGAGGTTATCAGGCAGCATTACTAGATAGTACTTAGTGGATAAAGCTGAACTTCATAGTGCTAGGAGCACAGAAGACAGCAAACTTTGCCACACCTTTTGCAATGAAGAAAGAAGCAGGCTTCACCATCCTGCTCTCTCCATCTTTGCATTCACTCCAGAAAGAAACTACAAAGTTTGAGCAAACCCTAAAGGGCAGAGCAGAAGATGAAGACTATTTTGTCTTCACAGCAGGAAATCATCATAGAAGAGAACAAATTTGTGTAGAGGTAACCCCCAGAAAGTCTCTCAAAGAAGATACAGTTTCTGAACAGAGGTTCAAGATAGCTTTGACCACATCATGTGAGGTCAGACTGCACCATTTGTAGAGTAATACTACAGGGATAGCAGGTTCTCCAATTTCAGAGAGGTGCTATCAGGATAAAATTCACTAATGCTGATGCTTGGATACTACAGGGAACAGTGCCACAGAAATGCCTAATACTAAATTCATGTTTGCATGTTCTAATTGTGCCTTTGGGTTCTCTAAAATTGACTTGTTTTTAGTTTCATGGAAATACTTTTAAAAATGGGAGTGGGGAAGTAGTGTCTGGAAGCAGCATCCTAGAAAAGGGCAGCCCAAAGTCTGAAGGCTCTTGCTCAGGAAAGTGGGGAAAGGATGTGGGGGACTCATCTTTTCCTGACCTGGCCCTCTGACAGGACAGTGTGTTGTTTTGTTCTCAGCAGGTTTACAACACTGAAAGAGACAAGAGCCGTAGCTAGCCACACTTTAGGACATGCTGCAGTGACATTGGGGATTAACGTCAATTCTCTAAACACCTTTCTGTAGAGAAAAAGTCCCAATTTTTCAATTCATTTCTGTAACTTGAAGGTAAATCTGAGAGCTAGGCAAATGCATATTTCACCTGAGAGGTACAACTTTTTAAAAATTTCTTTCAGCATATCTTTCAGTATCAGATTCAGATTTTTTCTTTTCGGATAAAGCTGTCTTTATGCAAAAGCAGTGTGCCTAATAGCCATCTTCAACTACTTAAACAAGTCAATTTTGCAAGGACTGTAGGTGTCAAGCCAGAGCACCATTTGTGACTACAGTACAGGGATCCTAGATTTTAAATGAAATGTTACCTCATGTATAATTTTCTGTCATACTTGTAGAATTCCAGTTGATTTATCTCAAAATAAGTGTTGCTTTCTGTAATTTGTACACATGCTAAAGCTACTGGTTTGGTTTTTTAATGACCGTTTTCCTTTGCTTTAAACATGTGGGTTTTCTTTAAGCTCTAAAGAAACCAATGAACATTAAAAATTTGTACATTTTTAAAATGACTGCTAAGGTCAAAAGTATAAAAGTACATGTTACATTAAAATTCAGTGCTGTTTATGTATTTAACAAATGTATGTTTTTGCGTTGTTAAAAAGAATGATCTATGCTTTCTTTGGGAGGGGATTTGTGCTCCAATATTGTCCAATAGCTTTCATATTCTAATTACTTTAAGTAAAGTTCTAACAATTTGCATACGATTCATGATTCTGATTGCTTCTGTTTTATTAGTTCTGATAACCTGACATGGTCTAAAGTGCTCTTCTCATTTGGAACAAGCAAAATATACCTCCTGGCGAGAAATTAATCCAACAAGCAAATTGGTTTTGAATTATGAGCATGATGCTGCCAACTGCAAGGTCTTAACTTGAAGTTAATGAAATCCAAGGGTATCTATAAAATGGTGCAAGACAAGTTCTTTATTTCTACAAAGCCTCCAAGTGTTGTGGATCTGGAAATACCATGGTCAGAATACTTTTTCCATACCAGATCTAAAACTTCTAGCATTCCTGTTAAATAGATACTTAGTACTTAAAAGGAGAGCATTATTCTCATCAGGCCAGTGCAAACTCAAATGTCATGAGAAGATGCTTCATCCATCCATCTGGCAAGCGACCAAAGCTGTTCTTATGAAGCTGTGAAAACATTCCTTAACCAAAAATGTTTAGTGTTTGATAGTGAACATCATGTCCCATGAGTACTTCCAAATGACCAAATCTGAGCCACCCAGAGCCAGTGAGAAGGCTGACTATGGGACCACAGCCTTAAATGTCTCTCCTGATGTGACATTTGAGCAGCCACTCTTTTTAAAAACGTGTTGAAGAGGTAAGATGGTACATATCTGTGACTGACCCTTCACGACTCTGCTGCCTCAGCTCTTCTCACACTGGCCCACAGCAGAGATCCAGACACTGCCCTCAGAGAGAAGTCCAGCTTTTCCAGCCCACAAAACGACTGCCTCACATACTGTTTTCTATTTTCAATTTTAGGCAGCCTGCAATCTCCAGCATCCTGTATCCCTAAAACCTGCCCTGACTTAGGGTGCCCCACGCCTTGTCAGCCCTTGAATTCCTGCCTGCTTCATCTTGTCTCTTCTCCTTTGGGCTTCCCCATCAGGAATGCTGAGCCGGGCCGGGAATGTATTTAGGGAGTCTACATCAGCAAACAGCAACTCCCTTAGTCAGCCACTCAGAGGCGCACGCTCGATAGCTGCTGGCACCCACCGCTGCCTTCCCATGGCCGCTTGCAAAGAGCATGGCCTGACCTTGTCCAGCTCTCCCTGCCCAGAGCACTGGCCTGGCAGGAGGCCATGCTAAAAAAAAAAAAAAAGAAAAAAATGTGGGGAAAAAAAAAAAAAAAAGGAGGGGGGGAGGGTGCGAAAGGGCTCAGAAAAAGATACTGCCTTTGTGCCTGCCAGTCCTCTACACCTGCTCATGAGGCCAGGAGCAAGTGAGCCAACATCCCCATGGCTTGGAAGGCCAGAGCCTGTTTAAAACCAGGTATGAGGATTACTGCCACACTGCTTCATTTTGAGCAGATTGAGCAAGGCCAAAAAGTGTAAACAGAGTCACATACTGTGAGTTTGACTTTCTCAAACTAAGCTTTCTTTTCCAGGGACCACATAGACTTTATTTGTCTCTCCTTCAGCAGGAAAAAAGCCAGATTGTAAGCAGGTAAAAAGTAAGACATGCAGTATGATGGCAAATAGCATTATTAATTCACCTTCTTTGCTTGGAGTCTTGAAAGCCTTCTCCTCCTCCCTCCCCTCCAATCAGCAGACCCTCCTCTGACTCTTCCTCCATCAGTCATGAGGAAAATTAGCTCTTTCCTCAATGAGGTATACTGAAATATAATCCAGTTTATTTCCCCAAAGGACACGCATGGACCTCAGACAAGAGAATGCTCAACCGCAGACAAACCTTCCTGCTCACAGACAATGCTGTACAGCATTTGCTTTTGTGTCCGATAATCAGTGATAAAAGGGGGGAGGAAGGCGTGGGAGAAGGTGGCTCTGCTGGGAGTGTATAGAGTAGGTGCTGTTGGGCGAAGAACTGCTCTGTGCATCAGAACAGAAAAGGGTTCATTACCATAGACAGGTGAAAAAATCCTGAAACTAACAGAGGTGCAGCACAAAGAGAGTAGAAGCACCGGCATCATCTGTCTGGGCTTGTCTGTACAGGCCCGTCTGAGCAAGGTGTCAGATGAACCACGGGGAACACTCTCCTAGTCCCTGCGACACAGCAGAGCAACCCACAGGAAGGAAAAACAAAGCCTAGGGGTGGCTGCTGAGGAAGATACTACCCAGAATAAAGTCAAGCAGTAACTGACTCTCTACACAGGCTGTTCTATAGCTGTGAAAAGTGAGACTCCGTCCCCTAGGTGACTTAGCAGCATATTTCCATGTGTCAGAAGCAGAGAAGCGTTTCCCCAGCAGCTGGAGCCAGTGCTCCCAAAACTTCAGCCACAATGGTTTGCTCCATGCCGAGCCCACCTACCACAAACGAGCCGTTAATTCACACATCATCCAGTGCAGCATTTCTTTGAAGAACCAGGTGTTTTGGTGGCAAGCCCCACTGATAACAACATAGCCCCTGGAGCCCAACAGATCCTCCTTCACAACCGCAGCTCTTACACCTTTCATCCTAGTTCTTCAAAGGAAATTTCATACCATTATTTCATTTGAATTTTCCATGTTGCTGTTTTCCATCTTCTTGCTGGGAAGGCAGACACGTTGGAATGGAGGAACCAGGGAGGTGGGGTGAATGGGGGGATGTAGTAGCAGCTGGACCTTTCATTGGTGTTTTACGAACCTAGTGATTGTGGAAGCCATCACAGATTTGCTTTAAACGACCTTAAGCATTGCTCCAACAACTTTATTTTATAAAAGTATGTTTCTAATCACCTACTACCTTTAAAAGGGACTCACTTATTTTGTTTAATTGAAAGAGGGTTTTTTTGTTTGTAGCATGGTTTGATGAGACAAAACCCAGCATGTCTGAGTAAAGAGAACTCTACACAGGGCTCATCAGTAAATGAACGCTACAGAACCACTTGATAATCTAACATTAATATTACATGCTAAAAGCTAGTACTTAAGCACCATGTGCCAGCCCCTTGGGGTAATACCTGCAGGAGGTGCTGGAGGCCAGTGACACCCCAGCTGAGTGTTTTCTGGGGACAATCCTAGGAGGCCTGAATGGAAGATGAGAGTCTGAGGCACACAGCAGGAGACAGCATGGCCTGCCACTGTGCAAGTGCTATTTAATGCAAGGGAAATAAACTGTTAGCGCCCTGCAGTTTGGGGGATTTCTTATTGGTTTAGTTGTAAAAATCCCCTTCTCTCTCTCTTTACAACCCTGTTAGCCAAGCAGCTCAACTATGACCCCAGAGAAAAAATTTTATTATTGGTTCTGCCTCCCATTCAACAATATAAATTCAAAAGATACATTCAGGTGAGGGAACAGAAACTGCTGTTAACTTCTACTTGCCAGCTTGCCGAAAGGAACACAGTCATCCAAAACGCAAGTGCACTCACAATGCAGTTTGTTACACCCCAGCATAGAAGCCAAACTTTGGCAGCAGCAGATGAACCTGCCTAGAAGTGGCAAGAAGCAGGCTCGCACTCAAGCTCTTTTACTTTCAGCTCTGCAGGACCATTCTTCGAGCAAAACACCTAGATCTTCTGCTGTAAAACAAAGGCCAAAAAATCCACTTATAGAAGGGAGCTCTAGAAAGAATTTGAGTGAAGCGGCTGCAGTTTGCAGGTTTATGGCCCATCCTGTACATCCTCCTTACTCAATATAATTTATTATTTCTCTTAACTTTTCATGAAAAAAAAAATAAAAATCCTACAATGGAGAAAACGTTCAGAAACATGAAGGGAGTAGCAGTCCAGCAAGTGGTCCACCTCTAAAGATACAGCCTGCTACAGTTACATCTGTTAGTCTATAGTTGCAGTGTTTTACACTGAATATATTTATTTCAGCCAGAAATAATTTTTGACATCTCAGCAATTCAGGAACAGTATAGGCAGTAATATAAGATTATTATTGTGCTTATTCTGTTTTTCTAATCACTTTAAATCTTAAAAAAAATCATAGAATACCAGGTTGGAAGGGACCCTCAGGGATCATCTGGTCCAACCTTTCTTGGCAAAAGCACAGTCTAGACAAGATGGCCCAGCACCCTGTCCAGCTGAATCTTAAAAGTGTCCAATGTTGGGAAATCCACCACTTCCCTGGGGAAAGTGATTCCCAGTGGCTGACTGTTCTCATTGTGAAAAATTGCATCCAATTGGAATCTCCCCAAGAGTAGCTTGCACCCATTACCCTTCATCTTTTCCATGTGACTCCTTGTAAAAAGGGAGTCTTTATCTTTGTCGCCACCCTTTAAATACTGGAACATGGTCATAAGGTCTCCCTTAAGCCTTTTCTTTTCAAAGCCAAACAAACCCAGTTCTCTCAGCCTTTCATCACCTGTCAGGCTTCCCAGTCCCTTGATCATCTGTGTGGCCCTTCTCTAGAACCTCTCCAGCCTCTCCACATCTTTTCTGATTATCACGGACCAAAACTGAACATAATATTCAAGGTGTGGCCTGACAAACAGTGAGCAGAGTGAGATAGTGACTTCTTGGTCTCTGCTGGTGATGCCCTTGCTGATGCAACCCAGCATCCTGTTGGCTTTCTTTGCCGCTGCAGCACACTGTTCACTCATACTGAGTTTGTAGTCCACCAGGACCCCCAGGTCGCTTTCCAGAGAGCTTCTCCTCAGCCAGGGAGATCCCAGCCTGTGCTGCACTCCTACAATATATTCTCCCAGGTGCAAGACATTACACATGTCCTTGTTGAACTTCATAAGGTTCTTGTGAGCCCACTCTTCCAGCCTATCCAGGTCTTCCTGCAGGGCAGCTCTTGTGAGAGACGAGAAACCAGGCCTGCGAGAAACTAAGAAAAACAGTCTGGGAAAGCAAAAGTTGAGGCTGATCAAAGAAATGCCTCAAACACTCGCAAGACAAAACTATGAGTCACAGGGTGCATTCTGTGGAGGTCGAAGCTGATAAGGCTGCCCAAATAACACAAGATGCAGCTGAAGGGGGCAGTCCTGTGGAGACAGGACAGCTCTGCTCTGGTGCACCTGGCCAGATTTCAAGGGCCATCCATCCAGTGAATGACCTTTGCTTCATTATCCACAAAATGCATATTAAAGTTAACACCCCTCAATATGCTAAGGAGGGTTAACATGATCATGCTAATTACATCATCCCATGAAACACCTTATCCCTCCCCGTGCATGGGATACATAGGTACATGGGTTGACCTAGGGGACGGACCCAAGGAAAGGGTGTATAAATCAAGGGGGGGGGGAAGAAGGGGGGTGGGG
>NW_020799095.1:73972733-73975315 GCF_003259725.1 Athene cunicularia
ATAAGAGACAGGTGTGTGCACCTGGATTGAGCAGTGAAGTAAAGAAGACAGATGCCAGCAAAAAAGATGGCCTGGAACCCTCGCTGTCAGGATCAGCACAGGAACCCAGACGGGTGATCTGTATTCCCCCATTCCCTCTATCTCCCTCTTTTCCCTTTCCCATTAAGAAATGCAAGGCATATTGTATTGCTCACCACAACTTGCTGTATATTTAGCCAATTATTGTGTGTTCAATTAGTACATTGTGGGTAGTTAATAAATACTTGGACTTAGAGACCTGTTGTCTGCTCCACTGGGGATTTGCAAATCTGAGTCACTTGTCCCCCTCATCTGAGCAGGAAGTGACAGTTCTCCCTTCCAAAGTGTCCACTTCCCCACTCGGTTCAGTATCATCAACAAACTTCATCAGGGTTGTCATGGTTTAAACCATCTAAAACCTCTTTCTTAGTAGTGACCTTCACCATGCTCAGCAGGATCCCAAACTCCACAATACTGTGATCACTGCAGTCTAAGCTATCACTAACCAAGATATTACAAAGCAGGTTTTTTTGATCTGTGAGTAACAAGCCAAATACTGCTTCATTCCTGGTTGACACATCTAATATTTGTATGAGGAAGCAGTTCTCTAGGCATTCTAGGAACTTAATGGATAACGTGTTAAGCTGCTGTATTGTTCTTCCAACAAATGTCTGGGTAGTTGAAGTCACCCATAAGAACCAGGTTCTGTTGACCCAAAGCTTAAGTGACTCAAAAATCGCTTCGTTGACCTTACCATCTCAGTTTGGAGGTTGGTATCAGATACCTCCTGTAAGATCCCCCTTGGAAAAGACTCCTCTGATCTTGACCCAGAGGCATTCAATAGGGCTTCCACAATCACTGTATTGACTTCTATACATTCAAGGTTCTCCTTTACATAGAGTACAACTCTTCCACCTCTTCTTCCCTGCCTGTCTTTATGAAACAACCTATAGCCATCCATCACAATCCTCCAGTCATGTGAATTGTCCCACCATGTTTCAGTTATTCTTATGATATCGTAACTTTCTGACTGGGCACAGAGCTCCAGTTCCTCTTGTTTTTTCCCCAGGCTGCATGCATTTGTATACATACACTTAAGGTGGTTGGTCTTCTGGTTCACATCTTGGAAGGCAGCTAAGGAACATTTGTCACTGCTCTGGTTGGCCTGGCTTATTCCCTCAGCCGGTTGCAATGGCATGGTTGTTGCCACTTTGCACCCCAATCCCCGAGTCCTTCAGTTTAAAACCCTCCTCACCAAGTTGGACAGCCTACTGCCAAAGATTCCCTTGCCTCTTCTAGACAGGTGGATCCCAACCCTCCCTAGCTATAGCCATCGAAGAACATCTTGTCATAAAAGCCAAAGCCCTCATGATGGCACCAGCCACAAAGCCAGAAGTTGATTCACATTACATGTTTACTTCTGGCTGCACCCTTTCCTCTAACTGGTAAGATGGAAGGAAAGATAACTTGGGCACCAATACTTTTTGGTTGTACACACAGGGCGGTGTAGTCTTCCTTGATTCTGCCCAGGTTCTAGCTTGTGGCGTCATTCATGCCCACACAAAACAGTGGCAATGGATAGTAGTCTGTGCTCTTGACAAGTTGTGGCACCCTCTTGGCAACACTTCGGACCTTAGCTCCAGGAATACAACATACATCTTGTGATTCCTCGTCAGGCTGTCAGTTGGGCACCTCAGTGCCCCTCAACAGAGAGTCACCCACTACGAGCACTCATTGCTTCCTTCTGCGGTATTCACTGTGTGCTGCTGGGACAGTTTCTCCTTGCAGACCGTGCTCGTGGGTGTCTACAGCTGTTAAAGCTTCATATCTGGTTTTGGTCTAGTCAACATCTACGGCTAGAACTGTTTTTTTGCCCTCTATAATAAGGACAGTAAAAACAGAATATGTTTTGTGCACCTGCAAATGTGGTTGAAAACTAACAGGATCATACATTTTAAAAGTTATTGGATTTGCTCCTGGGTAATCTGGGAATCCAACCTCACCATTTCTCAACATACATTATATTCTTGACACTATATAGCCTCATGTTTGTGTAAAAAGAGTAAGCTATCCTAGCAACACTGCTAAGGATTCACACTGCATGTCTCAGCTATTTCTTACAGAAATTATGCTGGCTGCGAAGACTCAGAAACCAAAGAAAGGGCTTGTTATAGATTTCAGCCCCTACTAGCAGTTTCTTATTCATGGTATAAACAGGTGAACTATTTGATATTCAAAAGATAAAAAAAATTAAAGAATATAGACAAAAAGTCTCAAGTCTCTTATCACTTCATTTCACACTGTTCTACACATCTCCAAAATGTCTTTCATCTACCTATGCACTATTACTTTTAACTAATATTTCCCTCCACGTGGGTCTATAAAGCTGTTGATGCTGCTAACCCGGGATCTTTTGAGCAGAAGGAAAAGCATTTTAGTCATACTGGATTTACTACGTAGGCTCGCTGAAGCACGGAGGTGAAGTGTCAGGTCCAGCAGATGCCCTGGCCGTGACTTGGGAAGGAGGGAGCCGGGAAGGGGCGGGGGGGAGCCCCGCCGGTCCC
>NW_020799095.1:73975365-74036571 GCF_003259725.1 Athene cunicularia
GGGCTGCACTGACACCTGCCGGCAGCCGCCAGGCCCCGCCCCGGACAGGAGCTGCAGCTCCGGGGCGCCTCGGCAAAGGCACGTTAGGACCGAGACTAGTCCGGTGAACGTTCCGTGAAGTACAACAAGACTGCTCGAGAAGGACAATACTAGTTTGACAATTATCACAGCAACGTTTTTGTGGGATTTTGTTGGGTTTTTTAAAGTAAAAGACAGGCAGGTGCACAACGGATCTAAGGAGGACAGTGTCTAAATTCTGTCCCATCCCAGGAAACCACAACACTTGCAGAATTATCTGATTCTAGAAAGGTAAGGGGTGGGGGGAAGTACCTACCACATTCAGTCTGCATACCAATTTCTACAGAATGAGATGTTTGGGGGTTTTTCAATTTAAAAAAAAAAAAATCTTGCTTTGTCAGACTGAAACCTTGACATTGAAGAGCATGTGCAGAGCCTACCTACTACAGTCTCTGCAGCAGCTGTCTACTGCAATAGACCAAAGGAAATGTATCATGTCAAAGGCTTGGTGGGCAGCTGTCTGAAAAAAAAAAAACAAAAAACCAAACCCAAAACACACCAACCAAACCTCACAATTCCAAAAAAGGGGCAAACTGGGCAAACAATCCTCTGGAGGAGACAGCTGGCAATCACATTTGATGTGCTGCTCCTTCCTCAGCATGCCACAGCATTCACCCGACAGCCCTGATAAAACAATTTTCAGCCAGTACTGACTAGTTCTTGAATGACCCAGTACGTCTCAGGGTGGTTTTATGCCATCCCATTGACCTAAATAGAAGCCATGAATGGAAATAAGAGCAACTCATCAGCACCCATGCAGAAATGAGTGCTCTGGGGAAAGGGTGCTAGAGAGTCACTTTCCTTGAGAGGCCTCTACCATGCTAAACCTTCCCTAGTTCACTTTCAGCCACGTGGAATTAATAACATTTCCTTTCCATTTCTCAGAGGTTGAGGTTCTCCTCTTCCAGAAATATATAAATGGAAATAGTCTTTGAATCTGCCTGACTTGAAGCATGTTAGTTGATGTCATAGCACAACTATTCATCTAGTGGCAAGCTTCCAGAACATGCTGCCTGTCATCTTCCACCATTACCAAAAAAGGGAGCATCCATAAAGCACATTTGGCTGTCTTCAAACATTCTGGGTCCTATCCTGCCACCTAGCATACTGGGAAAACAAACATCAATTATGTCTAGAAGGCAACATGATGCAGATGCTGTACAACTGACACTATTAAATATTAGGGACACAAGATCATGAATCGAGCCCTGCACTTGATACACAATGCAAGAGCTCCCTCTCCCCCCTTTCTTTGACTCCTGAAATGGGATATATGACCATGTCCACCATTCTAGTGAGATACAAGTTCCCACTTTACTCTTCACCCTCCTTCACTAGTTTTTGATGACAGGGCTCTCACTGTCACAGAAAAAAAAAATTTGACCAAGATTTGGTCAAGCCTAGACTCAACAATCCTGAACCAAATGCACCTGCACCTCCCCCAACAGACAGGTTCTGGGCTGAGCTCCCACAGGACGCCATGAGGCTGGTTCCAGCACAAGCCTCCCAGAGCCATACCCAGCCTAAGCTTTGCTACCTCACCTGCTGCAGCGCCAGGTCAGCCCATCGCTCTGCCCACAGCCAGTGATTCCCACATAGTACAGTGCAATTCTCTTCCCCTTCTCCCAGCCCAGCGTGCTCACCTGAACCTCTGTTCCTTCACACAAAGAACTTCTGCTGTACGCTTCCACCAACAGAAAGGAAGATGGATGATAAAGATCCATTAACTTTATATCTTTCTTACTAGAAAATTGAAGAAAGGCAAGATAAAAGCTTCATGTAGACTGCAATGTTTTTAGTGAAAAATACATGTGTATATGCTTTTTAAAAAGCAGATAGCCCAAGTCAAAGCAGCATGTTTCTATTTAATACCTGAAAGTATGCTAAAATGGTTCTGAAGAACACAATGGTCTTGCGCCTCATTCTCCAAAAAGCATACAAGGGGCAGAAGGGGACGTAACAATGATGTTAAAATAGAGATTAAAAAAAGATGGGCCTAAAGTGGAGGCAGTATTTTTTGTACAAAAAAGCACACCAACTACAACAGTCAGAGTGAACTTTTTTTATCTCTACTAACTCCTAGGAGTTCACAGATCACAGTATTAAAAATCTGCACTGCACCTAACAGTGTCTGCTAGGTGTGGAGTAAAGCATCTGCTTCCTTTAGTTCACTGATCTTGAAGTACAGCACCTATTATAAATGTATTTACATGTAAGACTCTTAGACATCAGGGCAGGGAGCAAAACTGATCTGACCTCTATTCCTCTTCCTTTTCCAGCCCTCACTTTCACTTCATTTAAATTTATTGACTCTTTCAGTTTATTCAGTGGAGGAGTGGGGACCCAACAGAAAAGCAGTATTTATCCATTGTATAAGTCTATTTTAAAAACTGTCAGCTGTCAATTTTATATTTAAGTAAAATCAATATACTGCACACCACAGTACAGACTCACTGTTTATCTCTAAAACACAGTTGGAAAATACCAAGCAACATCAGCTTTTCTACTGTTACTCAACTTCTGCAAGAACAATATGTGACTTAAGGTGTATGCATGCCTTGTGCTCAGTCCTACACTTCTCAGTTCAATATACAAACCAATTATGTGAATTGTTTACATACCTACTGGCTGCAAATGCAGCCCTCGAAAAGCACCTGCTTTAGAGGCTTCTGTCATACATTTAGAGCCACTGCTCTAAAAACCTCAATAAGCAGTACAAAAAGCCACTGATCTAAATGTATGACAAAGATGTCTCTTTCAAAGAGGTGTTGAATTGTAATCTCAATAATATATCACAATTACAAGACATCAAGATTTAGCTATACATCTAAATTTCAGCTATTTAAATCGTAAGTACAACTCTATCAGAGTTGCAAAAATTTATTTCGCTCTACAGAGCGAGTTGCAAAAATTTATTTCTTTCCCCTTTAGCATTACTTGGATAAAAGTAATTTAGGGAAATTTTTTTTGCTGTCCATGTGAAAGCAACAACACAATAATTACTTGTTTTACATAGGTTACTATGTTTTACAGCTTTCAATAAATAACTTGAACAAGAATTTCAAAATTAAAAACTCAGAAGTATAAAGCTAGAGAGAAAACAGGCCATAAAACAAAAACCAAAACACTGCCAGATGAATTGGTTTATTTTTATTCCCTTGTAGCTCCCAGAAATTTTCAGTAACAGATCAAACTAGTTGTTTCAAAAGGCAACGACAACATGATAAATATAACAGAGTACAAGACCTCATTAAGATATGTCTAAAACACATTTTAGAACAGTCAATCCACATTCTCATTGAGTAATTGCCCTTCACAAAAGAAAAGTTAACAAATTAATTTTAAGTAGAACAAAATAGAAAAATTTGGTTTTGCATGTCATTTCCTCCAGAATATTTGCATGAAAAGTAGTTTTTATAATCTTAACTCTTTTATATAAGAAGGCCTAAGAGAAGCCAAGTGATCTGTGTATGACCAGCATTTCATCCAAATCAACTTTCACTCTCTTGTTCTGAGAATCATCTATAGGGCATATTTCCACTTTAAGCTAAAAGGTGATGGTTTTATTATTTAATTAATTTATTAGGCATGTCAGCACTCCCAGCATCTAATATATTCTATACTCCTTCAACTTAAAGCATAATGAAAAATTCTAAGCAGAAACAGAACCTGCCACATACTCTTCCCAAGAGTGGTGAAGCTGCACCACAAGTTTACTTCCACCTACTGCACTCCCTGGACAAATTAAACTCCCGATGTTCTCTAAAGCAGCTAGCAGCCAGGTTTAATATTACAGGAACAGTAACATGAACAGATATGGAAGCTAGTGGGCACATGTTTTTCTCTCATATAGCTATCATTACAAAAGAGGGGATGCTGTGTAGGTTTTGAATTTGTGACCTACTAAAAAGCAACTTTTATACTCCCTTATTATCAAGTCTCTTTGCCGTGATCCTCTCAAGAGGTTGAAAGGGGAAGAGCTCTTCATTTTCAGTGTAACAGACAACTGGCTTCCAAATAAGAGATATTTATGCCAGAAAAGAAAACCCCAAAGCATTAGAAAATTTTAAATAACATTTGTCTTATAGCATAAACCATGGCAGGCATTAAATTCCAAACTGCAAAAGAATGATACTACTTCCTGAGACCCAAGATTTGTAAACAATTGCTTCTAAGCAGTATTACAAATATTATTCAGGACACCGTCAGCTTACTTTTCCAGAGATTTGAATTCATAGTTATCTCACTGTTTTAGAGAGCAGAAGGTCAGCTCAGGTCTTACCACAGAGCCTCACCTATTGTCTTATAAGAAATAAATCTACAGTTTTTGCATTCCTATTCAGAGTAAGCCCTTCAAAAAAACAGGACTGCAGAAGTTGGGTTTTTTTGTGGGCAACAAAAGCCATACTTTCAAAATTTTTACTCTTTAAGATAGTACCTATTTGATATGTTATTTCAGATGTAAACTTCTAAAACATGGATTTCAAATTGTTCTAGATTTAATAACGCATATTTCATCATCATCCTGTTTCAGAATAGCCCTGGAAACCTCAATAAGCAGCACAGGTTTGTCTGCCAAAAATCACCTGTTTACAGCATAGTCTCTTGGCACATTCTGACTGGAATATTATAATGTCTGTCATCTTCAGTTATGAGAGTCACCACAGGCCAGTCCTCCTCTGGGTCACTGGGATAAAGTGTGATGAATTCATCAGTACTGTATTTATACAGTCGATACACTTGGATGGTATACTGCAGAGCATAAGCAAGGAGAAACATTTCCACCTACATTGGAAAAAAAGCAGAAATATGATGTGTAAAATTAAACATACCTTTTAAAAGATTTTTCTCATTAAAACACTGAACTAATACCTATCAGATTTATTTTTTCAAAGAAAAAAAATGTGAAGAATGCATATACACAAGCATCTCTGGTTCAGTATCTCAATCATACACCTCAAGATACAATGCCTCTTAACATGAAGCTCTTCAGACCCAACAGTGGCATAGTAGGATATTAGTCCTAAAAAAAACAATAGCTGCTTTATACAGAGAACCTCATTTCCCTACTGCCACAATCAGGTAGGAAAGACATTCTCCTGTATCAGTATTCATCCTGTTAAATCACTAAGCCAGACAAGAACAGGTTTCAGGCAATGATCCTTTCTCTCTTAGAAGGCACTCTGAACTCTCTAGCGAAGTACATGGAAAGGACTTATAAAGCCTGTTGATATCAGAAGGAATTCAGAGAAAGAAGCAGAAGAATCTTCTATCTTGTCTACTACAGCAGCAAGCATATCCTGTTTTAAATAATAATTTACAAAGAATATAACTAAAATAAATAAATCTAGTCAGAACAAAAATAAGTGACATAACATTGACTAAACTGGGCAGCAAAAAAGTCACCAATGAATCAGCTAATTTAACAGTAATAGCAACCTACCTCATCTATACTACAGCCATCAGATTTTCAAGCCAATATACAGAAACAAAACATAATACTTCCATGATTCTAGTGTCTACAATTAAGTACTGAATTTAACTGCAGTACCACATTTGTAACATATTCAGTAGGGGGGTTTTTAAGTGGATGTTTCTAAAATATTTCAGACTACTCAGCTCATTCACCACCACATTTTGGTTTGGGGCTTTTTCTGTAATATGCATACCAGTTCTGCAATGTATAAGGCAGTAACTGACATTAGTTTATCAGAATTCACCAAGTATATGCACTACACAGGATCTTCTCTTCCTAATTTGAGTATTAGCTTTTATATTGATATTTAAAAAAAAACCAACCCTAATAATTAGGAGACTAACAGTAATGTTACCATTAATAGAATACCATACTTCCAAAGGATGCTACCTAAGTGTCAGCCACCAGACAAAAATCAATGTTTGAAAGGAAGGCCTTTACAGACTCTTACTACGAGCAAGCGGCTCTACTACATTTTTCCTAATGAGACCAGACACTATACCATTAAGTTTAGCCAGACCAACAAAAGCTGGGTGATTTCTTAAACCACATAAAACCAAAATCTGCAAAACAGGAAAATAACACTATAAGAACAATCTCTCCTTACTTGTTCAAGGCCTCCACTGTGACCAATATGATTCAAGTGATTATGCATTAACTGACGAGGGTTGCTAGATGTATCCCGTGCAAACAGTAACCATGAGAAGACAGGAACTCTCCTTCCATTTTTATCATCATTGTATAATTCAATGGCGGTGTTAAGCATCAAAAACTTAAGTGCTTCATAGAGACTATACTCCTCCTCTTCATTTTTAAACAATTTATCACAAGCTTCTTGTTTCTCAACAGGACGCTTGATTTCACTTATATTCTTCCACTATAAAAAAACCCACATGCAACACATATCAATAGCCTTGCAAGTGCAGCAAAAAGCTACTTGTGAATTGTCAGATATTCAGCACAGACACTCAGAATTTAGTTTATAAAGGGCTTTGTGCCTTTTTAAAAGCAATCAAGAATATTTCCACAGCTTTAGTCCTATCAAGGTCAAGCTGAGTTAGTCTGATTTTGCTTAAATTAGTCCTTAAGCAAAGCAACAGAACAGGATGCTAGAAACTGTTGCAAGGTGGCAAAACAAATGTGGTCACGGGACAATAAGCAATAAGGTAATAACCTTTTTGTTTCCTGTATCATTAATTTTATATCCTTCATATTCTTTACATTCCAGTTAACTCAGAATGCGTATTTCATTCCAGCCCTCAAACTGCTTCAATGTAGCCTTTAAAATATTCATAAAAGCCTTCAATAAAAGAGAATATGCATACACAGTAAGACAGGAACAAGAGAAGAGTTTTTAAATACGTTCCAGAGTTTAAAGCAGGCAAAGGATGAGGTTAGGTAATATAGTACGAACACTGAAATGGCAGTCATTTTCCTGCTACATTAACCTAGAACAAGAACATATAAACATGAAAGAAAAACTACTCCTTTTTAATTACTTCAGCATTATTCTGTTGTGTTTTTTTTTTCTTTCCATAAACATAGCAACAGCATTAATCCATAGTATACAACATTCGTTCAAATAAATACAAAAAATAGAGGCAAACTGTTACTCTGTTACATTAATTTCTTTATTGAAACCTAATTATTTTTCTGCAGAGCTGCTTACAAATTAGCATCAGGCTAATGCAAGCAGAGAAAGACCAGAAAACTCCCACAGATCTGAACAGATATTCTTTCCTGGATTTTTTGCCATATACATACAGAAAAGTGACTTTCACTAGTGAAATCATCCTTATGCTAAATTCACCACATGCAAAAAATTCTGTTAGTGTTCTTATTTGCAAGTGACCAAGAATAAACAAGTACTTTCCCAACCTTTTTCCTCAGAAGTATTAAATATTCTTTAATTTCATCACTTATTTCTCCCATCTTCCTGCCCAGTTTCTGTTTTAGCTGCCACTGCTTGATCCAGTCATACTTGCTCAGCAAGTTTTCAGGGAGCTGGAAGTTGAAAGAAGGCAGCTTAAGTCAAAAGTCTTGAAAGGAAAAGCCATCACCAACTTGTACTTTTTTTTTTTTTTTTTTTTTTGTAAGATAGATGACCATAACTGAACACAACTGGCTCTTTATAATACTTGCTGGATAATAGACAGAATACTGGTCTATCACTATTTCCAGATTTAACCACTACATAAGTACTGGAAAAATTAATTACACCAAGTTACTCATGGCTTTTTTTTTTTTTTTAAATTAAAAAACCCTCCAGCAGCAGATGACAATGACTGCATTAGAAAGTATCCCTGAACCATCAGAAGACAATGTGAAAGGTATAATGACATCCAGGAGATAATCCAGAAGTCTTGATGGAGTGCAAACTACGTTGTCCAGAACACACAAACTGTCTTCTTTTCAGGGAACATAACTAAAACACTACGGGGCAGGTTTTCTTATAAAGAAGAAAACAACCTAGGGGTTAGTTGATGCATCAGATCATACTGTAGACTCAGAACTGCCTCTTTTACTGCCTACATGCTACACCTGCTCAGTTAGGAGGTTTTACACTTCTCTTGAGTGTAAGAAACTGGGCAAGCAACTGCCAAGATGTCCTTTGTTTATTAACCCATTTTATCTCTAGAACTGCAGGAGCAACTTCTGTCTCACAATGAGTTATTTGGCTAGAGCAGCACATATGCCAACAGCCATTATCAGTCAGTTTTAATTTTATCAGGACTCCAAATTAATAACATGTTCTCTTTATGGCAACCAAGTATTTGTCAGGTATAGACAGACCTTCCCACACCCCAGCCTGGCATTCTATGTTAACTGGACATATAAAACTAAATCAAAGATTATATGCCAGTTAACTTCTACAACTAGAAATATGCATGTAAACACTGTTTTAAATTTGAAACCCCTTTGTTAATTGTCCTGTTAGTTGTCACCACACATATCTCTTACATGCCCTCTGCTTTGATTTTTGTCTATAATTTTTGTTATTACCAGCTGTCTTGTGGAAAACCTCTTACTGCCATATTACCTGATGTAAGAAGAAACCAAGAGGGCACAGTGAAGACAGACAAGTTACATTAGAGTCAGTACTGTGGTAACATTTATACATTGTAAACTGGAAACTAAAGGGACTTGGATTCAATCCCTAGTTGAAAAAAAATCAGTGTAAAAGTACAAAACTGAACACTTACCACTTCTCAATTCAAGGGATATTGAGAAGTGAGCACATATAGCATAACAGAGAAATAAGATCATAAAATTATCAAGCAGGTTATAACCAACATCCTCTACTGTCAGAAGATCAGAGTTTGACACATACCATAGTAAAATCCTCACTCTGTAGCCAGCCTGGTAACTGTGTAGCTTGGCTTAGTGCCTGGAAAAGAGTTGCTCTGAGAGCACAGTAGTTGTCACCTCGTACTCTCCTTATAGATGCAAACTTCTGAGCAACTGCTTCGTATCCCTAGAAAAAAAAAATAAAATTCCAAATAATATGAAAGCATTAATAAATATTTTAAGGTCATGCACTAGTATCATAAAAGATACTGGAATATCAGCATCCAATTTAAAAAGCTAATGCTATTTAAAAAAAAAAAAGGGGGTTGATCCACTACTCATTTTGGAAGTTCAAATGCTTTTGTTATAAATTATGCTTTGACAAAAACTTCCTTAGTTCTGCTGAATAACAAACAAGAAACCGAGGAAATCTAAGTAGATAATTGGTTGTGGCATTTATCTGATGACAGTACAGAAATATGATTGAAATATCGGTAGCTAACCTACTTAAGTTTCAAAAAAAAAAAAATTTCTAAACATACAAACATACACACACAAGACTATAAATCTAAAAATACATCATGCTTACAAGAAGTTTCAGCAATAGCTTATTCCATTTACCCAATATGTGTCACATGTAGTTTGTTTGTGCCTCAGGAAAAATTTGTGTTTACAGTGAAATATCTTGACACATGCCCCAGCACAGAGCCCCCTCCCTGCTGTTCCCATACATACACTTTTAGGAGAAGCAGCAATGTTGAACTTCTGAAGCTCAGTATGTCTCCTCAGCTAACCTAGCAAGAGCCAATGTCCTGTACATATGTATTGCTCTTACTAGTCTCTTGAAGGTGACACATGGATCTTTTGATTTACAGGAAGTATTTTTTTACGTTTACTGATACATACCACTAAACTTTCAAACATGTTGAAAAAAACAAACCAACAAAAAACACCTGACCAACCTTATGCTTTATTTTCTACTATTCTAGCTCAAGATTAACATGAGAAAACTAGTCCAAAACCTTCAAAAAATAAGACCTGAGGAAGCGTTTAAGAACAACTGAACTTACTCACTCAAACTCCCCATCTTAAAAATCATGCCATTCACCAACTTTAGTTATTTGCCTTCTGTCAAAAAGTTTGGTTATCTGCTCTGCCATTTCAACAGCCCACAAAATTACCAATTTATGGTAATAAACCAAATTTAAATTTTCAATTGAAAACAGTAATGAAGAACAGTATTAATCAAAGCCCTGCACTACCAAAAAGTAGCCTTACTAAAAACACATTTTGAATGAGTACAGACAAAACCATCTTCTAGTTGTCAGTCACTTCTAAGACCAGAATTGGACCACACAGCTATTGCATTTCCTATTTTAAAGACTGTCCCCATAGGAAATCACCTACTAAACATACAAATGAAAAAAAAAAAGCCCAACAAAATTAAACAAAAAGAGAACTGATACCTTTCTCATCCTTTTTGCTACTGGTGTATTTCCTCTCCATTCTTTTCTGCAATACTCCATGATGTCTATTTCCGGTGCAACACTCAGTTTATGTTCTGTCAGAATAGAGTATGTAACATTATAAGGAGAACTGTTGAAACAGAACAACATAGAGAAAGCACTGAATTTCTAAATATACTCTATCACTTTAAAGTAATATTCGTGCCAAACAAGACTGGCAGCACAACCTATACCTACTAAGGAATTACTGGTATTGAAAGGGGGAAAAAAAACCCAGCTTGCTCTGAAAATGATGAGTGAACAAAAATAATAATGTAGTACAACAAAATAAAGAACACTCTGCTCCTCTCTTCTAGAAAATATTAATTGACAAAGAGTAGAAATTAGTAAAGTACTCTTCATTTTCTTAGCAATCAGAAAAATATTTGACAAGTTTCCCATCTTTCAGCAGCCACATTGTAGGGGAGAAAGATAATAAATCTTTCTGAATAAGCCAGAAACAGTGGTAGAAAGAAACAGTTTTCTGTTAGAATCCTAACAGCCTTCATTTCAAAACAGATAACACTAAGTTTATCAAGGGATCCTAGTAACAGATGCTGCTATGATGACTACAAATCATTAATTCTCAATTAGAGATTGAGAGCACCACACTCATAACACAAATTATATGACTGCTTTCCAAAGGATTCACATTCTCTTGTAAAGGAATTACAGAAACATAGGGGAAAAAAAGTATATTAAAAGCAACTAGCTCTAGGTAAAATTGATCTTTTTGTGAATTAAACTGCACAATGTACTCAGTCATGATTAACTTCTATTGCACACAGAGACATCTGTACACAGAAGTCCCTGGAAAAGGAGATGTCAAATCATCACAAACAAAAAACCAGTTCTATAATGAATTGTCATACTGTATTTAAAATGCCAAACAAAATCTGAATGTACCTGAAGAGCTTGTCTCACAAAGTAGTATTTTCTCTCTCTCTATTTCTTCTGCATCACGATACATGTCCTCCTCACTGCAACAAAAATCAACACAGACTTCATACAGCAGCACAAATCTTGGTCATTTACCTTTTCCACTGTTTACAACTACAGGAGAGTACTTAAGTCTTTCTTTTAAGTATTTTTTCAGCTCCATTTGCTTTCCATCTTACACATTATTTTCAATAAACCAACAAGAGTTCTCAAAAAAAAAAAAAAGAAGTTTAAAAAAAACTCTCAACTCTTCCCCGCTTTTATCTGACACCTACATCGGTCACAAATCACTGCCTGAACTTCTGTGGGTTGGAGACTACAGAGTACTAAAGTCCCTTTGTATTTGTAAACTTTACAGGATAAATTTGCAAAACATTGAAGTCAAAATGCCTTATTTGCCAAGTATATGAATATTGCAACCTAAGCATGCAACTAAGAACACGTTACTCACCGAAGCTTTATATCTGCACTCCACTGGGGCTGAGCAACCTGCCTAGTAATGAGCAGAATACGTGGCAGAGTGTCATGATGAAAAGTAGTCAGCTACCTGCACCTAGTCTGAATATTATGAACTGAAGGAAAAATACTAAGCGTGATCCAAACTGCAGCCTACAGGCTAACTGAAATCCTGACAAACCTTTCTTCCTCTAATAATATGGGCTTTTTGGTCAAAGTACACTGTCTTAAGAGTCAAACGTCTCCATCTGAGCCTATATACATTCAGACATTCTGAACTCAAGTTACAACCATGAGGGAAGAAATGATGGCCTGAAAGGATATTGCTTCTATGCACAGTGCAGCATTATCAAGAAGAGATCTCGAAGCTCATGTGTGAACATTACTGTTGAGAATGGAGGTCCATGCAGTATTCAATAAAAAGACAGCAAAATTTGCACATTCCTTTAAACTGGACTCTGAGTGGCATTTGCCATATAATTACATCTGGCAAATAAACTTTAGAAACAACAGTTTCGCAGCTAAAACACTTAAAAAAAGCTATACACCACCAAACATACTAGTAAATCATTTAGGATAACCACTAAAAGAAGGTTATATTGAGAGTTTGAATTTTGAAGAAAGTACACATGCAGAAAAGAAAAGTGTAAGGTTATTATTCATTGCCCACTACTATCAGTAGCTTCTAATCTACCACTCAAAAAAACCCAAACCACACCGTGCTTGCCAAAGAAGAAATTAAGGCTGTGACCCTGCCCCATCTTACATGGCTAAGGGAGGACAAACAGTTAGGAAGACCGTAAAAAAGGGTTTCATGTAGCCAGCTAGTAGTTAGATTACTCCCATCAAAGTTGAAAGAATACAGTGGTAAATTACGGCTCTGTATTTCTTTTTCTTTATATCCAAATCAGCTTGTTTGAAAAAAAGGTAACATTTCTAATCCATTTGCATATATTTCCTCTTAAAACAAAAAAAAAGTTTAGCATAAAGACAAATATAGGTTAATACCAGGAAACCGTCATCTACTGTGCAGTCCTATGAAACTACAGTTTAGTTTTTACTCAAGTTTCAAACCTTTAACTTTCAAACAGGGTTTCCTGAGTGCTCAAGTAACTGCTTAAAATCTGATTTGTAACAATACTAAAAAAAAATAATTAAGAGAGACAATAGATGCAGTAGATACTAAACACTACTCCATAAAAAGAGTACCACCTGCTGAGAAGAAAAATCACAGAAATACTTATCCCAAGCCCTTATCCTTGTTACAGTGTGGTACAGGACAAACCCTAATTTCCCCACATAATCTTATTTCTCATCACAGATTAAGGTCCATTAAGGTTTGTGAAGAGTTTCAAGAACACTTAATAACCCTGAAAATATTATGAAAAAATAATAAACAACTCTGTATTTGACAGCAACAGTCTCCAGTCTAGCTTATCTGTAAACTAATTATTTAAAATACAAAACAACAGCCTCTCCCTCTGAGCATGAACAAACCTGCTCCTACAAGAGATCCCATGGAAGGTGGTGGGGCACGTTACTTTGGAATACATCCTCAAGTATATTTAGTTTATAATGCACAAAGAGAAAAAGTGTTCAACTTAGTAAACTAGTGAGGTCACTCAAAAAACAAGTTTGCTGCAGAATAAGCAGCATCATGTTCCTTCTGCATGTATTACCCCATATTTTTCTGGGAGTTGGCAAAATATAACTAATAGATCCAGAACCTGATAGATTAACATCCAGCATAAACACAGTACTGCACTTTAACTGAGCTGTTTTGAAATCAAGGTAGCTAAGAGGTATAAGCCATCTGCATGGGCATTCTCATTTCAGAGTTGAAAATGCATCTTAACATTGTTCTAGCATAGCAACTGCTAAATAAGTCCGTGGAAACTAAAGCTTTTCCCTGTTAACTTTCACATTAATATTTGAAAATAGAGTGAAAAAGTAACAGATTGAAAAGAATAATTAAGTGAAAACATTAATGCACAAAAGAAAAAAAATGCACAGTGTTGTGTGTAAACACTTAAATTGTTGAACTAGTAAATCTGATTCTGCCGAACCAAAGATACCAAGGTAAAAAAATTCGATGTCAGATTTTACTCAAGAAATCCTGGGATTTGCATTTTAAAAACAAGCAACAAAAAAACCCCATGCCACCAAAAAAAACCCTAAACTTCAACAAGTTAAGACAACAGCAAGCAAAACTACACTGGAGAGAAGGGAAAGGACTATAGACAAAAATATATAGTTTTATATTAATAGATTTGCAGGACTAGAACTCCCAGTATTGAACATACAAAAGAAAAAACAATGCTTAAAAGTCTTCTGTTTATTATCATGAAGTGATGAATATTTATTTCGTCAGATTACACTCATTACTAGTAATAGTTCATGTGAAGGCATATTACATCATATAGAATTAGTATGCCAAGTAGCAGCTAATTAAAAAATTCGGACAGAGATCCTTATGTATCATACTTTTGCCAACATACAAAATAGACTTAATACATATTTATATGAATCTGTGTATTAATGTTACATGTGCTTTAATATAAAAACCCCTTGCATTAATGTATTAGATTATATTAAATTACTCTGTAATTTAAGCATGAGATAAGATTTTTAAAACATCTTTGAAAACAGGTTGCCAATTTTTAGCGACTTTTTCACTAAGTCAGCGCTTATGGTAGATTTTGTTTGTTGTCTAAAACAGTCCACTGGCTACCTACAGAAAGAGGATTAATTAGAAATCACTTTCTTCTCTTACTTATTAATGTATTCTTCGGTGACACAAAGCCACTCTTATGTGCATTAATTTTGTTTTCAGAAGTTTGGAATTTTATTTTATTTTTTAAAACCTTCATATTTATTTCTTCCTCAAGATACCAGATATTCTTGTCAAGACTTCTACTGTCAAATCTGAATCACACAGCTAAATTTTTACTTTGGCCTACAGCAGGACGTTTACAAAAAAACAAACAAAAAGCTGAAGTGTTAGGATTAAGAAAAGTCTTCTATCAGTGTCAGCACCGCACCTAACAAAGCGTTCACAAGGTTAAATCCAAGCTACCAGAGTATCTGCCTTCGAGTCTTAGTTTCCCATGCTCTGCACCCTACCCTTAAGAGCTTAATGTCACATCACTCATTCCCTTAGATGGGGAAAGAAAACCACTAATAAACTATAAAAGTAAGCAATTTATCTAAAGGGTGAAGGTGGCCTTCACAATCTTAAGATCTGACATTTAGACCTATTTCTCTATGACATTAACACATACAAAATTTTGCGAAGATACTCACTTTGATGAACTGAAAGTACCCCTCCCTTTCTATAGAAAAGCTGTTAACATACATATAAAAAAAAATCCTCACCTGTCCTCAGATGACTCCATTGCTGAAAAATTACTAGACACAGGTAGATATAGTTCACAGTCTCTAGATGCATCCTGATCTGTCACAAAGGATTTAATCATATCTGTCTTCTCAGGTTTTATCCCAGGACTTCTGTACACATAGTCTCTTATTTCCGATGTAGATTGCTCCTTCTGATCAGTAGCTGTGTCTGCTGAACCAAGTTCGTTAGGAGGAACACCAACTTCCTCTTCATGCTTCACCAACCGTATGGAAACAGTCTCTTCTTGCTGCGGGAGTGGCGGCACCTGCGAAGGAAGGGCCCTCCTCTGGAATCATCCTCCCTGGGCAGGGAAGGCTTTTGCTTTGTGCTTTGGTTTCCTTTTTTTTTTTTTTTTCATTTTAAACAGCGAGCTTCCAGTAAAGCCCAAAATCAATATTTGAATTCATGTGAAATAAAAGGAGTTCAGTGAAAATCTCCAAACTCGGAAACAACACTAAGTTTTCTTAAATATAAGGAGAGGGGGGAAATACAGCTGCTTTTCATTTGTCAGACGCTCCATATAAAAATACTTGTGAGGAAGCCTAGTGCTGCAAGGATGTGTGTGCATGTGACAATCATTGTATGGGGCCTGTGAGAGGCTGGAAGTTCTCTTCCAGGAGCCAAAAATACATCACTGAATTCTGATGCACCATAACTCCAAACAGGATAGACAACTACAGAGAGAGTAAATTATAAACCTTTCAAAATTACATGTTAATCGAGAGTTAAGCATGCCAAACAACAATGGAATACTGAGAACAGTAAAAAGTAGAAAAGCTGTACCACAGTAGGAAAAAAAAACACCACCCTACAGAAGTCTGAGCATTTTGGAGCGTGTTTACCTTGAAATTGGGCCTGAAAATGGAAAATTATGTTTTCTTTCTGGAATTTCCCTCATAAGAATATACCTTCTCTAAGTAATACAAGTGATGCTAAGATTGGGGGAAAATAATTACAAACATGCTGACAGTAAAGGAATTTGAACTAACATGATTTTTGAAAAAAAAAAACCCATGTATTTAGAATATCAGTATAAGAAGAACATTTTAAAGGTGGAGGTCTGGTTGTAAAACCTATAAAAATTACAATGGCAACAATAAGTAATTTGCAACATCATGAAGTACTTAAGTCACAAAAAAACTTATGGAAATTTTTGTAAACAAGTTTTTTCTGTTTCTTTTATCCTTGAGACATAAGGAAGTATCATGTGAACGAAAAAAAGAAAAAAACCCCATTACCTTAATTTTTTTTTAATCACTGCTCGTCTTGTGTATTAAATCTGTGTTGGATTGCTCTTGACAGTGACACGTCCTTTGAAAAAACTCTTTGTTTGCACAGCTGTTTGACTGATGGGTTTGTCTCAAAATGCATTCTTGTTTCATATTGGCCATTTCAGAATTACTCCTGTTCAAACAGCTAGTCCACTTGAAATACACCCAACTGTTTCCCATGTTCCTATAATTAAAGTAATTTAGATTGAGTAGCGTTTAAGAATCATTACAGTTGCCTACTTTTTAAGATTAGCTTCTTTTTTGTTGTTAACTTTTGCCCTTCTCTCAGCAACTTTACAGGAGAGACATGTTGGCTGACTATTTCACAACCCTTCAGAGAACTAGAGAGCAGAATAATTCCATAGAGCTTTAAATGTAGGTGGAGTTGCAGCCTAAACCTGATTCTTCATGATGAGCAACACAGTGCATTACAAAATGACACTGCAAAATACATTAACTGTACCTGAGAAATGAAATTTTCAAATTCAATGCTTGCTCTATTTGGAGCTGCTTACTTGTAACAGAAAGTTCCTAAATAGCAAATTATATTTCCTTTCTCAAGAATTATTACATGAAAATCATACTATGATGTCATATTTCAGGCTGCATTACAGAAATGCTTGCCATGTGAACTTGAAAAAATGGGTGCAATCTTTTTCATTTGGCATTTATCTGCTTACAGATGGGGCTTATGTCAATCACATGACAAAATTTTTTTCTCTTCATCACAAAAAGACAAAAACTAAATACCCAAAGTAGTGATTTTACTCATAAAACTTTGTGTTTGCATTAACTGGAAAGAAGTATTCCAAATGTCATGGCCTGAATAAATACATTCAAAAGAAAAGTCCACTCTCTGCTCAATGCTCCCCCCACAAGAACAACTGGGAAAAGTTCATAATTTTCAAATTAGATACATTCCCAAGTTGAGTGGATAAAGGTGATTCAAGGGAATATTCATCTGTTCAGCCTTTATGTAAACTACTTCTAAAAAGGAGGTTTCTCTTCGCCTCTTGTAAACAATATATTGCAAGCATATGTGAAATTTATTTTCTTAGCAAGGGGTATTTCTGGGTTTAGTGTTCATCTATAGTAGATGTACCAAATATATAGTCTCTGAAAATAACTGAAAGTTCCACGACACATTTCACAAGATCAAGTGTTGTAAAAGTCATTATTATGTATTAGTCATTACCTTACAGGTTGAAAAAAATTCAAAGAATAGTTTTAGCTTGCAAATAAAAAGATGTCTACAGACAGCAGTGGCTGTCAAAGAGCATGCGACAACACTAAATAAATTAACGTTAAAAGAAAAAATAACAGGTATAATGAAAGTGCAGTAAGAATTTATACAAATGTCTATAATACTGTGGATTAAACAAAACAAAACACCTTTTGTTTTCTTTTGTTTTTACAAGTACTCCCAAGTTCAAAAGACAAAAGAACCTGAGCATAAAGACCTGAAGTTTGCTTTCTGAAGACTGTGGAAGTGATGAACTGTTTTTTTCTGAGATGATCCCTATTTAAACAAACAGATCCCTCAAAACAGTCTCCTTTGTGATTCTGTATATTCAGTTCCATCTTCTAATAGGTATGTGTAATTTAAAAAATTAGTCTCATTTGCTCAAAGTATCTAACATTTCTGAGCCACAGATTTACATAAACTATTAAGTGCATTAGTTAAAACAGCAATGCAGTGTTTACTTTTTTTCTTGCACACAGCTCCTTCCCGTATTTTCCACTGACGTGTGAGAAAAAAATTGTTAGTCATAATTACCTTAATTTGGAGCTTGGGCCATACATGATTACTCATATCCATTGACAATGCTGCATTTTCCAACAGAGAACAGTTGCCCTTCGCAAAGTCTTCAGGGCAGAGGTAGCATCTTGCTTTTCAGTATTAGAAAATAATAAATATATGTGCACAAATTACAAAAATACTGACATTACAGATGCTAAGCAGAATATCCATGGAATCCTGTTGCATTTCTGAAGTTTGAAATAACAATGTCGACATATTCAGAAAAAAGTCACTGTATATTAAAATCAAGCAAGATAGATGTATCTATACAGAAAAATTGGAGCAGCTGTTTACTTTTGTTGAAGATACCAAAATAGTCGTGTTACTCTGATATTTTTTTTAATTGGACTTAAGCAGAATTTAGACCTGTAAACTCAAGATCTGAGTATTACTCCCAAAACACCTAAAACTTGTATTTTCAAACTTGCACCTGCAAAGTAGGCAGACAACTAAGTATCACTGAAGTCTACAGTAAAAACCTAAAGCCCTGCCTGTTGTCCTGGATGTGATCTATTAATAGGTCAGGCTATTTCACTTAGAAATCTAGTCGTCCTGTTGCCCTAATTTCCAATGGGAAGGCTGCATAGCTCCTATAGCTATGGGAGAGGTAATATTCAGCATCCTTGGTGAAAACAAAATTGAAATTTCAATTCTCAACCCCAAGGTGCCAAGGTCAATCCCAAACTCATGTAAACATCAGTGAGGAAGATCAGTCAGCACTACTTTTAGTGTAATGGAATTTGATGTTATAACTCAGAGTTTTGTAAGAACACATCTCTGGGACACAGGTTCAACCTGGAATGGGTTCAGCAGGGTTTACTTATAACTGTAAATTCCCCATATTCTTTTCTACATGTAAGATACAACTATTCAACTTTGTCATTATGAATAAGAGTATATATCCCAATATAGATTTATTTTTTTTTAAATCATGCAAAACCAGCAAAACATGAGTTAGTAGATACCGAAACTGAAGAAAATATCACAGCTTAAGATACTTTTTTCCAAAGTGCTTATAATTTCTTAACTAATTTTTCCTCAGGCTGGGACTGTGAAAGGATTACAAAGCACACAGGGAAGCAGCAGCACATGGTATTTTGGGATTCTGACTTCCTCAACTCAGGAGCGGTAAGGATCTTTGCAAAGCAAAACCTTTTTACACGGAAGACTCTGAAGGAGTTACGTGCATCAGAGTTCATTGCATCCAGCTTTGTATAAGAAACTGGACCTGACCGACATACATATTTTCTAAAAGACTTTGCTCTATTTTATTATTGCTGTTGAGGAGGAGGAGGTGAAGTGTTCAGGATTGTTCAGAATGTTCAGTCATTTTTAATATAAGTTTACAAGTAAGAACTTTTTCTTACATACAGTTTCATTCATATTAATTTTTTACTCATTTTTAGCTGAAGCAACTTTAGCATCCTTTAAAAAGTTCATGAAAAGATACAACAACGACATTCAGTGTAATACAAGAGATCATATTTTGTAGGTCTGAAAGATTTTGGTACTTTCTAGTAAAGGATGATAGCAACTGAGATTCTGATAGAAGAACCCACTGAACACCGGAAAAAATATTTTGATTGTTTTTACCTTATTTAATGCATCTTGGTGCTCGGCAGAAGTTGTTATTTTCTTTGCTGAACTACTTGAAAATTGCTCCAGAGTTTTCAGGAGTATGATTAGAAACCTTTGGGTGATCATTTCTGCTTGTGACTATAGGGGAATAACATTCAGAAGAAAATAGATGGGGAAAACCCACCAGTAAAAGTCAAATGGGCAATACAATATCCGTTATATACTTTGGTAATTACGTATTACTTGTGTGGCTTTTTATCCTCTAGCATCTCTGAATTTATTAGCGTTTTTAGAGATGTATTCTTAGACAGATTTATCTCCTACCTTGTACCTAAAGACAGGTATATATACATGCTGCTTTCCACTTTTCTACTTTTCAGTTTTATATTTTACTAAGTGAGCTCTAAATTGGCATGTGGCTGTCTGTGAAGAAAAAAGGCAGTTCCACTATGCTATGTTCCTTTTTTAAATGACTGAGAAGAGGTTGTGGTTTTGGTGCAGTGGGTGTTTTTTTCAGTCCCCCGAACAGAAAATGGAGCATGTGTGAATCATATCAATATAACCTATACATCATTGGTAAAAATTATGGCTGTTTGCAAATTAAAAAACTGTCACTATTGTTTATGGTGCACTACTCTAAACAATTAAAATAACAAGTCCTCAGAAAAAGTAAAAGCAAAGGCACCTTTAAAAATCTCCTTCACGTTTTTTTTTGAACAAGCTTAGTTTGCACTTTTGAAAATGCATGGAGATTAAAATGAATAAATATAATTTTTATGCATTTGATTAAAATATTCATTAAAGGAATTTACAGTGTGATGTCGCTATTTTTTTTCATTATTAAACAAAGAGCAGCTCATGTCCCCTAATTGAAAAATATATATAGGACTTTTTTTATTTTTTCAGTGTGCTCTCATAAATCAATGTTCTCATCAATTAGTATGTTGGAGTAAGCCAGCAATACTTCCTACTGACTGTTGACCAGACCAAGAACACTCTTAGTGGCTCAAAAACTTCCATGAAAACTTTGTATGTTTCATCCCTTTTTTTTCCTTTCCAGTTTCCACATTTTTAAAAAAAGGAGAGAAAAATAGAGGTCTGCAGAAACCAAACAATGATAGTAAATGCAAAACTCCAGCAGTTTTATGAGACAGAAATTTAAGAAACATACACATGTGAGTTGCCCCATTTTCTCCACCTATAGTATCAAATAGGTATTTCCTTTACTGATGCTTGAATATTCAGTTTTATTTCATTTTACAGGGAAGGTTTTGAATTAGAGTTATTGCTCCAGATCTTACATTAAATCTGCAAAAAAATGTATGCATTTTTATTATACTGCAAAGAAGAAAACAACTGGGTCTTCTTTTTTTAAGATAACAGGAAAAAAAGTAGCAGTTTGCTTGTGTAAAACAGCATGGTTGCTGCTGCGGCTAAACCAGACTCTGAATGAATTCATTGGTGTCAGTAGGCTTCTGAAGTTACCTGAACCCAGCTGTGAAACAGCCCATAAAATGGATTACATGATGAAGGAAAGTACCTGGCTTATGAGCTACACAACAACTTCTGGCCTGCAACATCAGGCTGTTTTTTTCAGGAAAAAAATTCTACTAGTAGGGTTTGTTGACGTAGGTCTCAGTTGAGAAGCATGCAGTTGGTGGCAGGGCCACCAGCTTCTCCTTTGAAATGCTGTGACCTTGTTAGGAAGATCATGGATCTGCCTGACTTGCTGGGAGTGATAAGGCAGATGAAAGACCAACAGTGAGAAGCAAGAGCATCATATGGAGTTGCCAGGAGAAATGATGAAGTCAAGTGATGAGTTGTAACAAGTTCTGCCCAGGGAGTCTGACACGTCTGTATACATCACATTGGCTAGGTTATGTGATAAAATTTCATCTGTGCACACACCAAGGAGCATGTAGAGACCACCCTTATCAGCTCTACAGATGGCAAACCTGCAAGCCTGGCTTCAGCTCTAATGAGAGGTGTCTTTGTAGTCAGATGCATTTTGTGATGTGGTGAGCCATTAAGGTCAGGACATCACGAGGAGCAGCCTTCACATTACCAAAATAATAAAACATCCTAAAGAATATGCAAGCTCCATCATAAGAACTGTATTTTAGTATCAAAAAATCAAGAAAATAAGTGGCTTTTATTACAGCACTCAAATCCATGAGTCCTCTTTACTCTTTTCTGAGTTTTATTTTAATGAGTCAACAAATCAACCTCAAGATCTTTTTCAGTTCATTAATCAAATCAACTAGATCCTTTCATTTGGAACAAATCCCTGTCAGCTGATTTTCATAAGTACACCTAATGAACAAGCCTTTGGAGTTGCTTAGATGTGGCTGCCCTTACAAATACCTGTTTGAAACAAGGAATATATTTATGCCTGCTCTGCACCTATGCTCCTTGACAGCACAGCTCGTCATTTCTGGCTTGACCTTGTATCAGCCTTCCTCAGTGAGGAAGACTAGGGCTACTGAAGCCCTTGTCCATTACTCCTCTGCCAACTGTGGTACTAGAATTGGTTTCATGTATGGTATAAGCGTATTTCTCAGAGTTCAGCTAGCAACATATGCTGGCTTCCACCAAGAAGTAGACCATAAGTCTCAGCCACAGCATAAACTTTTTTTTTTGGTACTGTTCTTAAACCTGCTCAATACATACAGAAAATTTTCAGTTAAAAAAAATCATTTCTGTAGGAGGGCTGAGCTGATCCATAAATTATACTGAACTAAAATAATGATCCCTAAAATAGAGATCTTGCAGGGGGTTGCAACAGTAGGATTAAGTCTCTGGGCAGCAGCTTGCTCTCTTACAAAAAAAAAAAAAAAAAAAAAAAAAAAAAAAAAAAAAAAAAGTGAGGAATAGTAAAGAAAGAGGTATACTAGAAACACAAAAAAGCCTGTTTTACAGTAAGCAATAATGACATTCAGAACCAAATTAAGCAAATAAAACAGAACAACCTCTGTGGCAGCAGCAGAAAAGAAGAAAACAAAAGCCAGAACAGGAACATCTTACTGCTGGATTCTTTCCAAACAATCTCCACAAGCAGTGTAGAAAAGCAAAAAAATGAAATAAGACCAGTTTAGCATTACTGAGACAAGAGACCTCACAAGAATATTCTTAAAGTGGTTGCATATTATACCTCTCATGACTTTCATATATCTCCTTATAGCTAATAGTTCCTTCAAAATTCTGACAGATTAACTTTGTTTATTCTTATTTAATTATTTTTTGAGGTCATGGATTTTTTTTAGTGGCGATCTAATGTGGAAAGCTATATGCATTTAGCCTGTAAATGACTTGCAACCATTGTAAAATAGTATTTACCTGTATGTTTCCCAAATACCTTTCTTTATTAGGACACATAATTGTAGATGCTGTTTCAAATACAAGAAAACTCAAAAAATCTTCAGTTAATTTCTTACTTTATGCTGTAATAGTTTAAGTTTGATTTTAAAAAGACTGTTTAACAAATCTTAATGCTACAGCCAAACTGTAGCAAACAACCACACAGCTGATGACTTCAGTTTATTTATGTGTCTCCCACCTGAAGTAATACCATCTACTTTTACATCCTATTCAAACAAACAGAAAATTGTATATATTTCTCCCATTACTGAATATAAAAAAGAGGCTTTTTTTACCTTGTTTCTTCTATGCTTTTGCTTCTGCATAGGCTTTTGGCTGCTTACATTGTTTTGACCCAGAGTCAATCTAATACAAAGCTGAGTTGCATATATCGTTCACTCACTGCTTTGCCTTGCTGGTAATTCTTAAGTTTTGTCTAACATTTTCGCTGTCTTCACTTTCCAAGCCCTGTCAAATTTTGCTAAGGCACTTCTCTTGGGAAGTGTTGGGGTAACTCTCTTAGGCAGCATGGTTTACTCCACTATTGCTGAGAATTCTTGAGAGTAAAATAAACAGGGAAGAGAGTGAAGTCAGCTTATTACAGCCACCCAAATCGGATGTTAGACACATATATTCAAATGAGAAGGAGTAAGGAGAGCAAAGCTGTTGCTGAATAATGTGGCTTTGGCAAGGCTCCCTGCAGCATAAGACCCTGCTAAAATGTAAACTTTCTAACTGCAGTTCAGTGCCAATTAGTTTTCCACCTTTCAAAGAGCTTACAGAGGACCAACATGCTATCTTAAAGCTCTGGAGCTCTGAACATGTAGAATTCCCATAAACAAAGCAGGGAGGACTTCCTTTGGGGAGACTTTAAATCATTTGGAAATTAGTTGCCCTGGATTAAATTCATGTGTGTGAATTCATCTGGCAGGATTTGTCTCAGCCTCAATCCATCAGAAATCAACAGCAAAGTTATGAGTAATTTTAACCATACCAGACTACTAACAAGGACCATAGGCAATGACCACAATCTATATTTAAATGATTTAGGGAGCGTTTGCAGAGTTAATGCTGAGTGAAATTCTTTTGTCCTTTTGTCACTGGTCATCTCCTCCTGCATTATTTGTGTGATTTAGTGGATAAACTATTCTTTGATGTGGCAAACTGATGACATCATGGTATACAGGTGTCTCTGCCTTTATTTGGAAAAGTTATGAGCCTTGTCTGAATTCACTTTTGTCCTTACATCTCTTGTTCATGATTCCTCTCACTGGGGTTAGAAGACTAAGGGCTGCTGTTCTTCAGTAACTGACTAAAAATAGTTTGACTGTTGGGGAAACAGCTATTATGATTCAAAATGATCTTTGACATATGAACTGAGAAGGTTGTCAACTTGGAACACTGGTTTGGGCAGGATCAGCATTCTAGCTTACATAGGCACAACAGTAACAGGAACTGACGACTAAATAACACTTGGGTTTTATTAGATAACACACTAATTACTATGGAATAATAGTAACAGATTGCATTCTAAATGGATTTTGGAGGTAATATGGTAGAATCCAGATATGTTAAGAAATTGAGCTGCTCTTTTAGAAGATGTTTTTCTCTTGGGTATTTAAAATCCATCTATGGTGGTGGTTGTCCTGCAGTTAGAAAAGCTGAACAAAGAGTCTGTAATTTCAAGAGTTCAAGTCACACTCTTCAGTTTAAGTGCTTTTCCTCACCCTTCTCATTGCATGGATGTGAATGAGCCACAGGTGCCTTTAGTCCATCTGTTCCTAAGAGTCCAGGCAGGCTCTGAAGTAAAGGGGAAGGCAGTCAGGTAGTGAAGAGCACAGAGACATCATCTCAGAGAACTTCCAGGTACTGATAAATACCCCTTCTTCAAAAGATCACTTATATTCGCAGAGAGTGAGTGGTTCCCAGTCATACCAGGTTTGCAGCCCTATGGGAGCATATCAGCATTGAAGGGGAACTCCTTACCCAACAGCAGTGGCGGAGAGTTTTGCAAAGGGGCAGTGGTGCTCCAGGTGGCTGCTTGGCTTTAGATTGAGACATTAAGCCCTTTTGGAACACATGTTTAAAAGAGTGGGTGAATATCTATCTTGATAACTCAAAATGGGTTTTAATGCCACGTGCCATCCAACCTTTGGTTAATATAGCAGAGGACACAAGCACAAAAAATTCAAAAATTCAAAAATTCAGTACTTCACTAAAGCCATGAAACTGAACAAAATGCAAGTTAATGGACTCTTACTGACTGAAAAAAAAAGGGAAGACACTGACACAATTTTAAAGCATTTATTTACATGCTTTTCTTATTTTTGTGTATTTAAATTTGAATTTAAATTTCATGTCTGTTTCACTTTTATGTATTTGCAGAGGAACTGCATTCCTTCCTATCACAGCTAAACTTTCATAAAGTGCAAAGGGAAAAAAGGCAAGCTAAGCTAAGGGCTCTCCAATGTTTTCTATGTAAGAGAAATAATGAATATTCCTCATGCCATGTAACCAGAAAATTAGGTGATACACCTCTGTCTAAGGAGAAAATAGACTAATGCACATGGTATTCTGCTTCTTTTGTACAGGGATGAGGTGAAGTTGTTCAAGTGGATTTCTACTGTCCACTCATATCAGTAAAATGACAGTTCAGCTAGCTCCATGTTGGAAAATCAAGCTTATTGAAGGGGTGTATTAAATCTGAGAAATTTCGAGGCAAGGGTGAAAGATGACTTCTATAGAGACTAAATGTTGTGATAAAAATTTGTTCAGGACCAGTATGGGAAGAAAGGAATAGGTAACCACGTTTCTAGGTGCTTGAGAATTTTGTAATATACTATGGTTTTCCATCTATAGTTTCACCTTAAAATAAATTATTGAGAAAACTGGAAACAAAATTTTGAACCTACATTTAGGTAGACAAAGTGTGAGTGTTACTAGTATAAACAAGGAGTAGCAAAATGCAATGATACTCTTAAATGTGAAAACCAGATTTCTGCTACTGTATTTATACAACAAGGTACTAATATGAACACTCAGGAAGTAACTAGTATGTATGGAAACACAGAAAATAACAGATAAAACAGGAATAAGAAATTCAACCTGTTAGGTGAAATTCCTCAATGCTTTTTTAGCTATTGATTTTCATATAGTTTACTGTGACAGTGAATATCAGTGTTTAAATTCATGTCAAGTTTTGTCTCTATCACCTGCATCCTTCATGAAGGAATTTACTTTAAAGTTGTTATGAAATTATTTCTAGTCTTTAGATATGATCAAAACCCCACTTTTATGTATCTCCTAATGCTAACCCCTTCCTTGCAAACAAGTTCTAGCATCTCATTTGAAACCTAGGATGTGTAACAAGTTTACAGAAAGTCTTAATTTTAACATTTCCGTGATGACTACACAGAAAATAGTGGGAAAAAAATAAATTAAGTATGTGGTGATTGCTGTATTTGTATTAGTTTTTTGATCAGCTATTTGCAGAAAGTTATCACTGTCTTGGGTAACACATTCTCTCAATTAATTATTGATTTATTTGGAAGTTGGTGTAACCAGCTTTTCTTATATCTTGTGCCTCACATTACATCTGCTTGGAAGGCACTAGCAGGCAAGTCACCCATGAAAAAGGATATGTCTTAACTTCCAGCAGAGAAAACCCTTGTAAGCACTCCCTTACAGGTTTTGATCTCACATTGTTCCTAAATTATTGGTGGAATAATGTGAGATCAATATTAATCCTTATAGCTGATCTCCCCTTCAGAATCCTCCAGGACTTCCAGACAGGTTTTTTGCTTGATTTTCTCTGTATTTTCTATGTGAGGCAGTCTGGCCATTTCCAATTAAAATAAAGTTTATCTCCCTTTTTAATATGTAAATATCTTTTTTTTTCCAATTAAGAGTAATTTCTTGCACTTAACTGGCTAGTACACAACTCTTCGTCTCTGCTCAGGATAAACCTCTTTCCTTTTTTTGTGGTTTCTTTCTGGTTTTGCAGAGGAAAAGTCAGAGGAATCCTCGGATGAGCAAACTTAAAGCACTTTGAGCCCTTGGTGTCTGAATTGCCACAGGACAGAATGGGGGGTGCATTCCAAGTGAGTATAAAATTGGTCTGTAATTCTTTGCTCAGTATTTTGCTGTAAACACAAGCATGTCCTTCCACTAGAGGCCAAACTGGTCCTGTAACTGAAATGCAGTGTACTACATAAGTAGAAAGAATTTCTCCAAGTGGTATGAGAAGCTAAAAATTTTTCATACTATTCAGTAATGAGGAAAAAAAGATAAAAAAACACTGGCAGAAAACAAAAGTCTTGAGATATTCCAAATTTATATTGTAATTTGAACCAGACAGGTTCAAATGGGGGATTCTTGTTGTGCTCTCTCCTGGGAAGGAAAATGGAGTGTTCTTGCCATTCCTATGTGGAGTAAATACAGAAAATTGGTATTGGTGGCCTCAAACAATAATCAGGGGAAGCTGCTTACATTATACTGTTTGTAGGGATAGATTTAGCCCATCAGAGTCTTCTGCAGTGAGGGGCTGATCTGAGATTTCTGGGTCAGAGAAGGGTGACTGAGATATCCCTCATTCAGGTTTCCTTTGAAGTCTGTTTTCAGGGAACAGCTAGTGGCAGTGAGCATGACAGTACTGGGAACACTATGCCTTTATCCGGTGCTGATCCATTCGGTGGCTGGATCTGAGGCTTAGTGGCCTGCTTCAATTTGGAGCTTTTATGATGGAAAGAGTCCTTAAGCCTTCTGTCTCTGTGGAGGGGGAGTCTGTCTAAGAAGTGAGTTTTCTGGAAACTCAGCACAGTGGAAGACAAGACATATAATTTATGTTTTCCTTTTCTGGTCATCCTCTTCTGAGAAAGGTGGTACATTAATCTTAGCGTTGTGTTTAAAGGGGGACTTTATCTCCAATTCTGCCATCAAAACGTCAGATCAAGAGTAAAGGAGGTGATATCCCAAGAAATACCTTCAAGTCCTTTTTATGCAGTATATTGCAGTTTCTGCATCCTGTTCTCCAGTGGATCTGTGGAGTATCTGAGCAAAGATTGTATTTACAGTTACAGTTTACAGTGGGAAATGGAACTCACTTGTTCCTAATTTGACATTTTCTGCAGGCCTTATTATTCTCCACATAAAACTTCTGTCTATTTCAAACGTTAGTGCTGTTTGTGGATTTTTGCTATGACAGGATTCTGGGCTCATCATTCTCACATAGAACATAATGAATGTTTGAGTATATATATCTACCTAGTACATAGCTGCCTTGCCCTCTCCCATCTCTTGCTTCAGGTTTGGATGTTGCTGGGAGTTGAATATTTTACAGGGAGATGTGCCTACCACACACAACTAAGAAGGAAACATTCCCTGCAAGACAGGTTTAATTTCAAAGCTGTTGGGTTGTTGGGATAAGCTACATCAAATGAAAGACATTAAACAGAAGGAAAAGATTTCACACAAGCAGAGAACAAGCCTCAAAGAATCTGTGAGTCATTGCTTACAGAAGGTGTAAAGGAAAGTCCACTCTAGTCCAGCCAGCTGGCTGAGAGGAGCCAAAGGCAGGACAGGCACACCGTGCACCTGTGTTACTGTTCCACAGGTGCTCCTCTGTGAGGCCTTGACTTTGGGTGTATGTACATCAGCGTGAATATATGTGTGGACAATCTCTAAAGGCAAAATAGTCATTACTACTTGCAACCCATATTCATAGTGCATTCTGAAACAAATGTCCAAAGGCTGTGTGTGTGGAGTAACTTTATGTTAACTTGTGAAGGTAAGAAGTTTCAGGATGTTTCTGCCATTTGTTTTCTGATATCATCTGCAAATATTTAAAGCTGCCAGACTTGGATGCTCTTATCATCTGATCGTCCATTCTTAAGTCTTAACAACTGAACTTAATTCTTGGTGAACAACCAGCTCACAACAAGGAGTTCAGTCTGATCGCACAGATATCCTCACCTCTTGTGTACAGTTTCTATTACTGACAAATTGCTCTGAAGCAAGACTTGCAAGGTCCTGCAGAAAGACTTGGAAAACTTTCTTACCTGCACAGTTGCTAAGAAATTTATCAATTAAAAGATTTTTATTCCTTTCTTAAGTTGCCTGGGTCTCTGCTTGGAATTCGAGATTGATTCACCAGACTGAGCCTGCACAGTGTAGCAAAGACATAAAAGACACTGGTAGTTCCGTAGCATTGGAGCAAATCCTTTCCATCCCTCTTTAGGACACAACATACATGCCTAGGATGAGTGGTACAGTAACAGCGGGCTTCTCTTTCTCTTTGCCTTTGGGAAAACTAGTAATCTGTGATGATACTTGGTTCTGGCAATAAATAATTAATACTTTGTTGTTGTTCTTGTTTTTACATCCTTGTCCTGTTTCTTTCCCTGCATTCTTCACTTGTCTTTCTGATTTTTAGGGTATTTGTTTTTTGACCACCAGTGCCAGATCCTTTTTCTGTCTTGGGCATATTTGTATTGTTATTAGAATCAGTGAATCATAAAAAACCAAACACAAGCTTACAGTGTGATCCTCTTGCTCAGACCATAGAAAAAAGCTCAACATTTATGGTCCTGATTTGCCCTATCCCACCAAGGACATACAAATTCTTCTCTGTAGCTGACCTTAATTTTACCCATTCCAAATTTCTGCAGTTATTTATATGAACCGTCCTATGGTAACACACATCATCTGGAGGCATAAAACATAAAAGCACATAAGCTAGCTGTGTATGTACTATTGCCATGCTTAAAACCAGCCATACTCCGAGCCCTAGGACCCATTAAATTCCCTGAATCCCCAATGGTTTGTTTGCAACTGAACATGTGCGAAGAGAAGTGGCCATAGGCTGTGTGGGGGTCCCAGACCTAAAATACTGTCACTGTTCTACCCATCAGCCTGTCTGACAACATTGTCTGGCTGGCAAGTCTGTCTTCTGCATCTCAGATGAACCTTGCAGTTAGGGATAGGTTCTGCTTTGGAGCATGGAAAATGTCCATTTAAATTTCAGCTCAAAACCCAGGACTCTGGAGAATAAACAGGTAGATCTTGTTATTGTTGTTGCATATAGAGACAGAGGAATCCCAGGCAGAAATTGAGTTTTTCTCTTCTTTTCTCTTCATATAGTGCTACATGAGACTGATTCAAATGCTAAGCCCTGTGCTAGTATTTGGAATACAAGAGGGAGGAATTCATAATCACATCGTAAGAGAGATTGATGATGAACCTTAAAATGAGTGGTATCTGTTCAGTTTAACGAGGAAAAGGTTAAGGGTGATTTGATCACATTCTGATAGGAAAATTAATACTTGTGATTTGGCCTTTCAATCCAACAGAAAAAGGCATGTCAGGATTCAATGACTGGTAGATGTAGCCTGACAGCTGAAAAAAGGCATATGCTTTTAAAACTATAAAGATAATTGAGCAGTGTATTAGCTCACTGAATGTTTTTAAGTTTAAATGTAATCTCTTTCCTGAAAGATGTGCTTTCCTTTAAACTAGAATGAAATTGTGCAGGTCCTAATAGCTCCAGCTAAATGTCCATACTTAACCTTTAAACCTCACGATTCAAAGACAAGTGAGTTTAAACACACTAAGAATGAAATGCCAGGAGAAGAACAGTTTGAACAGCTGGTAAACTCTGAACTAGGTGCTAGCAAAAGAGGCATTTACCGACAGAAACCAAATTTTTCACTTGCTTTGTATAATACTGACATAATCCTATAGCATCCTACCTTTTCTTAGCTCAGGTCTGTAGAATGAGCCTGTCTTTATGCATGCCTTCCTTAGGCAACAGGCCTGAAACAAATGTCACGGATTCCCATCTGGTTCCGGTTTCTGGGATTGTGGTTCCCACCCGATCCCAGGCAAGCCAGGTGGTGTGTCAAGAGACTAGGCACTGCTAAATCTGGATTTGTACCACCTAGGAGGTGATGGCATATATATAGAATGTGTGCTGTAACTGAGATACAGGACCACACTCTTTTCTCCTTCTTCATTCAGGAACTCATGTTTTCTAATGAAAAGTCTCCAAATTACTTTGCATCAATGTTCTAAACTGCCAAAAAAAGGTGAAATATTAATTACTAATTTAACCCCATAATCTAAACAATCCTACTGCTATGAAAGTATCAGTTGCTTAGTTTTGTCTCAGAGCATCAAGCAAGTTGGATAGCTGAGATCACAATTTCCAGCAAATAACCCACCTTCTGTTCAGACTCAATACAACTTCCATGCATGAAGAGAGACTGAATGCCTGTGTTTTAAACTGTAGGCTTAAATACAAAGTATGTATGATGACCAAATGTACATTAAGCACCCAGGATAAGAGATGATACAGTGTTGAGTCCTAGCTCTATATAGCTTGGGTTAGTGAAAAAAAAAAAAAAAAGAAAAAAAAAAAAAAGATAAAAATAAAAATAAGACTCCCAGGTCATATGCCAAGATTGAAGTGCAGCATCAGGAATTTTCCATCTCATAGACAGAGATGAAAGAAATACTTAGGATTCTCCCTCCTTCTGATCATGCTCTTGGTGTAAGTTGAGCCTAAAGGGCAGTCATTGTGTTCCCCTTTTCACTTGGCCTCCCCAAAACTGAAAATAAAAGAGGTCAAGTCTACAGTCAACTGAAATTAGAAAAGCAGGAGGAGAAGTTGCTTCACTTGAAGGCTGCAGATTTTAATGCTTGGCAAGAAACTGGGAATTTCTAATTGCTGGCAGCATCTCAGAGGAATCATTTGCTTTGTTACTAAATTAGATGCATTTGGGGCACTAAAATTATCTACAAGTATTATTGTTTTTTTCAACAGCTTCAAAAATATAGTTGTTGTGAACTTCTCTTTTAACATCCATGTGTTTTTATATGAATATTTCACATTTGGGGGTCACAAAGGTACAGTTAGCATACTGATACTCATTTATGTAATCAAGCCACAATATTCCTATCTATCTTTGATTGCAGGCAGCAGCTCATTTTCTCAAAGGATGGAAGAATGAAAGCAAATAGACATACAGTCCACGCTGACAAATTATTCATTATGTTTAAGAGCATTCCACAGACCGAGCTGCTGCACTGCATTGTTTAGGCAGAAATATACAGATGGGATAACCTGAACTAAGACATTCAGAGGTGTCTGAACATGAATTTAAGACAGTAACTAAGCACAGCGAGGAAGAACAACAGACACTTCCAGCCAAACAGAAATTATTAGTAACAGAACTCTCCAGCTACATTTTCAGAAAGATGGGAAGACATAGCTCAGATTGCTACTTCCCTTTTCCCACTGCAGACATCCCATCTTACAGAGTGAGGCTCTGCAACATGAATACATATGGATTACCACTGAGTTTTTATGAAGTTGACCAGAATAATCTTCAATTTATGAAGATAGATACTAGCCTGGCAGCTCGTTGAACTTGCCAGCTCAGAACGCAGCCTTGCAGCTGCCAGATGGAGTCAGCATGCTGATGTTTTGAAAGGGACCTGGGAGGTGACAATGAAGGTAGAGAGTAAAGAACCTAGGGAGTGATTACAAGTTAAGAGGACAGAAGAGGATGATTGTCAGTCAGATGAGAAAAAAGTAGTGATCTTTAATCCCCCAGCTCTCTTCAGTGAGGAAAGCTGGGCATGCAGGGTCAGATACCAAGTTTTTTGATATTTACTGAACAGCTACATTACCACTATATGATGGTATTTGTGCTGCTTGCCTTATTTCTTGCTTAAGCCTAGTTCTCAAGACTAGTTCCACCCTATAGTCCCCAGCCTTACTGTGCATCTTGATTCTCCTAGTCACCATGTTTCCAAAGAGAGATTAAATAGAAGAGACCGGTTTTGTTTTATACCCCCTCACAGTTGGTAGTATCCCTCTATGTTCCCAAAAAATTTCCAGAGCAGTGCTGCCACATGTATGGAGTTAGTAGGAATTTCAGGATTATGATATGAAGGGATTTTAGTGATGCCTTCTCCTACAGAATTTCAGCTATCTTCCTTTAAGCAAAGAAAAAAAAAGCAAATTTTGGCTACTGTGTGAGGTCTCTTGATCTACTTGATATTACATAGGTGGGAGAGAAAGGAACTGAGGAATACTCTTCATAAAAACCAGTATTTAATGCACTTAATTGTACCAGAATTTTATTCATGTTCATGTCTCTGTTTGAAAAAGGCAAGAAAATATCCACCAATAAATAGGCTGGTGGCTTTCCCCACTGGTGGTGGGTGTTCTGTTTATTAAAATCATGTTCCTTACTTTCTTCACCTCTCCTTCTTGCATTTTCAAAGCACTGGGCTACCAGCAGCTGTAACCCAAACAGCTCTAATCTGATTCTTGAATATATTTATTCTGTGCAGTATTCTGTTGCCCTAGATGAATTAAGACTTGGTAGACCAAATGTTATAAACAGCTTTGCTGACTAATGCTGCTGTGAAGTCCTTTAATTAAGTCTTTGATCACTTTTTCAAATACCTCTGTAATAACATTTCTACTGTTCGAGCTGTCACACCTTTTTTTGTCTCCTGCCTTCAAGTAATTCATAGAGCACTTCCATGTAGAATCACTTCTGGAGCTGCCCAGAACAGAACCAAAACTTTGTTCAGTTTACATGGGTTCTTTTAAAAAAACAGCCAACATGAGCTGCTCGCATCTTGCTCAGCAACACCCATGGATGACTTGTGCTACTAAACCAGGTAGAGCATCCCATGGTGGGTAGTCACTGCACAGTTTTCATGTGTTCAGGTGGCTTTGGTGCAAGCTCTGTGTCACAATTCCACATAGCTGTATGTGCAGCTTTCTGGAGGTGTGCCCACACCAAATGCAATGGCACCTCTAAGACATGAAGAAAACTCAATTGATTGGATAGTTCAGGGTCTAAAGTTTGGCTCCCATTTTTCTCCTTATTTAGGTAATATACCATGGTTTAGTTGTCCATCACTGAGGACTCACAAGCTCCCATGATCAAAGCTAACCTGAGAAGGCTAATGAGTGTGTTCAGCAACATTTATCTAAATATACCTTTGGTGACCCTGAAGAAAGGTATGTGGCCCAATTTGATGGCCATACTGTCTGATTAGATGGGATTTTCACAGCCCGTTAAACAAGAACACGTGGTTTCACTCATGTCTCATTCAGAACTTTAAAAGGTGGCTGAAGTGCTTCTTGGCTGTATCATCTTTGTTGCTGCAGCAACAGAAGAACTGTAAATGGCAGCCAAATGTGGGAACACAACCGACAAACAAGAGGAAGCTTTAAGTGAAGTCATCAATACAGGAGAGTCAAGGAACACCTCTACACTCCTGGAGAACAGGCACAGCAATGAAGTCCTCTACTTCGAAAGGGTGGTTGAGAGAAGCTTAAATTACTGAGGGCATAATCTATTCATGTGTCATGTGTTTTAGGGAGCAGAAAACAAGAAGAGCTGCAAGTACAGCTTCTGTGGGTATTACAGTGGAAAATTTTCCCATCTCCAGTCACAGACTGGCAGCTCACAGAAAGTATCCATGACCTTGCTCACCTCTGGTAGTCATGTCTCTTCCATACCTTCTTCCTCACACTGCTACCAACCTGTCTGGCTTTTCTTCACCATTTGGTCACCACTTGAGCTCCCATGTATCTCCTGTGTTAGGTCCAGAACCACTCCGTCTCTTTTCTAACACTCATGATCTCCTTTTACAGTCTGCAAGAACTCAAGAACTCACTGTTCCTCCTCCGTGCTTGTGTAGTTCTAAAGATGTTATTAAGGAAAGCAAGACAAACCTTGCTAATACCATTTTTCACATGCAGGATTGATTTTGAACCCTTACCTTCTGAGCCCCTTCCTCCAGACCCTTTTGCTCAATTATAATCCACGTCCTGTAGAAATACAGGTGCATGTGATATGATATTAAGGAAGCAAAGGAAGACACAAAAACATATACTTTTTTCTTCTTTCAGTAGCATGGATAGAAGCTGTATTAAACTGAATAGACTTTTATAAAATTGGCAATTAACATGTAACTTAACGAGGGTTTTAGAACTTCCTTATCCCAAGCCAACATTGGAGCAGGTACACCCTTGAAGGGGTTGACTGCAGCCTGGGAAAGACTCACACGGGAGCATGGGAAAGGAGTGAGAAACAAGGATGGGCAGAGTGAAATCACTATATCCCGACTGCAACCCCCTCATGCTGCTTGTTAGCTCACTGAAGAGACTGAGTGTGACCTGTGGTGATAACAAGGGGGAAGAGAGGAGTCTGGAGGGAAGCTGAAAGGGAGGAGGGCTGTTTTTTCCACTAAGTGTTTTAACGTTGGTCTTTTTTTGTTTCCCAATATTCAAATCGGTAACGAAATATTTATGCTAATTGGCAACAAATTAAGTTAAATTCTCCAAGTTGAGGCTGTTTTGCCCATGACAGTGTGTGGTGACTTCCCTGTCATTATTGTGACCTTAAAGCTTTCTTGCTCCTGTTCTTCCCATTTTCACTCCCATGCTGCTGGAGGAGTGACTGAGCAGCTGTGTGGGTGCTTGGCTGTTGGCTGGGGCCAACTTACCACTATCATCTGGGCAAGCATAACAATCAAAGAATTGCCAGCGATACTGAGCTTACTGAACTACATTTTCTGATGCTTGGAAGCCCTCTACTGGATAGGTAAAAAGAACACAAAATCCTTCATTGCTAAATGCTAAATGTGTCAGCTGAAACTCAACAGCTGAACATTTGCAACATTTGTAAGATGCAGTGTGTCACAATCCTGAAAATTATTACTATGGGGAAAATGCTCTGCTGAACATGAGGACTTGGCTTAAAGGACACAGGGAGTTATTAGCTGCTATATGTGTTACAGACTTCTGCAGTTGCACACAAACTTGCACAAGTGCATTCAAATTAGTTGCCTCTACCTTTCAATAAAGTGTTGGATCTATGGCCAAATGCTTCACTAAAGAGGAAGATGTTTTGGTTAATGCCCTCCCAAGGCATTAACCTTTGAATTGTGCAAAATCGGGATATGTTGGAAGGTGAAAGCATCCAAGACCCACCCTATTTTTCATGTTTTCCATTTTTCCCTCCCACCAGCATTGACCAGCATGCACAACCCCATACCACAGGTCCCAGCAATGCCCCAGCCATTCTTCTCACCCACTAGCCCTGGCTGACACAAAGCTCTGTAGTTCATGAAGAGAGGTGCATATCAGCCAAGCCCCAGGGAGTCTGCACTTACCTCTTGTGCCCACTAGCTACATCACCTCCTGTCTCTGGGGCACGTGGGTTTCCTTGGGAATTTTCTGACAAATCTCATAAAAAAGACTCTGCAAGACTGCCTGCTCCATCCCTGGCCAAGATCAGGGTTGGAGTAACACCAAGAAGGATGCTGTGAACAGGAAGGATTGTCACTGAGGTAGTGGCACCCCTCCAGCCCAGCTGCCATGCCAGGGTCCTCTCCCAAATGATTTCAAGGAATCCTCAAAGATGCAAACTTTGCCCTCTCACGAAACCAGGCCTGAAATAAAAGTTTCTCTCCTTCCAGGGAAGTCTTTAAGCACCCCAAAAACCTCACAAGCCAAGAGGGAAGGACCAAGGCTTCTCTGGCACCAAAATCCCAACTTTACCTTTTCTTCAGAATCAGAAAAACGGAGACTTGAAAAACATTAGTACTGTAATGGCACTAACATAACAGGGCCACGGGTCAGACTGCTGTAATATTGCTGAAGTACAGGGGGACAGGGAAGTCCAATTACTGGAAAAAAAACCCCATAGGTCTTTTCTGTGCTTTGAAGAGAATGGATGTATCTTTATTCTTCTGGACAACTAAACTAATTTGAAATCATACATATTCTTTAAATCTGTGCTTTAGGCAAATTACAAACTGCATTTGAAAATTATTTCCTAGACATTATACTCAATACCCTGAGTTTAAGCAGGTAGACTTACTGGCAACAACCAACCACACTGGATGATTTTTAATTTTGTTCAACTTAATAGCCACAATCTAGACAAGAAGCCATTTCAGTTGAAGAATTGAGATTGCCAGTATTTTTCTGTGGAGTTAAAATGAAATATGGATCGTGGGTCATACATTTTTTTGAGATGCAATTTTAAAAATAGATGACATTCAAAACCAACACCTTTTTTCTCCATTATACTGAAATATAAATTTCTTCAGCCACTCTGCTATATTCTTAACACATTTTCAAGTTTGGGGAAAAATCCAAACCTACTGCTGAGGTCTCAGTATATTTTCTTTTTCTTGCTAAACTAGGAGTAATAAATAATCAACACATCTTGACTTGAAACTTCAGCTGCCTTTAACACTGGATTAAAAAAAAAAATTGATATTGACTGTGTGCTGCTGAATTTGTACAGCAAACTTGTCTGTGCCACTGCTTGCTGCAACACCTGTCACTTCCATAGTACCAGTGAGTTCCAGATGCACTTTATTCAGGATGATTTTCTTTTTTATGTATCTTTCTTTTATATATATACACATACATATTTTCATACATATATTTCTTTATATGTAAAAAATAGATTTTTTTTGTTTATACATATAAAATATATTATCAGAGAACCTGATTAAAACTCAGTGCAGCCCCAAACCTGTCTCAGTGTTTCTTAAGATCCTATGTAGAGTTCTCTCTGCATTTATCTCTAAGACTTGCAATTATCCTCACCTCTTTCTTCATATTCCATTTTTGGTTCCTGTTGTGATTTGGCTCTGACATCTGATAAGCCAGCAGATCTGTTTCAGCATGTCCGTTCTGTATGCTTGAGACAAAATTAATCTCACCTAACTTCGAACGTTTAGAGCACAGAGATTTATACTAATCACTGCCAGCTCCCACTACAGTCAATGAGGGGAACCAGACCCTTGTAGAGACCCGCTCCTCTGACTGACTGCATGCCACTGCCTTCCACTGACAAGGCAGAGAGCCCAAGGTGACGTAGTTCAGATGCAAACATCCAAATTGGCAAGATAAATTCCACTGTCTGTGTTAGATCTTTATTAATCCCCTGCTATTAATAAGCTCAAGATTACAAAAACATACATTTTGACAATTATACGCTTTCAGGTGTAATGTTTTTGTATTCCTAACCATAAATAATAAGCCAACCATTAAAAAGCCTGCTACAAAAATACACTCTTTTTTTAGTATGTCTGCTTGTACCAAAACAATAATAAAATATAGACAAGTTTATTGATGGCTGTAAATGTTACTGTTGATGCTAAATAAATAGCAATACCTTACTTTCAAGCATTATAACATTTCCCCATGCAGAGCAGAACCAAATCTAAACTAAGCACATTATTTCATTCAGAGAAAAAAGTTTCTTTTCAATAAATAAAGTATCTGATAAGCAGGTTCTGGTGAGATGAAATTATTATAGGTTATCAAGCCTTCGTCGTTAAAAGCTACAAATTATTGAACAAAACTGAACTCAGAAAAACTTTCAAGAAACAAAACTGTTACAATACAGAACTCTGGTGTTTGTGTTTATAAATATATATACATGTACATACAAAAAAAAGGACTGCAAGGGTTAAAATTGCCTTCCTTTACACAAAGGAACCAAGCACTCTCTGTTAACTCCAAGCCTTACCACATAGTTACCTCAAGCAACTGCTTTAGCTCCTGCTGGCCCTGTTCACATTTTTGTTACTGGCTTGTATTTTCTCCTGTAGGAATTAAAAAAAGAAACCTGCCTGTCCCTGTATCTCTAGAATAAGGAAAGGAGAGGCTTTGTTTCTTATTAAATCCCACTTTCTTCAGTGCAACCGTATGCCTATGGGATTGTAAGCTTTTCACAAGTATTTTGCTAGATCTGCTGTATCATTTTAAAATTTCTTCAAATTAAGGTCCCTTAATTTTTGAAATAATCAAAATACAATTGATTCATTTAGCAAACAGAACTGGGCAAAACATTCCACATAATAAGGTAAATCTCATTTAGTTGTCCTGAACAGAATTCTTCAAAAATTGAGGTCTAAACTAAAGATAGAAATCTTATGCAATGAGATTACTATATACTCAGAAGATAAAACATGTACACACACTGCTGAATTCACATAATGCATAGAAAATTAATATTTTCTGAACATGCAGTGTTTGTGACTGTATTCTGTGCACAGCTTTCTCAGATGAACTGCAAAGGAAATCTTGGTAGGTAATGTTGAAATCAGCCCTTATACAAGTTGACAAAAAACACAGGCAGCTACTGCATCTCACTCTATTGCATGTTATTATTAATTAATACTACCCTTTTTAGCTTTGAAAAAGTACCTCCCTCAGTTATAAAGCAGATCTTCTATTAATCTGGCACAGTATTCTTGTGTCTGTGTGCGTGTTTTGTTTTTTTTTCCCCTGCTGTGTAACACTTCTTCACCTTCAGATAGCAGCACTGAGTGCAGACAGCTTAATTTCATGTCTGAAGTACACAGCTTGCAGCTGCTTGCTCTGCCCATCCCTAGAGGGAAGAGTTCTAGTAACAGGGGAAGACAAGTGGGATTTGAAGCAGCTATGCAGAGGCCCCAGTTTACATCCTCTCATCCCAGTTAGCCCCAAGTCAGTGCAAGTTTAACAGCCTGGAGTATAAACTGTAGGACCCCAGGAGTTGCCTCCTCCTCCCTAGCTAGAGACAGGGGAGAGAAATGCAGCAATTTCTGTAGAAACTTGCATTTAACCCATCCAGAGATGTCAGAGGAAACCCTTAGGCTAGCAATAGAAAACCCAGCATTACCTTTGCCTTTGTCATGCAGTCCAACCTATTCTGTCTGACAACCCTCAAATATGACATTTTTCCCCCCCAGACAGTATAGCAATATATGGCTGACTGATGGTGAATTGAGCTGCAATGGGAAAGCAAAATATTTACACAATAAACCCATAAATCATTTTGTAATCATTAACAAGCATTCTCAAAATCTTACTGCTGCCGATTAGAAACCTAACTCACTGGAACCGGTCACTTGCTATATTATACAAAGGAAGAAAGTCACTGGTCCTTCACGTTCTGAAAAGGGGGATGTGATAGTAGCGGTCATCCTCGGTCAGGAGAGAAATCTCATTCCATTCCCTTCGGTATTCTTCTGGATAGTTTACTTGAAATTCCTCAGTATTAAACCTATGCAGTCTGTAAACTCTTATCTTTACTTCAAGTAAGTATCCAAGAAGAAACAGTTCAACCTAAAGATGAAAGAAGTCTGTAAGATATTTATTTCTAGACTTAGAAAACTAAACCAAAGTTAATCCAAGTTAAGGCAAGTCATCTAGCTTCAAAACAGTAGACTAGAAGGGGCCCTTTTGTAAGTGGAATCAGAAAATTAAAAGTTTGAGGGTATTCTCAATGTTCCAACAGTCCTTCCACTGCTCTTTTGCATGTAGAGGATATTCTGGTTAATGCCCGACACTTCAGAAACATCCCTCTTTCACCTGACACAATACATAACCTGCTCCCAAAGCCAGCTCATACAGCTTAGTGGGGAGCAAGAAGGGACTATCTATTATTAAAAGATAGTCCAACTTGAAAAATGGGAAGCCTGCCACCTTGCGATCACTTGCTACATGAGGGAAAGATAACAATAAAAGGAATACATTTCCTTGTACTTCGTGTATATGAAACTTGAAGACTGGCATCTTCATTGACGCTTTGTGCAAAGGATTGCTTCATCTGAAAAAATGCTTTGGAAAAAGCTCATATCCTTGGGCACAGCCAGACAGAGCAGAACTTGTCTAGTTATAATCAAACTGCTCCTAAAGATGACTGCAACATGTAACAGTTGACTTGATAACTGAAATTGATTATAAGAAATAATTTCACCCATTGCAAAGTGACACTAGTTTCAGAGTGGCAGTGTGGAAGTTACATGTCAGTACTTAACTCCTCATTAAATAGAAAATTGAAAAAAAACACCTTAATATATAAAGGTGAACAGTTAAGAGTTCTCACGAGCTGCTCTTAACAGACCTGAGATCTAATAGAAACCAAAGAGAGGAGAAAAAATAGAAAGATGATAGAGGGTTTGGCATGGTGGAACAGATGGGAAAAGTGAAGCAACAGCTCAAATCTGCATAATCTAAATTTATTTTATATATCAAAGGTATCATTATGCTAAACTATGTATTTCATTGATAGCTTGCAGCATTTATTTCTGGCCCAGCAAAAAAACTGTCCACCCCATTTTATTCTATTACAGTTTTTTTCCTGGAAGATAAATGACTACCCTCAGTCCACTTCCCCATTCCCCAAAGAAAAAAATTGGGCCAGCTGTCACTGATGATGTATGATACATTCACCTAATCACATCAGAGATGGAGTCAGTTTTGTGATTTTTTTTTTCATTCGCATCATTACCTGGTCTAGACAAATAGAGTCACCTATGGAGTTCAGACGATTCATCATGAAACTCAAAGGGTCAGATGAAGAATCACGAGCAAGGAGAAGGCTAAAAAGGTTATGTGTGGCTTCTTCCCTGTTCTTTATCTGCTCATAGGCTTCGACAACTTCATAAAGCATGATGAATTTTATGGCCTCATATAGTTTGTGCTCCTTGCTCTCATCAGAAAAGAGTGTATTACACAGGTTTCCTCTTTCTTCATGATTTTTAGTAGCACTTATTTCAGTCCACTGGAAAGCATACAGAAGAATATTAATCAAATTATTAAGAATTCTATTTAATATGAAAGATTTCAAAACAGGAACAACTGCCAGCCTAGACCATACCATTATTGTGGCCAAACAGTGGTGCAAATAAGCAGGTGGCTCTTTCAGAACTGCAGTGAAATTTGAAGCCTTACACATTTCAGTTCCCATTTAACCAGCTGAACCTATTTGCTACAGAGAGCTCCAAGCATCTTGATGTTAATGACAGTGTATGAGAAAGCAAATGTAATTCCCCTATACAAATGCCACCCACTGCCACTGTAGAAAATCCAGGTATCGCCGTCAGTTAAAGAGCCTGAAAGGAGTGTAACCACAAAAAGGGCCTCAGAAAGTTACAGGAAATCTGTGTGGGTGCATCAGACACACACACTAAGCCATAAGCAAAAGTTAGATTAAGTGATGACTCCAGCTTCCAAAATTCAGTGATTTTCCTCTATAGCACCCTTTACATTAAAGTTGCCCTAGCCTGAATTCTTTAGATGCTGAGCCCAATTCGGAAGTGTGTCAATTAAAAGGAACCTATGCAAACTGGAAAGCCATAATGGTACTATGAACTGTACACATCTGTGTGTATTTAATGTGTTCTGCTTCATGAAGTCAAGGTAAGGTGGCTGCACAAGAAGGGACGAGACAAAGACATACATGGGACATGAACAGGGTAGGAATGTCTTTTTTTTGCTCACAGCTGATAACGAGAACTTCTGAGCTCTCTGTTGCTCTAGAAGGTTCGAAAGGCAGTGCTCACACCCAGAAATGGGCTGTCCAGGAGACCATGATAGACTGGGCAGCAAATAAGAAAGCTTAAAGCACCCAGTCCTGAACACAGTGGCTAAAAAGTCATCTGGAACTGAGGGGGGTTTCGGGACCACAGTAAGAGATGATGCTCAATGACTGGGATTCAAATGAATTTCAGTTAATTCTGAGCTTGTATTAATTATATGTTGAAGTGGCCATAAACTGTGAATTGCAACTGAAAAAACAATACATCTAACTTACCCATAAATACTAAATTGAGAAACAGATCCTACCATCTCCTCAGGCATTCATGAAGACTTTCCTTACTGGTTAAAAATGTGACCAAGCAGATGAATCACTAATGTACCATTGCTAGAGGACCTCTACTACATAAGTGAAAAGCCCATCCTAAGTGTAAAGCACCTATTAACCAACACAGCCCAGGCACAACAACATGTGCAGGCAGCAGTCCACAAGTTGACTGACAATGGAGCTGGGAAAGGCAGCAGAAAACCCTGTTAGTGAAAATAGGCAAAAATCCATGTCACTGGCCAAAGAGCATCTTCAGAAAAATAAAATTAAGTTGGAAGCTAGGCCTTATGCCTGATAACAGCATAATGGATCATACAGCTGCTCTGCAACAACCTCTTAATTGTATGGATTTGTTCACTGTGCTGACTTGAAACTTTTTTCTGTACAAACATCCAGTTTAAATACTTCATACTAAGGGACCAATATCAAAAGAACTACAACAAGTTAAAAAAAAAAAGTCAAAACAACCTAACACTGGCAAATGCAAAGAGTGCCTAGAACAAAATGAGAACTGCACACAAGAACCACCAGGCACATCTCAAGAAGACAGGCAGTTGTCACTGCAGCACAGCAAGGGTGCAGGCAAGGGACAAAGACCAGATCTCTACTTTAATTCCCTCTTTTTATTACTAATGCTTTGTTTCTAGAGCTAAATAAGTCTATTTATGGTTTATTGTTTTTCTTTAGGCAACAATTACTCTGATAATAATAACAGTAGCATTTAAAACTACAGAATTGTGGCTCATATACACAGGGCTGTATAGAAGGAACTAACTTAACCGTGTACCACTAAAAAAAGCTGTTGTGGCTGTGGTAAGACAACCTGGAACCATGGTATACTGTAGAATTAAAAATGACAGTTTAAGGTCTGATATACTGGATAATGGATGCCTTCAGGGAAGTGTTTCAACCTAATTGGCCAGAACACTGGAGTCCAGCAAATACCAGTATTTGCTTGATGGCTGTGACACAGGAGAGCATGCAGAGCAACTTCCAGGCAGGAGGAAGATGGGGAGAAGAGGGTGGTGGTGTGCTAGGGAGAGACTGTAGCAAAGCAAACAGGAACAGTCCAGAGCTCACGCAACCGCAAACATGTGGAAACCCCAGAAGAGCTCAAGAAAGGGACAAGGTCTTATCAGGCCAATTTCTTTTATCTGTTTCAGAAGGCTTTGGGGCTACTACAGCTCTCCAAGTTTTAAATGTGTAAGTAAGAGTTATACTCATGGTTGGGGATCTGGCTATGTGGAGCAGAGGGGGCAAGTGAGGCTGACAGGTCTTTGGAATCAAGTGCCTCGGCTTACAGAGAGAAATTATAGTAAAACTGGATAAATAAAACATTTCATGGAGATGGGAGCAAAGGAAAGACAACAGTTTGAGAAGAAAATGCACTGTTTGTTTGTTCTCTCCCATCTGGGGAGGGAATCCATGAGGATCTCATAGAACATGTTGTATTTTTAATTGAAATTATGAGATACTGCAGGAGCCCCTTGACAGCAAGGGCAACTAGCCACACAGTAACAGCTGTGGGGAGGATGACCTCCCTAACTTCCAGGGGCACCCTGAGTACTTAGCCTAGTGGATATCTGAAAGCTGGATTCACCTGCAGGATAGGTGATTCCCAACAGCTCAACTCTCTGAACCTGGGAGGAAAGCCGACTGCCATGGAAACACGTAACCAGATGCAGTTCCCTATCTCTGTCTCAACCCATGTCTCAGTGCTTTTATTCCTCCCAACCATTTCCTAAGTACTCACATTTGTCTTTAATGTCTCCATGCATTTGCGCAATTTGCCAAAGGCATTGGGACCTGTGTATCTTTCTGGCCCAAAACTGTACTGCTGAATCCAGTTGCAACCTTGAGAATACAAAAGCTTTTCAGGGAGCTGGGGGGTAAAAAGAAAAAAAAAGCTAATCACAACCATAACAAGAAGTAGAACATAAAGTTATATAAACTCATCTACACACAATTTACAATGTGGTCCTGTCCTCTAAGTTGTACAGTTCAAACAACAAAAAAAATGGGCCTCAGAACAACTCAAATGTTAAGAAAGAGGCTCCCTTTGACTGCCAAATCTTTAACTTTTAAAACTTTAAAAACAAGGCCAGCAAAATATATAACCCAATCTCTGGCAAAGCTGAATACATACAAATTCAGTGAGGTATTTAGGATTACAGACACCTTCCAGTTTGCACAGCCCCCACAAAGGTAGCAGCTATAGCTGCCCACCTCCTTGCTTCTGTCTCCTGCTACAGCTCCTGGAGCCCAGGGCAGGATTCCTGCTGCTCCAGCAACATGCTCAGCAGCTCCCAAGTGAGCCATTTGGCTTCAAATGGGTATGGATGAGGAGGATTCAGATATCCTTCTGTGTTAAGGGAATGACATCTAGCAGGACAGCAGTAACAGCTATCCCTCCACTTTTTGGGTGGTTTTTTTTTTTTGTGTTTTTTTTTTTTTTTTTTACCATTTAGACTCATATTCACATTGGTATGCTTAGATCAGGGACAATTTTTCAATGAAGTGTAGTTCAAAGTGTATGAAAAACTTCTCTTTAAATTCTCCTCTACTTCCATAACAGACATGTCAGTTTTGACATCGAACAAAGCTTCCTTCTGTAGTACAATGTTACCTGAATCATGTTTGTTTAGGAAATTAATTTTACCTTCAATATATCTCTCTCCTTCATCCATGATGGAAAAGGAATGCCTTGGCTGAATATCTGAAAAAGCACTGCTCTTAGTACACAATAGTTGTCCCTCCTGACTTGTCGCAGGTATTTGATATGGCAGCTCCAAAATAATTCTTCATATGCCTATAAAAAAAAAAAAAGCAATAAAAATTTTAAATTTTAGACAAAACCCATGTTGATTGGAGTACAATTCCAAACTATTTATAAGAGGGAGCTAGGGGAATGAGAAAGTATATTTTTAAGTTTTATATACACAAAAATGTTCCAACACCATGGTTTTTGTAAACTCCTTAAACTGGCACTGCCCCTGAAGAGTCATTCTGCACTCTCTCCAAACCCAGTGACTTGGCTGCTGTATCAGCACTGTTGCTAGCGTAAACATTTGCATGATCAACCAAATCAGAGCAGGTCAGCAAAGACTTCTTTGCCATAACAGCTTTAACCTCAACCACTTCACAGCTTGTGCTGACACAGGAGATGGAGCAGCAAAAGGGTACGAACAGGCGTCTGGAGAAAACTCTTTTGTCAAAAACATCTCCTTACACTGACCTGAATCCATTGTGTGATGGTGACCTGAGGCTGAGCAGATCTGGCAGCTCTGTGCTGAAGCAGATGGCCCTTCTTCCAGCTACACACTCCCTGTATTTCCTCTGCATTACCTCTGGCTCTCATCTGAGCCCTTGTTGAGACAATTCAGAACAATAAACTGGCAGATAATTAGAAAGAGGACTCTAGAGTTCCAGAGGCTGCTGCATCAGTCTTACAGTTTGCTTCCTGAAGGGGGGAGGAAGATGGTCTCAATTCCTGGTCCTCTTTCATCTCAGTTGCTTCCTCACCTCATCCCAACAACACTTCTTGGCTGCACGTTCTCCCTTACTCTTACTTTGCACTGGGTGTGATAGTAAGCCTACTGAATTAATCCTGCTGGGGAAGCTTCCTGTTCCTTCAGCAAGCTTGGTTGGCTCAGAGAATGTTCCATCAGGATGACCTAGGTGCTCTATCAGCTCACCATCCTGGTGAACCACATCCAACAGAAGACTTAAGAGCCAGCAGAAAAGAGGGAGAGGGACTGCTTAACTAGAATGAGGTGAGAAAGAGTGAAAGAAAAGACAAACAAGGGACTGTTCTTTTTGGGGACAGCAAGCAGGTTAGGCTGGTTCAGGATCTCATGAGACCTCATCCTCAAATGTGCTCCTTACTGTGATAACTTCTACCTGGTATAACCAGCCATCCACTGGCTGCTCTAGATAAAGGAGTTTCCTTTTCAGCTCTGACCATCTAGAAGGCTTGTGGATTTTCTGATAGGCTTGTTGACAGGCTTCTTGACCAGTCTGTGTTTGCAAATTTATTAGAATTTTTGCCACCTTTTTGGTCTTGTTGTGTGTTGCTCTGGGTACTTTCGGCATTGCTGTGTTTCTGCATATAATGTGGAAAAGTTGGATCCTTTCTCTGTTCATCATTTGGACACAATTCCATGTTTCTGAAAACAATCTTTTTTTCTCATAACTCCTTTATGCTGCTGTTTAGTCTTATCAGCTTCCTTTTACCTTTTCTTAAGTCCTTCTTGGCATGCATTTGTTCTGTGATTCAAATACCATGACCTAAAGCTATATGTCAAATACACTGAGTGTAAATATTAAACTCTCTTAGCTTTTAGTTTCTTTTTAACATACTTCCTTTTTTTTTAATGTAGTTTCCCTTTCTGAAAGTGGATGCAATTGTAATAATTTTTTTGCTTTGTTGTTCTTGCAAGGATGTTGAATACAATTATGTGCCATCTCCTGTTCCAGAGAGCAACAACAGGAATTAGAAAACCGTGTTTTGAGGCAGATTCTGTGCACTACTTGGGACCAAGTCAAGGGCTGCTTCCTTTCCTAACGGCTCCCTGAAAAGGTGATCCATGAAACACTGGCACCACTTTGAAGTTCAAACCCACAGATGTTGCCAGTGCAGATGGCTAGCTGGTGTCTCTCATTACTACTGCATCTCCTGCCACCTCTGCCTTTTTGATCTCTCTTGCATATCATGGATAGTGTTCCCAGCATTATCAAATAATCAAAAATATGGACTTGATGCTACATTTGTCCTGTGCTGGTCTGAAATGCCACACCATGAGGACACTAGGATATAATGTCACAGTTAGTTAGCTGATTGACTGGATTTGAGCCTAAGGTTGCTTTCACAGATACTACTACTCTACCATCAGTATAGCTACATTAGCTACAAGTTTTACGGGAAAAGTAAAGATCCAGCCCACGGTCTTTGAGCCTAACTTGGTGACTAAGTCTTAACACAGCTGGAACAGGAAGCCATAAAACACGTGTCACTGCTGGAGGCCCATCCCTGTCACGTTAGGATACCATAGTGCTACTCCAACTTCAAGCACTGGTCAGGGCCCTTCAGCATGCACTGCTGCTCCCACCATGTCCCCGGCCATGCTGCCTCCATTAATGGCTACAAAGGTATAGCTGCAACAGCCTGTTGCATCAGCAATAACATACATCTTTTATAGGAAGTGCAGCTGCTGTTTCTGCCTATCAGGTGTAAGCACATACACACAGTGTACACAACTGAAAAATATGTCAGTAAGCCGACAGAAAACAGTGTATCTAGCAATAATGAACCACGAATTGAGAAGATCCTAGGCTTAGGAGTTCAGCTATCTGTGATCCAAAGCCTGGTTTGGTGCAGCACAACTCTGTCACTTTGATTTACAGTTATGAAGAAAACATACTAAGCTGTGTGAAACTGTTTCAGGTAAATGGATGTAAGGTAAGAGAAATAAAAATCCAGGGAGAAGTATAATTATTAAGATGGTCACAGCTAGCAGCTCAAAGATACAAGAGGAGGGAAAAAGAAAAGAAAAAAAAAGTAAAACACAAAAAAAACTTACATGGAAAGGAATAAAAGCCACAGAATTAAAAAAAAAAAAAAGACTTGGAAAAGAGCAGTGCTGAGGCCCACAAGCAGTGGAGACTGCCACCTCCCCATGCAGCCCAGGGCTGTCCCCAGCCACCCCTCAGCAGCTGACTGGGATGCTGAGGATGACAAGGACATTAACTGTAAGATTAGTAGCTTCTTAGTCCTAGCTATGTGTGGTACAGGGCAGCAGGAACTACCAAGCATAGTTAACCTGTGTGTGCCCTGCTCACTGTGCCTGGCACAGGGCAGAATGGCAGCGCAGAAGAGCCTGGGCCAGGGAGTGCCATGGCAGCGCCAGGTGGCCAGGGGAGCAGAGGTGGAGCAGATGGATGCTGCATGAAGGCAGGGGATGGCCACCACCCAGCACACCGGCTCCTCGCCCACTGAGCACCTCCTAACCCGGCACAGGTCAGATGTGAGCTCCTGCCCTGCCTGCCCCCAGCTGCAGCCGGCTGGCCAGGCGGCCTCTGCAACTGCTGCGGGCCACCAAGTACCGGCTGCTGTCACATGGACCTTCAGAGCTTGGAAGAGAAATGGGTGTGGTGTTTCATTCCTCCCTGGAATGAGAGTTTTTTTACCTTAAATCAGAAGGCTGCAAAAGTGACAGCACCTATGACCACGTTATTTGGGCTGTAGCACTGGAGATGATCCTGTTAAAAGCCGCTGCGTGGGTTGGTGGTGCTACAGGGGGAATTCGGAGAAGATGCACGACTAAAACCTAATCTACATTTTTGCCTGCTCTAGTCTAGTCTTTATTTAGACCCATGTTCATGCTGTCCCCTTCACTTTCCATTTGGCCAGCTGGCTCTGGTAGCTGCCAGCAGCTGCATGCACTGGGAGTGCTCTTCCCTTCCCAGGTATATCTTCTGCCTGTCCTCATGCAGAGATTAAAATTTAACTCTTACCTCCCTCATGTGTTTGGCATGCTTTGTTTCTCCTTTCCATTCTCTCGCACTGTAACCAAGTAGATCAACTTCTGTTAGCACACTGAGATTCCCTAAATCAAAATTAATACACAGATTAGTTACCTTCTGCTGTTCTGCCTCTAAAGGGTAGCAGTGGTGGGGGGGGTTAAGGAATACAGTATAACAACAGAAAGATTACTTATGAGTTTTCTTTGAAGGTAGTTGCTCCACCTGAAATCCAAATGATAAAACAGGTGTCAAAGGGGAGTTGTCAAAGGTCAATATTTACTGAAATAAGCAACAGCATGAAGATTAAAGTCTGCATAATAAAAACCTACCGTTTCAGTAGCTGTGCTAAAAAGCTGTATAGCCTTCTGCAATACCAAGAAACAGCAACAAGGAAAGACATGCTTAGCATTAGCTGCACTTTCACTTTTTGCCACATGAGACACAAAGACTGCTTGGTGGCTGTTGCCCAGGACCGCACCTCATGCCTTCCTAAAATAGGGATAAAAACAGAGAGGAAAAAATTTTGTCACTGTTTTGCAATGCTTGTTTCTATTTGTTTTCTTACAAAAAGAAAAATCATCCAAGTACCATGCCAGTCCAAATAAAACACAAAACACAAAATGTGAAAGGCAAGTATATTTTTATATACTTAATATATATCCTTAATATATTTAGTTTTTCAAGTTTCTACGGTTTTGAGTGCATATGGTTCACATTTCCAAGCTTTCCTCCACACAATGAAGGCTAGATATATAGTTACAATGGAGTCACAGGAAGACTGATATCAAAGCAGCTATCCAATAACAATTTTTTTTTTCTTCAGGATGTACTGATCCAGACACCTGTATCACCATTACTTTGTCACTAAGTCAAGGTTTTAAAGACCAGGGGTTCCTGGGAGTTGTAGACTACAAATGGGCCATATAAGGCAATATCAGCTGACTAAGCATCATAGGACTGCCTAGGGAATAAAAGGAATGTTCCTGCCTCCATTTGGTTAAGTCTAGGGTCAATTTAAAACTCTGGCTTTCTCCTCCCTGGGGATTTGGTAGAAAGTTCAAAAGATCATCACAAAGGGGGTGCGCTCTCATCGTTCTTCACAGACCTAAACCAGGACACATTTCTGTCGCTCTCTTGGCATTACAGGCAGGATTAGGGAAGGTTTTGGTTGTCTTTTGTTGATAAGAAAACCTAGAATTGAGAGAGGTCTGGAGACTGAATAGTTGACAAAGGCAATATCTGCTCCCTAAGTGAGAAACTTATCCTCTGGCTGAAATTTGAGTATAGGAAATTCCCAGAGTTTATGATCAACAGCTGCTCTATTATTAACTTACTTATTGATTTAGTACAAAACTTTAAAAGAACTCAACTTTTTATAAAGGTATCCCCAGAGAAGGCTGAAATCACTCTTGTCCAGAGAGTCCACAAAGGGAATTACACATTCAGCACAGTTTTATGTCAGCTGAACTTCTGCCCCTCCTGGCTTAACAGGAAATTTAAGAGGGGCTTAAATTTTCCAAGGAAGTTAAGCCCATGCACTGTGGACCACTATCCAGTTGAAGAGTTACATATGAATTCCAACTGTGGCTACGAGATAAACAGCTATGCATACATTTTTACAAGCACTGCTGCATATATACAGAGCATTGCTGATACTTGGCCTCTCCCAATATTCTGTTGTTTGAAGAAGTTTTATTACAGGATGTCATAAGCAAGTTGTGCAGAGGCAAGACCCAGACCTCATCTCTCCCATGAACAGGTTAAGACCTGTAAATGAAAAGGTGTTAATAAACTTTAAAGAGGTAATTGGAGAAGCTTCTGGGGTGCTAGTTCCCATTTACACAAAACCTGATGACGAACAGGTCTTCTGTCAGCTTCTACTCATGGGCCACACTAACCTGTGTGTACCTGGCATGACCAGGGGTGATGCCTGTACACGCCAAGTAGGGAAAAGACACGTGTTCATGCACAACTAAAAAGACCAAAAATCTGAAGCTGCAGGAAACGTTTATTACTGATGTCAAGTAACAGACAGCAAACCATCAGCTGTAAGGTTTGAAAATGGCACAGCTCGTGGAAACACCATGACATTCCCACTTACAGCACACACACACACACAGTTACTACTGATGGACACCAACAGGCACGTTCTCAGTAAGCACCCAAATTTCCACCTACAGAACAACAACTCAGAATTAGTAACAGATGACAGTCCTGGCAGAATCAAGCCACTGCAATTTTTTCTCTCTCTTCTTCAGGATAAAGGCATCAGCATCGAAAATACCTCAGTGGACTGTAAATAACTGAACCTTCTGCTAACTAGAATGAAGCCTGAAGGTTTAGAAATGTTGTTCAGCCCATGGATCAGTGGGTATTTTGGATTTACACTGTCATGCTTTTGAATGAAAACCAGTGATGATTCAAATGAAATTCATTAACAGCAATTTAAACATATAGTATCAAAAGGAAGATGCAGCAGATTTTCATTTCATTACTTAAACCAAGTGTACGGTCACTCTTTTGAATTGAACAAACTGGGACTGTAAAAAGTGAGAGCTGGTCCATCTGTTAAAATGACATACTTTGCTTGATGGAGTACCAGAAATACATGTGAAATACAAGGCAAAAAGATGAGAGGTCTTCATCAGCCTTTAAGTTGAATCAAGCAGTCTTCTGAAAAAACTTTTGATGGTATTAATCCTGAAAGAAACCTACTGAAGTTCAACAAACCCCCTTCCAAGGCATATGGTTAACAGGTGTGTGAACAACTATTCTTCAAGGAGAGCTGGGAAGCATTGGCTTACTGATTTCAATCAAAACCACAAATCGATGTCAGGGGACATGAGATAACCGAATATTGTTCACCTGCTTTTATTTAATATGGGGGATTTATAAGTAGATATTTCCCTAATAAAAAGCTTAATGGGAGATGGGAAAACCTGCAAACAAGTGATTTTGAGTACTTTTGCTACGCTTGTATTACAGCATACCCTGCACTTCATAAACTTTCTCTCCTGTCATGGGAAAGCTGCTGTTCAAACAGCACTTTATGATTCAGTTACTACTTTCAGTGCTTATGTCACACTTAGAAACATAATTACATTTTTTTATTCAAGTAAATGACATTTAGAAATGGCAGTTGGATTGCAAAGTGCTGCTGGTAAAAATCCATTACGAACAAGACACGAATTAAAGACGAGGGCACTTTAAATATATCTTTCCACCCCCTCCCTGCCCCCTCCAAAATTCTTCAGAAACTGAAGAGCAATTAAATTAATAACACACTGGTGGAGGGAATAAAATAAACCCACAGATTTTTAAAGCCAATCCATTCCCTGACTTATGGACACAATTCATCCTGTTCCTCAGGAGACAGTGATAATCTGTCCACGCTGCGACACACCTTTTTGAAGACTGCAAGCATCACTGTGAGGGACAAGGAGGCCTGACTCTTCCCCCACCGCAGACAACAGAGCCCTGGGACTTCTAACACAGCTCTGAGCAGAAATTCAGATGAACAGAGGTTGAACAGTGCTGAAATAGGAGCTGATAGCAGTGTTTATCTTACAGTGCAAGTATTACGCTGTGTTTTCATGCCACATCAACTTCCTGCTAGTGTCAAACCTTCAGCTTTTACCACCCCACAAAGTCAGCAAGAGACACACACATAAGAAAAAAAACCAAAACCCCACAATAAAAAAGGTCAGAAAAAAAAAAGATGAGTAAGAGACATCTGCAACATCTGCTTCTTTCACAAGTAACTCAAGAATGAGTCTCTAAAGGATTAGCTCCACATTTGACTCCATCACATTTTGGAGGCTACCACCTTAAAAATGCGTAACATGAAATGCAAAATGTAAGAGATCAGCTTGGGAACTAGCAGGCAGCACTGTACGCAGTGCTGAAGCACTATCCAATATTCCAGCGTGTCTGATGGCACATTCACTGTCTTACTGTTTTCCTCCCTCCCTGTAACAAGGCCATCAAGAATATAACAGAGTGTCTTTCAAAATTAAAAGCTGACTGTGTGACTTCTTTTCAGGACATTCCTCTTCACAGCCTTTTTGGTACTGAAAGCAGGACATAGTCCTTGTTACCATAAAGTGGTCAAGTTTCACACTCCCATCACACAAGATTATGTCCCTAGATCTTGAAAAGCAGATATCTCCGCCTTCAAAGAGGGAGGCAGAGTTTTGGATCACTCTGTTCCAACCCTTCTGCTGCCCACCCATACCCCTCCTTCTCTTTCCTCTTTTGGATCCAGAACTAGGAAGACAGAGCCCTCAAGTGAGAGACTTGAGGTCCAAGCCTGCCTGCACTCAGTGTGTGCCTCACTTTTTCCCAGGCTCCGTAGTATCAGTACCGAGGTATGTTAACAGGCTAAGTCCCGCTTTTAAGGGAAAACAAGTAAATTTATCCTTATAGAACAGGCATCAGCACTATGCACATGCACACATGTGCACATACACCTCACCTGACTGAGCAAAGAGGGAGACCCAGACAAAAAGCTATTAATTACACAAATTCAATACCTACAACAAATTACAGCCCACAACAGCGAAGAAGAAACATGCCTTTTTAAGTAGTGCCAAGTAATTACAGTCTCTTTTACTTCCCCATTTATTATCAGTGCCACACCAGAAAAATGAAAAACTACTGAAAACAGATCAAACACACACCAAGACAGGTGGAAGCACTGCTTAATTCGGTAACTCTTTCATTAGCAAACCCTTCCTTTACAGAGCAAAGCAATATCAACTTGTTAAAAAAAAAACCTTCTTCACCTGCTCTAACATAACAACTAGAAATGAGGATCTCTACTTGGTATAAGAAGAAAAAGAGAATTATTTACAGGCAAAGATGCTAATCATCAGTGACTTATCAAAAGTTCAACCATATCAGCTGATCAGATCTCAACTTCTATTCAAAAAAATAACAAAAGAGGATCCCAGCACCAAACGGCAACTAGAATCATGCAATTACCTAGAAAACAGAATAGTTTCAGCAGCACTGACGATCATCACTTGCAAGAAAGGCTTGATTTACACAGCTGTCCTGCACAGGAGTCCCAAGTGCTCTCTTCAGCCCTTGTCCTTTTTCTGCAAAGATCTTTCAGGAAAAATAGAGTTGAAAGGCTGGCAGCCTTCTCTGGACTCCCTGATCGTCAATAGAACCCAAACTTCTGCTCTTAACGTATCTATCCAGTTGTGACACTTGCTTATTCCTGCTCTGTAGTAACAAGCATAATACGTTCTTACCTACTGTGTGATTATCTAAAATATACCCTTTCCCTCCCTCCAAATCCCTTCAAGAACAAAAGGAAAGTTCAGTTCTTGATCTCCTGTATAATTCAGCTTCCTTTTTAAAGCACGGGGTGCTTCATCCAGGACCTGCAGATGATTAAAGCTCAGCAACACTTCCATTTACATTAAAAGAAAAAACATGAGAAGCCTTCAGAGAATTTACAGTCCCAAGTAATATGTGAAAAGCATTTCATGCCATAAAAATCCAAGTATCTCTTTAGATCTCTTATTCCTAAGTACGAATAAAAAATAATGAAAAAATAAAATAACCTCCTTTTAGAGAAGGAGTCTCTGAAATTTCTGCTGTGATGATTTTTTTTTCAAGTGGGAAAAAAATCCATCTTCATTCGGAACTACTATTCAAACCTGTACACTTCAAACAGAATTTACGTAAATGTACTACACCTATTATTTGAAGGAAGCCCACTCTAAGGATTCTTATTAATGCCTGCTGCTGAGTGGCATGTTGAGTCATCCCCAGTGCCACCCACGTTTGTTTCTGGTCTATCTATTTGCAAACACAACTCACAAAATGCGGGTTTTTTTGTTTTGGTTTTGGTTTTTTTTGTCTGTGCTGAATCCACACAAGTATTTTCCCCCTGAACATCTTCTTATGCTAGGCTAAGTGGTATAAATATGTTGGGGTTTTCTGTTGATTTGTCATTAAATAAGTGAAGCTCCGGTTACAAGGAAAAAAGGTTGAATTCTTACTTTGCAGTAAGAATTATTTTCCTCCTCCTTTTCTGAAACCTTGCTTGCTAGACAGCACAAGACTTGTACCTACAGCCCAATCCTCCAAGGATGTGCAGTCATTAGGTGTAAGGAGGCTGGGTGGTACCACAGGCAGCATCCCTCCAGGTCTCTGCAGGCAGAGGTCCGGCAGGCTGCCACAGCGGCTGTCCCCTCCTCGAGGCTCTCCGGAATGAAGAGTCCCCAGCCCTGCCTGTGTGCACGCCCAAACCCCGGCAGCGCAGGCACCAGGGTCACTGCCACCCCTGAAGAGCAGGACCTTCTCAAGCCCATCGCCCCAAAGGAAGGGGCTGGTGGGCTCTGTAACTCCAGCACGACCTGCAGCAGTGGTCACCAGGTTGGCACTGGAGGAGGGATGCAGAGAAGCCCCCTAAATGCAACATGCAGAGGGGTAAAAGACACCTGGAAAGAGGAAGAGGGACTGTCAACAGAAACTCACATGGGACAGATCTCAGTGCGAGCAGCACAGAGAAAAACAAGCTGCTTATTGGAGTCTACCAGCAGTGCTCCTGGGACTAAACACCCCCTGGATGGCCCCAGGTGACTCCCCAGCCCCTTGGTGGTCACCCACTGGCTCATTCCTAAACAGCGGTTTGACTCCTTGAGCATCCTTTGCTGAAGTGCTGTAGCCCACAGGACAAAGCAGCAAGAAACGCCAGTCAACTTGTCAGGCACACTCTGAAGGACAGTCCAAGGAATTTTAAGTTTCTACCTGATAAACAGTTATCCCAAGTGATAGCTGGGAAAACAGCAGCATCAAGTAACCCATGACAAACAAAAACTACTCATCTGAGCTTGTTCACTGTCTAAGCCGTATCAGTCACACCTGTTAATTATTACAGGCAGTGCTTATATCTGCCATCAGGTAAAGACCCTGCTCTGAAAGCCACCCCGCTTTGACCCTGTTGTATCCATGTAGTTCATCATTCCCATCTCCATACAGGGTCTGACTGCTGTACCCTCATGTGGTGGTTTAGGCCCTGCCGGGACCGGAGACCACATTGCCATTGTGCCTCCCCCACCCTCGGACCGAGTAGGGCACAAACCCCGGGGTTGAAATAAGGAGAAATTTAATACAATAGTGTAATAAACAATCTGAACAACAGCAATAGCAGTAATAACAACAATAAACAGTAATAACAGTAAACAAGACAAAAGATATACAGAGAAATACTGCAGTGGATACAGACAGCCTGCCGTGTGTTTCCCCTGAAAAAAGCCACAAAGGAAAGTTTCGACCTGGGACCTGACATCAGCATGGTATGAATAACCCGGCTGGAGATCCCTTCCCCCTCTCTGCTGAGGAAACTTAACCCTATCCTAGCTGAACCAGGACACCTCACAACACAGATTTTATGTCTGTCTTCAGAGCATAGCCTCTCCAAACGTGTACCAGCCTCTGCGTGCAGGCCATGCAGCATTGTGTATTTTTCATGTGGATTAATAATCACAAATAATTCACATCTCCTGGTGGTGCATCAGATCACAAAGCCTGTGCTTTCCCACTACGTATGTGCAGAGGTTATTCCATCTGTGTTAGTTGTTTGTTTGGGACTTCTACTTGTCTCTCTTCCTCTTTCCAAGACAGACCTGAAGCAGAAGGGAAAGGCAACAGAAAGCATTCAGAGCAATTGCTTTGATATCTTACAAATGCCAGAAACTGGTCTTGCCTCTCAATGTCTAGCATGATGAAATTCAAAACTTCAGCTGCTTCCATACTAAGAGCATAAATTCTGCATTCTGCAGAATAAAGCCCGAGTGTTTAAACTCTGCTCTCTACCTTTTAAAGGCTAACAGTTTCAAAATGGCATTTCTTAATTAGCTGATGCACACAGGAGTCCTCTGCTTTTTTTCTTGAGAGTGCATTATCAGGCACTTCTTGCCTAAAATCTTAAGCAAAAAAGGCACGTTCAAAGGTAAAATTTACTGCATCAAGATAACTTAAATTTTAGTTACTATCACTCAGTAGAATACCAAAGTCATAGCTAGTACAAACTTTTCATAAAAATGTGATTTAAGAACACAGAATATTCTATGTGGAAGCTCTCTGCTTGTAAAAACACATGATTATTATTGCTAATGCACATTCAGTATTGTTACAGACATTTGGATGCCAAAAGAATCTTCAAGTGAAGTGCTCCAGACACTGGTCTCGGGGACCAAGAGACCACAGGTCCCTGACGCCTCTCTATTTGCATGAACTGCCTAAAATCTAGACAGTTACATGGCAAGGTCTACATAAAATAGAAATTATGCAGCCCTGAAAAATATGGTTAAGTGTGACCCTGCATATCGAGCTCTTCTTGAGAGACTGGCACTTGACAGAGGCACAACTTAACTTTCACTTGTAAACTAAGAAAATTAAATACAGAGTACTGGACCTTGGAACCTGGCAGGGTCATTTTTAAAGATCTACAATGATATGAAATCCTCTATTTTTAAGGTCTCAGCCTTTGGGTCATTTTTAAAGATCTACAATGATATGAAATCCTCTATTTTTAAGGTCTCAGCCTTTGGCACACATGTCACATGTCACAGCTGAAATTTGTGTGCAGGAAGTGAAGTGACATGAAATGAAACCAGAACTGAAGGACAGCAAACACGTCTGCAGGTCTCTCCCAGACAAACACAGCAGGCACATGCATGGCATGGAGCTGCACTCAGTGCAAAACTGGGGGAAACCAGCAGGATGTCTCTTTGTCACACAGACAGACCTAAACCAAATATTTAAGTTTGCAGAAAGACTGATTTTGCACAAACTCAGCAATTAAAAACCTGTTGGCACTTTCCCGGTGGCTGCTGACCTGCAGGCAGTACCAAGCACCTTGCCATGATGCTTGTTCACTGCACAGATGCTAGGGCAGACTTGACAACAGTCAGAGCCCCACACACACCACATCATATCAAGGCACCAGTTTGATGCTAAGGTACACGTTTCCACTTCTATAGCACCGTTTACCCAATATGACCACCTCACCCTGGAAACTTAGTGCTGAGCAGTCAAAAAATCTGGAAAATCTTGGCAATGTATTATGAATGACAAATATGAGACGGCATCTTGACCAAGACCACGTGCAGAGCTAGTAACAGGACTAAAGACTGAGCATATACAGCCACATCGTCCTGTAATTTTAGCCCTCCATATTAATGTGATGTAGCTCATGTAAGACATCACAACTCCTCTGCTCGTTTCACAGCCTTCTCCTCAGAGAAATGTTTGTTGAAAGAAATGTCTGGGCAGCACAAGTTGCTCTGCTAGTCACATCCCTCTGCGTGGGTACATGGTGTGGCATCTGTCCCTGCCGGTGACACAGGGACAGGAGACAGAGGCACACCTCCTTTCTCTGTTGGGATCTTCCAGCACCTCCACACAGGCTACAGAGAAATCCCAGCATGGGGGCCTGGATCTTGAGGATGAAAAAAATGTACAGTATTGCTCCTCTGCAGTGAAAAAATGAGAAGAAGCTACATAGACAGAATAAGGCTGAAAAGAAGCTAAAAGCTGCTGACTTAATAATTTCTCAGAAAATTCATGAAGTAGCCTGCAGCAGTTTTAGAGTATTTTACAGGTTTGCCTTCACTGGAGCCTTCTCAAAAATTGGACAGTATGACCTTTATCTCCTTTTTTTCCTCATTTATGCTGGGGCAAAACTTTGACATGGTTTTATATGATCAAGCAACAACCATGAGTTATAATCTGCTGGAAAAAAAACAAACTTTCTATCAAACCAAATTTTGTAATATAAAAACTAAACTCTCTCTAGTACCTCAGAAGTTGGTGCAAGATCCCTAGCTACAAAGTCTGCTCTTGAAACTGCCATTTACTTTTACATTGCTGTGGCTGAAGTAGAGAGTCCTGACAGTTTTTGATCATGAAACACTGACAATTAATAAATTGCTATTCCTCTATCTTTCTGGAAGGCACAACATCGTTGTGTCTGATCCCCAGTGCTACAACCATGCACAGAAGAACTGGTGTTTGCCATGCCATGAATCCCAGCAACAGAGCACATGGGCACAACTCCCCATTCCTGATACATGCTGGCATCACACCAGCTGTTATCAACCCAGTAGTGCAGAAAGGATGCCATGCGTCCACCGTGCTTTTGCAAATTCCCTCAAAGCAGAAAACAGATCCTGAATCGAATTCAGAGTCAGATGTCAGCCAGCAACTCAGATTAGTGTTTGATTTTAAAGAGTATTATAACTCCTTTAGAAGTCAGAATGCCTGAATAAAAACATCATTAGAATAGAACTAAGGTGGCCTAACAGTAATTAAAAAAAAAAAAACCCAACCAGTTTCAAAGCCTAAACCAAGAGAGAATTAAGAAACTCCTTCAGGTAAACGTTATGCAACCCTAATTACACTCATAAATTTAGTTATGGAAGTGTAATGAAACAGCGCAATTATACGACCTTCTGACTTCTGAGTACTAGTTACTCCCTTGTGTTTTCAAAACAACTAAATTATAACCATACTCATCTCCCCAGTGAAGTTTGGCACCGTGACTCCCATGATTCAGCTGCACTAGGTCAGGAGGCATTTCTGAAATTTCAAACTTATTTGCCTGGGTAATCATGCAAGGCCAATAGTTTTCATGCATTAAGCTCAAGAAAAACTGCAGAGATTACTGAAAAACCCTTTCATGTTTGTTGCTATATGCTTGGTAGGTAGGATTTAACCTGGAAGCTGTATCTAAGAAACAAGCTGGACAGAAAGTCCTGATGCTGAATGGGTAAACCACACCATCTAGTCAGACAACCTGGTCCAAAATGTTAAACAAAATGTTAAAAAATTACATCCCAGTGGCAAAAACTCCTTTGAAATACAAAAATTAAATATTTTTTTTTCAGAACTCTAAATTCAAATGCAGATATGTGTCCATAAAAGCACTTATATTTACTATGCCAACCAGCACTTTAATGCTGGTTTTGCCCCTGAAAATCAATTCTAACACCCTTCACCTAGCAGTATTTTGTACAGATACGCAAACTGGCAGCTCTTCCTCTTACTGTACGGTGTCCCCATCGATTCCTAATTAAATTATTTGTCAAGCAGTAAGAAATAAAACGCTTAAAGGAGCAAACGCCAGTGACTACAGAGAAGTTTTCAGAGCCTTAGAACCAAACCGGGTCATTTCTTCACACAAATTACCTCTTTGTTTCATCACTTACAGAAAGTAGAGTAGGCCAAAGGATGGAAGGGGGAATAATTGTACTTGCACATATTAGCAAGAGAGCAGTTAGCACCACACTAGCTTAACACTCACTAAATACCACAGAAACCTGGTTCTTTCTCCGCTGCAGAAAATTCAAGTATAAGGCGAATACAATTGTACAGCTCCTCCAAAAAGCAAACCAGCTGGTTAATATGAGAGCAGTGCAAAAATGAGAGCTGGGCCAGCAACCGCCAAAGCAGAAAGGCAGCCTGGTAGGGCATGATATCTTCAGTCTAAAAGGCCCCTTGCCAGCGACTTCAGAGACTCCTAATACTGAGAGCTACGAGCACCTGGAGAGCAGATCAGCAGGGGTGCGAGCCCGTCGCCCCAAGTCTTCCCGAATCACGTGCTCATTTCTGATCCCCCTTTACCTCAGACTGTCCGATGGGAATAGAAGCCAGTCTCCAACGTTTAAATTCATATATTTTTTTTTAAAACCAAACTCAACAACAACAAATAGCAACCCCTCCAACGCGCACCTGACGTGAAAATGTCACGCGTTGTTGTTTTAGACCCACGACGACCCGCGGGTAGGTTGGAGCGGACAGCGCGCGGAACCCAACACCCCCCCGCGCCCCACA